>NC_053156.1:232065165-232383915 GCF_016835505.1 Polypterus senegalus | reverse complement strand
CTTTTGCTGCCTCCCTTGGTTTCAGTGCCAGTCGCAGGTCATGAACACTAGAGAAGAAAGCCTAACCAACAAGGATGACAGTTCTTCCCACCACATTGCTTTTTAGTATGAGGTAAAACCAAAAATGAGAAAGCCAGAAAAGGAACCATGGCGTTATAGTAAATACGGCAGTGAATAAGGACAGTCAACGTGAACCATGTGTGCTCCTTGTACAGACTAAGATTTTTACAATATTCATCACTACTAGAAATTATGACAGTGCTATAACCAGCACACAGAAGAAAGCCAGTGGACAGCGACTTGGATGCCCTGAGGCTACTTTACTCATCAGGGTTGTGAGATGCCCCTCTGAACAGCACTAGAGCATGTGGTGCCTTTGCTGGGACGGGGGATGGGTCCCAGCGTTCACCAGACTTTAGTGCTCTCTTCCTTTCCCCCAGAGTGAATGAAATGCTCCTTGTGCTATCTGAGAAGCAGACACCTCTGCTAAGCAGACCCCTACAAGCAAACAGATGCTGAGAGGCTTCAAATTTCACAAGGAACTTCCTAAAAAGCCATTAGCTGTGGGCCCCAGATGTGTCACACACAAACATTGTTCATATGCATCCCAAGAAGTGCAAATCACTACAAGCAAGAGGAGACAGCAGCAGTCAGGCGGGCGGACACCACATGAAGCAGACAGTTCCTGGCTTGGGCAACAGAAGCAGGCACTATAGACTGACAAGGCAGGCAACTGTGCCTAAAGGAAGAAGCACAGAAAATGGGCTAAGGGCAATTGCGCCCCCTACGTGACAGCACTCGACTCTTATTTAATGTGAAACACACATTGAGTACATACACGCCCCTCCTTCTCACTGCAGTAACCTGGCATGCTGGCTACCCGCTACTCACCTAGCATTTGACTGAAGAGCAGCTGTTCCAGGTCTCCAAGGACTGTCACCACTAGTTCAGGGTCAACCTTCAGGTAGGGTTTATTGTCCTCACTAGCCTGACCTTTGGCACTAGGTGTCACAGGCATAGCCGCCTTCTTTGCCTTGGCCTTGCTGGAGAGAATCTCATCATCAGACTTGCTGTCCTCGGCACCATCAGGCTCTTTGCTGATAGGTTTCACCTCTGCATAAGGACCTCTTGGGATGCGGCTGGGTTTGCCAAGATTGGAGGGGGCTGCCAGGGGGCTGAATGGCTTTGGGGAACCTTTCCCCTGGAAGAGGGAGTGCTCAGATTTGGAGAGGTTGCGCGAGAGGTTGGCTTGCCCAGTGCCCTCCTTAGACTTCATGCCCCCTTTGAGGTAGGTGTTGGCAGGCTTGCTCATGTCATCACACCACTTGGGCTCATAGAGATGCATCTTCTTCTCGGTGTCAGTCAAAAAAGACAGGTTGGTGAGTGACTTCTGCTTGCGCAGGTTAGATGAGACAGGCAAGCGGCCTTCGGTGCTGCCAGCTCGAAAAACCCTGAGCTCTGCCCGCGGGCCAGCCTGCGGTCCTCCTGGCTTGCCTCTTTTGGATGCCATGCCTTTGCTTTCACCTTTGCCAAAAGACTTGGCTGTATCTTCTTGACCAGGTTCCTGTTTGAGATCCACTTCTCTGCTTTTCACATTAGCCCCGAGCATCCCTCCTGCACAGGAGCATTTAAACGCAATCAGACAAGCAGAAAAAGAGACGGTAAGCAATGGTGCTCCTTATTCCATGCAGAAGCCAGCTGCAAGATGTCCTCTAAAATCCCTTTATTGTCTTTTTCTCGGATGACACCCCATCCACGCTTGCATTCTTCCTTGTGACAGTGCGAGTGCTGCAGCTGCGGCTCTCTCTGTGTCTAACACTCCAGCCGCTGGGCCGATCAGCAGCTCAATGGCAGCGTAGCCAAAGCTGGAGCCGGAGCCTCCCCTTTCTCCCCCTCCTTCTTCTCCTCCTCCTCCTCCTCCCTCCCTTCCTCTCTCTCTCTCTCTCTCCTCTCCACTCCTGTCTCTAAGATGCTCCAGTGTGCCTCGCAGAGGGTGAACGGACTAAGGGACTAGCAATAAATTACCGTCTCTTTTCAAAAACACCCACTTCACTCACGCTTTCCCTTCATCGTTTTCCTCCTGATGTCTGAATAATTTCCCTTTCACAAGGGCTGCTGGCCTGCTCTGTCTCCTGCTACATGCAGCCCCTGTGTTTTTTTCCCTCCTGCAGCATCACAGTGCTGTCTGTTTTGTCTGCCTCTCTACAGCTCACCTTATTATCCCACATTAATCAAATTTACATGCCTGTCTAAGGGCTTCTCCTCCCCCATTTACATCTCTCTCTGTCTTGCTATCCCCGGCATAAACTCCATATTATGTTCTCCATTCTTTTTCTCTTTCTATCAAATCAATTTAGTGTCTCTGGGAACTAATGTCTAAATCAGCAGCAATGGAAGGAAAGACAGGAAGCCTAGACTTAACCCTATGTGACATCTACACGGGGAACACCCACTGAAATCAAAGCTGGTGCCCAGAAAATGTGAGACTGTGTGGTGACAATGATACCCAATGTCACTCTATTATAGCATTCATCACTGAGAGTATTGAACACTCTCATTATATTGCACTGTCAATGGGAGTCAGAGCCTATCATGTTAGCATCATGTGCAAGGGGGAAACCAGTTCTGGATGGAATACCAATTTATGTTAGAGCATGTGCATACCCACACCCATTCATACTAATTTGCGCAGTTTACAGTCACTATAATTTTTAATGTTTGATTGGTGACCAGAATCCCTGAATAAAATATCATGTGGATATGTTAAGATGGTAGTGGAGATTTCTAGGTTTCTGGAAGTAAGAGCCTTCAGGATTAACTTCTCTGCTTCCTTATATTGTATTGTATTATATTGTCTGTATAGCAGACTCTGACCAAGCTGCCACTTGCCTTGTGCCCAGCACTGCTGTAATAAGATGAAAAAATGGTATGGGTTACAAAATGTTTAGATTATAAGTACTGCTATCCATTGTCTAAATTTGTTTAATCTAAAGGATCCTGTTAAATTATGTTTATCTTGTCAGCATAGGTACAAGGCAGAAATCAACCCTGGACTGGAAGTCAGTCCCTTATAAGGCACATTCACTTACATTGGTCATTGGTAATGTAACACACAAATCTTTGGGGATGTATGTAGAAAAGGAAAATACTTGGAGAAATATCTGCACAGACATGGGGGATATGTACAGTAAGTGATACATTAAAACAGCTCCATTTCAGTCCAGCCTTCTAGAGCTATGGGGTGGAAGAGCTTTTTAACTACTGCAGTGATCTCAGTGACCCATTAGGCAGTAGCTCTAACCACTGCGCTGTTAATGCTGCCTATATATCATATTACATTATATCACTTATCACATTTTACTATATTACTGTAAAGGAGGGCATAGCCGGGATGGCATCCCAGGTGAATGGTGTTCCATTACCTGGATGGGAAACCACTAAAATGACTAAAATGGAGTACCGTAGGTGGAAGCATCCTTCTAGGAATGTTCCCTTTTGGACTCCTGAAGGGCTGCATGGGAGTTGTAGAGCCCTGTTGGAGTCCTTTTATGCTGCAACAAGGAGCTGCCAGGAAAAGGCTCCCCTGTCCTATGGAGGCTGTTTGACCTAGAAGTTCTTCCGGGATGCAATATTGATGTTCTGGAAGTTGTCCTGGGTTTAGCTTGAGGTCAGCAAGTCAGAATCAGGAGGAAAAAGCTTACCTGAAGAGGAGGAGGAAAAGAAAAAATGTATTGCATTCCACTGTGGTGAATTGTGGAAAATAAGGTTATATGACAGTAAAAAAAATAAAAAAAGTTTCTTGAATCCAAGATTTGTGTAGTTGTAGTCAAGATTTGAGATTATGGACACTCCCTTATTTCCACATTATGTCATGTCATGTCATGTTATGTTAAGGGGAGCATGGTAACACAGTCTGTAGCACTGCTTCATGTCAGGTCTGGCTTCCTGGTTTTGAATCTCTTACCCAAACATTGACCGTGTGAAAGGTATGTGTTCTTCCTGTGTCTGCATGTGCCTTCCCCAGGTATTTCTGTTTTCAACCCTCATCACTAGAGATGTGGTGGTCCATTTAACTGGTGATTACAAACTGGCTCTGATTGAGATGGGGTGAGGGCCCTGCGATGGATGGGTTCCCTGTCCAGGGTTGTTTCCTTCTGTCATTTTTGGATCTGAATTTTGAGTTTGGCAATGTTATGTCACATTATATTATATTATATTATATTATATTATATTATATTATATTATATATATAGGAGATAGAATACAAGTGCAAACCATTACACAACTATCACAAGACACAGAACACACAAAATAATAATACTGTGTGTATTATAACTCGCTAGTGTGAAGAAGGGCAGAATGCAAGGAAGCAATATGCTGTCTGGAGAATGTAAATTACATTACGTTACTTTATATTGTACTATATACAAAAGACAATCTACAGTGATGTTTGTTACTACTATAATAGAATGATCAACCACTGAGTTTTTCAATTATTATTTCATTACACAGCCATGGAGAGAGGAGCTGCATTGAGCAGCCATTATCATGGTGGGGCCTTTCATTCTCTCACAAAGTTGGGGCTGTCTGTTGTTTTCCCATTTTCAGGTCTCCGTTTGTATGTTTTTTTTTTTCTGTCTTCTCCAGTCAGTCACTCTTTGTGTGTTAACTACTCTAAATTGTTAGTTCAGTATCATCTCATTCAACCATGGTAGACCAATAGACCGTGCAAACACATTCTGAGTGTTGCACACATGAGGATTGATTTTGCATCTGGTACTAACTTGGCCTTGGAGCCAAATACACTGCATTATCTCCTGAGGTGCAGAGCAATGCCTTAACCCATTGTAATCAGACATGGATAAATCATTTGGTATCTTTCTACCTGCCTACTCTCCTGTGGTACAAACGGAGATGAGTACTGTAAATATAAAGAATGCCTACAGAAAGTGTGCCTAGTGAAAGAGCCCATTCTCAAACTTATGATTTCCTTTCAAAGACCATTGCTGTGGAAGATTGTCAAAAATAAATACATTATATTCAATTCATTAAATCATTTTCTCAGAAATTAAAAGATCATGGGGCACAGAAACCATCCTGAAAGCACAAGGAACAAGCAAGAAGCCTCACCGAGGGAGGACCTAGAGGAAAAATTTTATGAATCTGTGAAGATTACCCAAAATCCAGACACTTATCATGCTCCTGTACAGTGGAGACCATTTGTCACCTGCATAGCACCACATGGTGATGCAAGCTGTTTGGACTATTCATCATGGGGGCTTTTATGCTAAATTGAAGACCCCAGATATACCTGCTTCTGGGTAGACCAGAAATGCCACCAATTTTCATCTGAATTGAACCACTACTTCTAATTGCAGCTGTTTTTGAGTTAAAAGCATATAAAGAACATGAGAAAAGCTGCTACTGTGTTTGTTTTCCTTCCATGTATAAGTGCGGGTGTGTGAAACCCTGTCCAGGGTTGGCTCCTGTCTTGTGTCCAGAGCTCCTAAGATAGACTTTAACCCACAAAAAAGTGAGTACATAAAATGAATGGAATGGATGTAATTATTTTAGACCCTTTATGAAATTTAATCCCTAGTTAGAGTAACACCTGACCTAAGACTAATGAAAATTCCAGAATCACTATTCACCGAATAAGTTGATGAAAAGTTCCTATGTACACTTTTCATCAGATTTTTCATAAACATTACAATATTTTCTACTGGTATTTACTTAGTAAAACACCCTTTAAGATGCCCCTACTTTTCACCAGTGATCATAAGGCTATGCTTAGGGCAACAAAGAAGTCCCAATTTGAAGAACAGCATATGTCTTTGTTTTATTTACAGTTTCCTTCCTGTATTATAACCAAAGGTTCCAGGAACCACTTGTGAGATTTCACTACTCTCTTAGTTCATGCTTCATACTACAGAGGTGTCTTCATCAAGGCCTTTGTGACGAACAGATACGTTGATCCAAAGGATAATCAGCATTCACAGATAATGAACCAAGTGTCAAGGGTTTAGAATTGCCAGACAGAAATCAGAAATATTAAATGGACAGGGGTTAAAATGGTTTGGCAAATGTTCATATATAGTCAAATCTGAGAACTAGCAAAATTGAAAATCAGATACCTTTAACTTCAATTAAATATTTGTTTTATGAAACATGAAGAAAGTCTTTCTGTTCTGGGTTATAATGCTAAGGTAAATGTTAATGGCAACCCCTTGTTCTTAAATAATCTGGTATCTGTTACCTCACAAATAGATACATATGCAGCTAGTAGCCCTGAAATAGGAACCAGTGTGGAGACACCATTAAATCCCATCATGAAAAACATAATGAAAAGAAGATGAAAATGTAATAAAAATTATTGCAAGAAAATAAAACAATGAAAAATATTAAGGCACACCAACATAAACTGGTTTTGGCTTGTGTTAAAACCCACACAATAAGGCATCAGTTGAATAATTACTAATGTGATTTTCTATTAAGCAAGCAATATGGTTGTTTCAAATCCTTTGGTTTTGTATAATATTCTTGTTTTTGTATAAAATGGTGTTCCAAGAACAATGGACCACTAATAAAGTGGAAATAATTGTTGCCACCACAGGCCTGGTTGTTAGTCTGGAGAGCTGAAATAAAGTACAGAAATATTTGTCGTTTTGGTTCGAAAGAATTTACATACAGTAGCATTGTCTTGCTCCTAATGCCAAAGCACCTGGGACCGGGCTACTACCCGGTGCTAGATTTTGTTTAGATTGGCAAAGAGATAATCACGTTTAAAGGGAAAATGTTTATAATTGTCCAATAGGCAAGGGTCAAAACCAAGACGGGTATAATTCAAAATGCCCAGGCTAACACAGAAGCCAAAATGTAAGTCAAAATGCCAAAAACAGTATTCTGAGGGAGGACTTATCTTTTAATGAAAGAGTCTTCCTTTTAAAAGAGGCAGCTGTAGCATTATGACATAACGCATAACACACTTTCACCTCACATTACCAGCAAAAGGAAACCATTGGCATATGCAATACAGAAGCATCTGTGATGTATAATGCACAAAATGGTGCCATGATGACGTCATAAAAACATGATGTGAAAATATATATATAAAAAAGATAAAATAATTAATTGGCCTGCTTCTGAGTTGTGTGATTTGTGGGTAAGTATCCAGATCAGGGATAGGCCAAAGGAACTACAATTGTACTTCATAAAAAGGTTAATGTGAGCACACTTTAAAAGAGGTTTCCATTGCGAGACTAACTGAGAAGAAAAGGGTTTCCGCAGCGTGAATAATGGATTCCGGCATTTTTTCTCCTTTATTTTGTTGTAATTGATTTTCAACATGCTGCAGAGGCTAACATGTGCTCACAGTATATTGATTATTTCAAGCCAACTCTGCTGCCAATCATTTGCTCTGATACGAAACCAAGAACTATGGGTTGGATTGGGCAAAGAGGCACTCAAAAAATTCTTAAATTGTGGTTAGCTTTGATGGTCAATTGACAGTGATGTCATAATCATCCCATTGTCCACCAGCAGCCCTGGAACTCAATAAAACAAAACTCATATAGTTTCTTAAATATTTGGGAAAGCTGATAGCCCTCAGCAAAGACTGGCAGGCTCAGAAATAAAAAATGACATGCTGAGACTTGAGCCAAATAACAGCTTTTGACATCAAATAGCTTTAATGTGTTAAGCTGTAAAGAAAGGACATGGACAACATGAGCATCAAAGAGGAAAAGTAGGCATAATGCTCATCATGTTACCTAAACTCTACTGGCCTTTCGTATTCATTAGTCTCCTTGAAAGTTCAAACATGTCCTCAGACATCTGCATGCTCCTGGTACTTCTTTCTAAACTATTTGTTAACATGATGCTGAAAGGCATTGTATAATGCAGAATAACCTTCTAAAACATGACAGAGCAGGAATTACTTTATAAAAGGGTGTTAAATAGATATTTAGTTTATCATTCTTAGACAGCTGGCGCCCCACCCAGGGTTTGTTTCCTGCCTTGCGCCCTATGTTGGCTGAGATTGCTCCAGCAGACCCCCGTGACCCTGTAGTTAGGATATAGCGAATTGGATAATGGATGGATGAAATTCTTAGACATGCCAGCTAAAGAAATTCTTGGAAAACTTTGCAATCATGGGGTACATAAGTGGTGGCCAGGAGGAGGAATACAGCTGTTTGGTTAATGACTTTGCTGAGTGGTGCTGGTTGAACCAGCTAAGCATTAGCAAAACCAAGAAAAGAGGGGTGAATTTCAGGATGAAGGCAACTTCGCTCAGTCAAGTCTCTACCAGGTGGTATAAGGTGAGGTGGTCCAGCTATAAAAGATCTATTGGGTGAACTTTGTTAGTAATATAGATTGGGTTGCAAACAAGGAAGCCATAAATAAAGTGAATTAAATTGAGTGTGTTACCTGAGACATCTCGGGTCCTTTGGTATGGGTAATATCATTCGACATGTGTCCCGTCAGTCTGTGGTTTTCATGACTGCACTTTCGTTTTGGTATGTTGACACCAACAGTTAGTTAAAAAAGCTGACTCTGTTCTGGGTACTACAGTATGGATTCTCCAGAGGCAGCAAGAAAAAGATTAGATACCTATGCCTAGAACATTTTAACACATTCATTTTTTATTAAATTATGGATGTAACTGCATTCAAAAATACTCAGATCCCTTCTCTTTTTCACATTTTGTTATGTTGTAGTCTTATGTTAAAATAACATAAATTTATTATTTCCTAATCATGCAACACTCAATGCCCCAGAATGACAAAGTGGATAGAGGATTTTAAAAATGTTTTGCAAATTTAGCAGAAATTTGCCATGTTTTCTGCTGAAGACAGATAATAGAATACTGTAAATGTAAAAATATTTGCTATCGCTTGCCTTACATGTTCCTTCAGCATCTTTCCACTGTATCCTTGCATGTCTGAACCTCTCATGACCAGCACTCCCTTTGTTAGGCATGGTGCTGTAAAGACTGTTTCTCAGACTGTCATTATTTTCAAGGCACCATACTCATATCATATCTGCCTTTAGACTTTCTCTCATAGAAGGCAGCTGTCAGTGTGGCTGCTATGGCCTTACTCCTTCTCATGTGTTTCACACTCGCACTTCCTCTTTTGATAGCGTAAGCTAAACTAACAAATCGGACTGCTTGCTGGGAGTGGACACACACATAGACCTCAGTGTTTTAATATATGGTAGATTAAACTGAAATATCTTATTGACACAAGTATTCAGACCATTTTCTAAGTATTTAGTCTAGGCACCTTTGGCAGTGATTCCAGTCTAGAGTCTTCTTGGGTATGACATGGCAAGCTTTGCATACCTGTATTTGGGGACTTTATGCCGTTTTTTTCTACAGGTACTCTAAAGTTCTGTCAGGTTGGATGCACAGCTATTCACAGGTCTGTCCAGGGATGTTTGATTGAGTTCAAGATCAGGGTCTAGCTGGGCAATTTAAGGACATTCCCATAGTTCTCCCTAAGCCACACCCGTGTTGTCTTTGTTTTGTGCTTAGAGTTGTTGTCCTCCTGGAAGGTGAACCTTCAGCCCAGTCTGAAACCCAGTGCACTCTGGAGCAGGTTTTCATTAAGAATATCACTGTACTTTGCTACATTCAGTTTTTCCTCAACCCTGACTAGTCTCCTAGTTTCCGCCATTGAAAATAAACCTCAGCATGATGCATCCAACACCATGCTTGACTATTGGAATGGTATTGCACAGGTTTTGAACAGTGACATATTTTCTACAGTCATAATGCTTAGAATTGAGGCTAAACAGTTGAATCTTGGTTTCATAAGAACAGAGAATCTGTGACCTCTGTAGGCTTTCCCTTTTACTGATATAACTCTTTCATTTGGCCAGTCTGCCATAAAGCTCAGATTGGTGGAGTGTTGTCCTGATGAAAGTTTCCCCATCTCTACACAGGCTCTCTGGAACTAAGCCAGAGTGACCACTGGGTTCTTAGTCACCTATCTTATCAAGGCCCTTCTCCTCTGATTGCTCAGTTTGAGCGCCAGGTGGCCAGCTCTAGGAAGAGTTTTAATTGGTCCAAACTTCTTTCATTTAATAATTAAAGTGGCCAGTGTGCTCTTTTGAACTGTCAGTATTACATATTTTGGTATCTTTCCTCAGATCTGTGCATTGACACAATCCTATCTTTAAGCTCAACAAGCAACTCATTCGACCTCTCTTGGCTTATTTTTTGTTGCACATTGTCATTAGTGGGACCTTCTGTAGACAGGTGTGTGCCTTTTCTAATCATGTCCCATTAACTGAACTGACCACAGGTGGACTCCAAACAAGGTGCAGAAACATGTCAATGATGATCAACAGAATGGCATGCACCCCATCCAAATTTCAAGTGACACAGCAAAGGGAGTGAAACTTTCTTATCTTTAATAAATTTGCAAAAATTGCTAAAATCCTCTTTTCACTTCAGAGGTATTGAGTGCTGCTCAGTGAAGGAAAAAATGGGTTTAATTGATTTTAGCATAAGGCCGCAACATGACAAAATATGAAAATAGTGAAGTGCTAAGAATACTTCTTGAATGCAGTGTGTTTATCTTACTGTTTCATCTGCAGTGTAATTTGTTTAGCTGTTGTGTGTTACATCTACAGTACTAAAGATTTTCCTTTGGCATTAATATCTATCTATCAATCTATCTGTCTGTCTGTCAATCTGCCTCACGACTCAAACTAAACAATGATATATAGGACAGATTTGTTTTATAAAACACACTGTGACTATGTGCAGTTACAAGGGTGCTATACAAAACAGGCGGTTCTGGGGCTGCTCACCATCAGATATGAAGTACTTTGTGTCATTGCTAAATATGAAGGGCACTTTATAGAGCCTATCACCTTCAGTTTTTGTAATTAGACTTAAAGGTGCATATTTGTTTGTAAAACCACTCATTTTGAGAGGACATACCTTATAAGGACATACCTTAGCAGATTCACTTTCGATTGACAGAGCCCACTCTGCAAGGCATTAGATGTGAACAGATTCACTTCATAAAGCTGAGTGCCTCAGTCCTCATGGCAAAAAAGGGGTTATATAAAAAGACATCCTGCGGTGGGTTGGCACCCTGCCCAGGATTGGTTCATGCCTTGTGCCCTGTGTTGGCTGGGATTGGCTCCAGCAGACCCCCGTGACCCTGTATTCGGATTCAGCGGGTTAGAAAATGGATGGATGGATAAAAAGACATTATGGCACATTTCTGATGGAGCCCATTCTGAAATGTGCAATGTAGATCAGATTTGATTATAAAAATCTGTGTCTCTATGCTCTTCATACAACAGATTAATTTGGCTAAACACTTTTTCACATTGCTAGTTGGGAATGACACTATATTCTATAACGCATATTCCCTTTGTAAGGCACTATAATCAAGTGTTTACTGAGAATGGCTCAGAGAGATGGAAGGAGAGCTCACTGTAAAAGACATTAAAAACGTACTGTCTCAATAATTTGGTTTATTATGTTATATTTTAGGAATCTATGGGCCTCAGTCAGATCTAAATTTTTGTTCTATACAGATGGCCTTAGTTCATTATGAAAGTCTCCAACATTACAACTGCTTCTGCATGGTAATAGTTTTCACTCCAACACATTTTTTAATCAGTGGATCCTTGCATATTTTAACTGAAATCCAAGTTAAACTCAGAATTTTGACTCCTGTTTCTGTGCTGTCCAGAATGAAAAACACAAAAACAGAAAACATCACATGCCTCCCATGTGCTCTTGAATTGCTCTTTGTGCAACTTCTGAGTCTTGTTCTGGCTTCACTTTCTGAGAACAGTGCCTAAAAAGTGTAATGTGAGTTGAGGAGGGGGGCCGATCACTTGGTGCCATTCACATTTCATACTGTAATGCATCTCATGTCCCAGTCACCAAGATGTAAGCCTCATGCTGACAAGAACAACAATAGAAAGGATAAAGTCCAAGAGACAGAGAGTTACACCAGCAGCTGAGAAGGTCCAACACTTAGAAGTGTTAATGAGCTGGGTATGCTTTGGGGCAGTGCACCGTATATGTGTGCTTGGCACCACAGAAGGCTAATAGGTAGAGGCACTATGACAAGAGACTGAAGGGAATGGAGCGGACATTGAAGCATGTAATATCACTACAGGACTCTACAGAGCTACCTGGGAGATACTGGGACACCTGGCCCCCTCCTTAGAGAATTAGAGAGGAAAGGCAAGAATTTGTAAGATTTCTAAGCAGCTAGAAGAAATACAGTCCAAGGTATTAACTTACGGGACAATAAAAAGGGTACAGGTGGGACGAAAGTAATTAAACCCAGGACAACAGAAGTGACTCTGGAAATGGAAAAAATCAACCCAGGATGGGCTTTAAAGCCCCAGACAGCTAAGTGGACATTATTTCAGTAGGAAAGATGTGGAGGTTCTAGCATGAAAGGAATGGAAGAGGCCGGGGCAAAAAGGAACGAAAGAATGAAAGGGAATGCTTTGATATTTGTCATGCTGGGCATACAATGTGCGATTTTGGGATGATTTTAAGCTAGATTTACAGTCAATTTTTCTTAGTCTGTGAAAATTGTGGCTTCCTCCACCAATGTTTCTTGTGCAGTATGACAGGGATTGTGATGCCTGATTTTATCTTATGATTGGGCTGTCCTTTGAGTGGAAGATTTTCTCTCATGTAAAAAAATTCAGTTGGCTGTCTTGCAGTGTGTGTCGCAGTATTTTGTACATTGGGTATTGCCACTGTCATGTTCTTTTTCACATTTTTGATTGTAAAAATCTAAATATAATATAGTACCACACATATAACTAAATTGACAATGATAAAAGCATGTTAGGAAACCTTTAATGGAAAAACCCCAAATAAGCATAATGTGCAACAGACAGACCATAAAGTCTGTGTCTTAAACATCCGCGTGTCCTGTCATACTTGTTTCTTTCTTTGTACTTTCAAAGCACAATGCAGCAGAAGTCAGGAGTGCAGCTCTTTTCTTTGTTGACATATAGAGAAGCCTGTGATAATCATGTTTTTTGAATGGGTAAAAGTGTCTGTCAGGGCCATGAACATATATAGTTTAAGCATCCATGTTGTGGCATGTCAGTCGGACCAAATGTGTTCGTACAATTTGAGGACATAAACATGTAGCAGTGCTACCATTGGTTAGAACTGCATCTCCCAGCAGTCCTTGCAGGGCTGTTGGGGGCAAAGGTGGCCAGAGGGGTTCAAAAGGAGGGCAGGGGACGAAGAGAAGGAAGTTTTTTGTTTTGGTCGTTTGCTGCTTGTATTTATCTGTGGAACTGCCTGTCGTTTGCCTGCTTTACATCTTCGTGTCCTGGATTGTGTTGTCTGTTGGGGTCTGGAATCATTCGTCTACCTGTTTACTGTTCCTGAGGACGTTGTCTGGATTATTTGGCTTTCACGGAAGAAGGAGCGCTCCTGAACCATTCATCTGTCAACTTACTTCAGCAACTACCGGTAGGACTGTGTTTTTCCATTTCCCTCGCTTCATTCAAATCACTGGACATAACTTCACCGCTATTATTTCATACATGGACTTTACTGCGTGTTTGTCATGTTTATCTGTTAATTGTAATATCGCCAAAGGGATCAGGGGTGGTATTATTGTTTTTCATTTAGTAATTTAATTTCATTATACTTTTTTGTCGTTTAAGTTCCCAGTGCGTTTTCTTTGTCTCTGTAGTGTGTGTGGGTGTGTGTCGTGCCAAGGCTGGGGTTGTCCCTGGTAATCCTCATATAAAATAAATAAATCACCGTTTCTCGACGGTGTGAATCTTAGCGGCCTCTGACCGCTACAGATTTTGGCGAGCCGGGTAGGAGCCAGGGTTATTTACGACACCTTCTAGTGCGACTTCACTACACTCTTTCAGAAGCATGTCTGTTGTAAGCGCAGTGCAGGGCGAGGAACTTGAACTTAGTGAACCGCTGGTTGATGTGCGTCCGCTGCCTAGGCGCGTCACGTTACGGTCAGAGCCCCTCGAGGAGGAGTTGAGCCTGCTGGATACCCTTGTGTCTCCAGTCCGGAGCAGCCCGAGATCAGCGAGGGACAGCTTCTGCAAGACCTGACGTTGCGCCTAGAACAGCTAGAGACGCGGGTTGATGACATCGCCCGCAGTTTTCTAAATCGTGATGAAACTGTCCATGATCTTATCGATGCCACGGCCGCCCGAGTTTCCGGAGAGGCGGTTGTGAGGGTGCAGCGTCTGGAGCAGTCCTTCGCGAAGTGTGTGCAGCGCCTGGAAGCCAATATGAGAGAGGAGATCAGGAGGCAGGTGCAAGAGAGCTGGCGTGCCGTCACGCAGCCACTGGGGCAGTCGACTCCTGTAGCGGGAGTGAGGAACGACTGGGGACAGTCGGCCTTGTCCGTTGCGGTACCGCGGATGGAGTTTCCAAAGCTGGCCCCTCAGTGTGCACCCACGGGCATTGTCGACTTTGTAGAGGAGGTCGACGTGTTCGTGGAGCTGCATCCTCTGAGTGGAGCCGAGCTGCGGGGATTCCTGAACACGGCACTCAGCGGGCGGCACGCTCTTGGTGGTTTGCTGAGCGGCACAAATACAACTCCTGGGCGGAGTTTCGCTGCTTTCCTGAATCGTTCCTCTCTGGCGAATACCAGGCGCTGTTGGAAGAAAAGCTCCGGACCTTTGTGCAAAAACCATCGCAGAGCCTCCGGGACTTTGTCTTTGAATTCCGTGCGTTGTGTCTGAAGTGGCGATCTGACATGCGTGAGGAAGAGATATTGCGACGTGTCCTTGATGCATGTGACCCTCGGGTGGCTGCTACTCTGAGGGGGGTCGTGAAATCGGTCGATGAGTTGGTGAAGGTGGGGTCCCGAGTGGAAAAGGATTGGGCGGCTATCGGGCTGAGTGGGTCTCGAAAGGGTCCCGTCTCGAGATGTCCCCTGTCCGAAACCACGAGGGAAAGCCCCAGTGGATCCCCGGGCCGATCTCACCTTGGTGCAAGCCACCTTGCCCCTCTTAGTGGTGCCCATACAAGTGCGGGTGTCACTGGAGAGGCAGTCGTAGATACAGGGAGCACTTATACCCTTATGAAATACAGCTTGTGGGAAAAGCTTAAAGTGCCTCATGAGCAGTTAAGGGAAAGTGCAAAAGTAAAATTCTTTCTTGCGGATGGGGGGCACGGGGCAAAGGGCAGGGTTCCCATGAGGTTCTGCTTACATGAGACACACTGGGAGACAGAAGTTTACATCCTGGAAGATGACCATCTGTCAATGCCCTTGTTACTGGGAATGGACTCTCTGGTGTCGGTAGGTCTTACCATCCATCTGTCGCGCTGGAGTATGAGTTGCCGGGGTGGAGTCCATCGGTTTGGGACGAAGGCTCAAAGTAATCTGGTTTGGCCTAACTTGTGTTATTACCTCGCGCAGTTGGTGGGCGAGCCCAGCCCAGTAGAGAAGGCTATTCTTGAACAGCCGGAGCTTGTTCAGCCGCTGCTTAGGAGGTGGCACTCTGTGTGGACGGACAAATTGGGTCGGACTGAGGTGGTGTGTCACCACATTCACACAGTCGACCCTGTCCCTGTTCGCACAGAGCTTACAGAGTGTCGCCTCTGAAAAGAGGAATAATCAAGGAGTGGGTCGACCAGATGTTGGCGGATGGGGTCATTGAGCCTTCCACCTCGCCTTGGGCTAGCCCTGCGGTGCTCGTTCAGAAGGCCGACGGGACCTACCGATTCTGTGTTGACTATCGGGAGCTGAACAAGAAGACCTTAGATGACGCTTACCCCATGCCCCTCATTCATGACATCTTGGAATCTTTGCATGGGGCAGTGGTTTTCAGCTCCCTTGATCTGAAGTCCGGTATTGGCAGGTGAGGATGGGGAAGAGTAGTATGGAGAAGACTGCCGTCATCACCCCGGAGGGGTTGTTCCAGTTTCGGGTGATGCCCTTTGGACTTAAAAACGCTGGGCGTCATTCCAACGGCTTATGGAGCAGGTCCTCCGGGACTCATTGGAAAGACCTGTTTCGTGTATATTGATGACATCATCGTATTCTCCCCATCTGTCTCACAACATCTGAAGGACCTTGATCACATCTTCCAGCGACTGCAGAAGGCTCATCTGACACTCAACACCGAAGTGTAGATTTCTACAGGACCATCTAAACTTCCTCGGCCATTTGGTGTCGGCAGACGGGTCCGGTAGACCCAAAGAAAATTAAGTCCATCTTGGACTACCCAGCGCCCCAGGAGGTAAAAAGTCTCCAGCGCTTCCTGGGGATGGCTGGGTGGTTCCACAAATTTGTGCATGGGTTTGCTGACATCGCTGCCCCTTTGTTCCAGCTGCTGAGGAAGGGATCCCCCTGGGAGTGGTCACCAACGTGCCAGGACTCCTTTGAAAGACTTAAACAGGCATTGATATCACCTCCAGTCCTGGCACAGCCTGATCCCAAATTAACCTTTCAGGTCCACACAGACGCAAGTGACCTCGGACTCGGCGCCGTTCTTGCTCAAACTAACCAAGGAGAAGAGAGAGTGGTGGCCTATGCTTCACGGTCACTGAAGGGCGCGAGTATAATTATTCCACCACCGAGAAGGAATGCCTCGCTGTCGTGTGGGCCGTGGAAAAGTGGCGTCACTTCCTGGAGGGACATCCTTTGAAGTCTACACCGACCATAGGGCTCTGACCTGGGCATTCAATTGCCCGAAGACCACGTCTAGGCTAACAAGGTGGGTTTTGCGCCTCCAACAGTTCACGCTCAGGGTGTGCTATCGGAAGGGTTGTGCTAATGTGGTGCCCGATGCCTTATCCCGGGTGCACGAGCCCGCACCGATGGTATGTGCGGTATCGGTCTCTAACCCTTGGCCTGATCTTCCCCTGAACATGCAGGAAATTGTTCACTCTCAAGCAGCCAGTCCTGTGTGTCAGGGGTTGAGAGAGGGCTCAGGGGGGAGGTCTGACCGCATACATTATAGGGAACTTCAGGGGGCACTCTATCGCTGTGTTCCAACAAAAGACCGGGTTACCATTATCAGTTGGTAGTCCGGAGACATACGTGCCCAAGTTCCTACAGTATTACCATGACAGCCCGATCGGTGGTCACCTTGGACGTACTAAGACACTGTTTAAAGTCTTGGAGGTGGCATGGTGGCCGACGATCACGCAAAGACGTCTGGTCCCATGTCCAGACTTGTACCACCTGTCAGCAATACAAAACCCCACCTGGTCTCCCCTCAGGTCAACTCCAGCCAGTAACCATCACTACCCCGGGGGAGAGCCTAGGCGTGGACCTAATGGGACCATTACCCACTAGTAAGGACCGGAAGACCTACCTGATGGTGGTTGTGGACTATTTTACCCGATGGGTGGAGCTATTCCCATGGCTAATGCCACAGCCAAGAAGATATGTTCCACCCTGAAGGATGAGATCTTTACCCGATGGGGGGTGCCAAAGAACATCATGTCAGACCGGGGCCCAGTTTACCAGCTCAGAGGCGAAGAATTTTGGAAGCAATGGGGGGTGGTGCACCTGAAGACAACAGCGTACCATCCCCAATCTAATCGCACTGAGCGGGTGAACCGGACCCTGAAGACAATGATTGCATCCTTCGTCGGAGACCATCATCAGGATTGGACAAAGTGGCTGCCTGAGCTGCGGTTCGCATTGAACACGGCGGTGCACGAGGTTACGGGTGAGACCCCTGCATTGTTAGCTTTAGGCAGACAGCTAAACGGTCCACTAGAGAGGATAATTAATCATAAACCACCCAATCCAGACACCTCAATACATGATCATTTGCAAACACTACAACTTATCACACAACAGGTAAAGGAGAGGATGGTGAGGTCCCAGTCCAGACAATCTCAGTCGTACAACCGGAGACATAAGCCTGTGCAATTCTCAGTTGGGGAGAAAGTCTGGATCAGGACTCATCCCCTCTCCAAAGCCTCCGATAAATTTACAGCTAAACTGGCTCCGAAGTGGTTCGGCCCGGCAACTATAGTCCAAAAGAAAGGACCAGTGACCTATGCAGTAGAGTGGGGATTGCCGGGGACGAAGAAAGTAGACACTGTTAACATCGCTAACCTCAAGCCTTGGTTCGGCCGTACACCACGGCCTGGGGAGGGGGATTGTAGCAGTGCTACCATTGGTTAGAACTGCATCTCCCAGCAGTCCTTGCAGGGCTGTTGGGGGCAAAGGTGGCCAGAGGGGTTCAAAAGGAGGGCAGGGGACGAAGAGAAAAGTTTTGTTTTGGTCGTTTGCTGCTTGTATTTATCTGTGGAACTGCCTGTCGTTTGCCTGCTTTACATCTTCGTGTCCTGGATTGTGTTGTCTGTTGGGGTCTGGAATCATTCGTCTACCTGTTTACTGTTCCTGAGGACGTTGTCTGGATTATTTGGCTTTCACGGAAGAAGGAGCGCTCCTGAACCATTCATCTGTCAACTTACTTCAGCAACTACCGGTAGGACTGTGTTTTTCCATTTCCCTCGCTTCATTCAAATCACTGGACATAACTTCACCGCTATTATTTCATACATGGACTTTACTGCGTGTTTGTCATGTTTATCTGTTAATTGTAATATCGCCGAAGGGATCAGGGGTGGTATTATTGTTTTTCATTTAGTAATTTAATTTCATTATACTTTTTTGTCGTTTAAGTTCCCAGTGCGTTTTCTTTGTCTCTGTAGTGTGTGTGGGTGTGTGTCGTGCCAAGGCTGGGGTTGTCCCTGGTAATCCTCATATAAAATAAATAAATCGCCGTCTTTCTCGACGGTGTGAATCTTAGCGGCCTCTGACCGCTACAAACAGCAGGCAATGCTATCTGTATAGTACCTTACATTGACTGTGACTGCCAAGTCAGAAGTTTTCCTTTCCTTTTTATTTAAATGTTCTTCCTTTTTAGTCATTCTGGTGGGTACTCAGACCATAGTGTGCATGCATATATATATTTATATATCATTTGTCACACACATGCGAGTAAGAGGCAGCTAAAGGGCTCAAGTAATTATAATACCACGTCAGACCAGGGGGTGGTGGGGTGCACTGACTGTCGTTCTCAGTTTTTTGCAGGCCTTTCCTGGGAAATCCCACCAAGTTCCGGCGCCTTGGATGATGCTACTTCCGGTTCTGGGGCTTAGATGGTGTCATTTCCGGTTCTGAGGGCCAATGATGATGTTACTTCCAGTTGTGGCCCCCATGATGACGTCATTTCCTCTACAGATCTTTAAAACCGCTATCTTGTCTTTATTGAACCAGTTCTGTTTTGGGCTCAGTCTTGTGAACATCTCTATCTTATTATTTAACAATTTTGCAGACAGGACATATTTTATATAGGTGGCTGCCCCAAACCTTTATGATGTCTGGTGTTTTCATTTTGTGACACTATTTATATATTTATTTATTTATATGTCATTTTAACTTACCTTCTTGACTGGGTTCAGAGGAATGTTAGCTTGGTTTCTTTTTATCACAGAAGACACAGAAAGAACCTCAAAACAGGGGGAACCATCCCAGGAATGAAATTCAAAATAGTTATGAACCACAAAAATGGGTGTGAACCTTATATAAACCTATTGTTCTGCCACCACTGAGGTTAATATTGAAAGTAGCAGCAAGGACCAGGATATGTACGCATTAGTCATGCCAGGATTCAAAATTAGGAAGCCAAATTACCTGTTGTAAAGTGAAAAAGGGTGAACCAAAACTTGTGAGTCAAAATGAGAATAGATATATAGAGAAAAGTTCTTTTACTAGAGAAAACACTATACAAAGTAAAGTTTAAATACCATTATATTGATTATGTGACTTTACACAACTTCTGGGGACACAACAACCTAACCCCCTGGCCAGCCATCATAGCAAAAAATGGTTGAAATGGTGACTTCCATTAAACAAAATGGCACCCTGGGAAAATAATAAAAACAAGACAGCAAAAAACCATCACCATTGTTAATAAATGTCTCTACTAATAACATAATGATGACTTCTGATTCATTGATGTTGAAAACCTAAGAAAAGCTCCAAAAGTATGTAAAGAAAACTTTATTAAGCCTAGGACAAAATTAAAAAAGGAGAAAAATCACAACACCTATAAACCTGTAACTAGCCGATAAACCTCCAGTAAATGAAAATATGGGAATGGCTTTAATATAGGAAGAACAAATATAAAAGTTGAACAAAACTACAGAGTAAACAAAATGAGCATAAACATCAACACAAAAGGAAGCAAACAGCCCCAACTGTTAATGATTTTACTTCTGTAAAAAATACAGAAAAGCAGAAGGAACACATAAAAGTCAAGGTGTCAGTGATGAGTAAATCCCACCTCTGATTGGCCTAACATGGGACTGATCCCAAGAAGAAGGTTAAGCCCCAAAACAATACTGAAACCTCACACTGAAACGACCCCTACATCAAGGCACACACCAAGCTATGTGCGATCCTTGATACAGGAATGATAAATTAGCATATGAGTGCTAGCAGCCATTGGAATCAAAACACATGGTAAAATGGACCACTCTGCCCAACATTGGTTCATGCCATTATAAAATGCAGTCTGGACACAGTGGTTAAAGAAGACAGAAAATGAAAGGATTGATAGACTAGCCATTTTGGAGTTTTGGTGGATGAATTGTACAAAGAGTTGCAACAAGGGAAGGCTGCACCAGCATATGGAACACATGATCTAGACAGCAGCACATTTTTAAAATGGATTGGCTCTGCACTGCAATGTGAGGAAAGTAAAAAGATGAAGAAGAAAAAGGGGAAGACAGGTGCAAAAGTCATAGCACTCTTGATTTCTTTAGCCAGATGGTGTCTAGCTCGCCAACTCGAAAGAGATACCCAATGTACAAGAAATCCTACACAACCTTAAAACTGCAGTTGTGCTGTTCAGTTTATAAAGATTGCAAAGTTATAGCTCCAGCACAGTGGAACCGTTTTATTAAAAAATGCAACCTATAAAAGTTTCATTGTCTTTGGAGCCTAGCAGGGAGGATTAGAGGGAGAACAGATAAGCAACACACATATCCTGTGGCTTCCCTCATCAATGTTAAGCTCCCAGGAGGCTTTTCTGATTGAACCAGCCAATGTGGTGTGACCCCTAGTGGGCAGCAAGTGCCAGTACAGTAGGGTGCACATTGAAAAAAGGCAGTGCCTCATGTAAACATGTCCTTAAGTGGGTGAATTTGTCAAACCCAAAAGATGTCCAGCCTGCCACCACAAAATCATGATTGTAGTGTCTCGGAATTCTAAAGCTGGGTAGAGACCTTACACTGGTGCATGTCTGCTTATGCACTTTGTATATATTCTCTCTTTCTCTCTAATAATGCACTCCAGTGACACATGTCTCACTGTGTGCTCAGCCCTCAGGTTTCTCATGGCCATTCCAGCAGTGTGTCTTAGTACACCTCCACCTGTCCTGATGGCTGCCTCTCCTTCCAGTTGTCAAAAAGAATGACCAAATTGTGCATACAGTAGGGTACTAGCTGCCTGCTCTGACTTTCCAAGAGGGTCCAAGTAGGAAGTGGCTTACACTACGCCCTCCACCTGCTACAAAAAGCTAGTAAATTCCACTTAAAGTGCTTTTTCACAGCTGGTAAAGGTGCCACCCTCTGAGATAAGCCCTTGTTTCTTTCTAGACTAATAAGCCTCCTCTCTGCAGGGGAAGCTTTCCAGTGTATGCTAACCTGCTGGGTTCTTCTCTTTCTGATTTTATTTAAGCAAAGTACAGAGTGTCAGGATTTCTCCCAAAAATTAAGGGGATAAACTTTTTGGGCAATTTTGCACCCATAAAGGCTACATGCCTATCCACCTTTACCCTTAGGCACATGGTAGATTTGTGTTGACTGGAATGACTAAAACAATTCAATTTATTCTTGATGGCAGTTCTTCTGAAAGATCTTACAAAGCCTAAATCTTAATTTGATTTTTGTTGCTACATCTCAAGGATGTAGAATTTTCATACAAGAAGTGCAGGACAATATAAAACCCCATTTAATGATGCCGCAAAAAAAGCAAGAAAGTTGGGTGGGGGATATTGTGCACAGACTGCAAAAAAATGCAAACCTGCCCCAGCCATTACTCTATAGAAGAAGTGCAACACAGCTGGTAAAGCTACAGGAATCAAGGAATTAGGCAAGAGCATTTTTTGGGCCACTCCTCCTGCCATTGATTATGTGCAGCTGATGACAGAAGCCACCTAAGCGTCTGGTTAGATTTGCTCTTGGCTGCTACCCAATAACATGACCTGTGAGCTGCACTCATCACAACAGCGCTTCACTGAGCTCTGGGGGGGAAGAGGAGCATTGCACTTCCTGGCTGAATTTCTCAGGCTCCCTCCCAGTGCTGCATGGCTGCCTGTTTGAAGACAGCCCCTTAATCAGCCTCTCTGTATTCCTAGCACACGTCTCCCCGGAGTTTCCCACAATCCTCTACTGCTAGAGTGTGTACCATGGAAACAGCACAGTCAGCGTGCCTGCCAGAGCACTCAGGCCTCCGAAAGCTCATTCTCCATTCGCTTTAGCAATGCAGCCAAGAAGTGAGGTAAAATGACATCAAGGTATGCAGAGGGAGAATCTCTTCCTAGTGCTCCTCTAGTGGTCTCAGGGCTTTCACGTGTCTTTCATTTGTTGGGCACCTATTAATCTTCTATGAGACTTCTCCTGTAACTTCAATGAGACTAAGCACTCCTCCTCATCCTACACTTTGAAATCCTTTCATTCTTCCTGCACCCAAGGGACTGATCTTCTCCAAACTCCACGTAGATTTTGTTGCTTTCTGCACTCTTGTCACCTTGTCCAAAGTATAAAATGCATGTGAATCGAACCAGACTTCCATTTCCTGACCATGTTTCTCTGGAACAGGGGCAGGTTGGAGCAACATTTAGGGATTCTGTCTCACAAATCCAGCATCCTTGGTTGAAATGTTGTACCCAATCATTTCTATGCTCCCTGTGTATCTGGGTACTTCAGCTTTCCTGCCACATCCCAAAAACACGAAGGTTAGGTAAAGTAACAATTCCAAGTAGACCCAGCATATGTTTGAGTGAAGGACCGGTGCTCAACTGAATTGGGCTAAGCAGGTTTGAGAATCTGAAAATTTTGATTTAACTTATTTACTTGTGTCTTTTCTTAATGTGCTGTTTTAGCCTAAAAATCTATGCTTTTTTAGTGAAGTGGACAAATACAGAAATCACTTCATTTCAATGTAGTTTTATATAAAGGTGGGTATTATGGTATCTAGTGGTTAATACTGCTGTCCCACAGGTTCAGGGTCCTGCATTTAAACTTTGGTTAGGTTGCTAGATATGTGGAGCTGGCACATGTTACTGTATGTGATTCTTATTATAATGTAAAGATCAGTAGGTTAGGATAATTGGTTCATGTGTGAGAGGGTGTCCTGTAATGGACTGCCATCTCATCTAGAACCACATTTTGCCTTATGTCTAATGTTTCTGGATAGCTATAGCTGCTTGGAATTTTTTTGAGCAAACAGCAAAGGTGTGCTGCTGCTTCACACCTGCAGGGATCTGAGGGATCTGAGTTCTAAACCAGGCTGGGTCACTGTATTTGAGTACATTCTGTCCGTGTCATAATAGGTTTACTGCAGGAGCCATTTTTGTTTACCACATCTCTCAGATTAGCATGTTGTTCTTTGGTGGCAAAGTGGTACTGTAACTGAGTGTGCGAGTGAAAGTGTGTCCACTCCAGGACTGCCTCCAGCTTTGAACCAAATGCAGCCAGACTAGGCTTGGGATTCAAGCAATCCTTAATTCTCTCACTGTTTGAAAGATTATGTATATTTCCCTTGTCCCCTTATCTACTCTGGTTTCTTCTCACAATCCAAAGACATGCATGTTTCTTTAAATTGACCTGGTATGAGCCAAAGACTGGCACTCCATCATTGGTTGGTTCCTGCATTGCAATGAATGCTCCCGTATACTGAAAAAAAGGGTTCCAGAAAATGTATGGCTCGAAATTTGCAGCCATTTACAAAAGTCAAACCATGCATGTGCAAAGACCAGTGAATAGGCTGTTGTGTTGTCATCCCATCCATAAAGAAACAGGAACTAAGTTGGAATATGGGCGAAATAGAGCGTTGCCTGCAAATGGTGCCATGCACTGTTGTGGTATGTCTCAGATCAAGATGGCAGGTGTGGTTGTGGCTGTTATCTGTACTGACTGGAGGAGCACCTAGGGCCAGTAATCCCATTATATGTAGTTGGGACCTAAAATCTGGCCTCTCAAAGGGCCTTGGCACTTTAAACCAATGGATCATCATATGTTGCCTTCAGACTCCAGCAGGAGGCAATGTTGTGTATGTATGAATGGCAATGTGAGCAGGAGTCAGTGTGCATGTGTGTTGTGAACAGGTGCAAGCAATAAAGTTGAACCTACACTTACTTTGCTGCAGGCACCTAGGGAATCACACACAGAAAGAACGTCCAGCAAGTGGAAGAATAGGTAGTACAGCAAAAGGCAGGTCCTGAAGGCTGTGGCTCAGCCCAGCACTGCCAGCGGCAGTTAAGTCTTAATCAGGAAACGGCCTGCACACATGTGGAAAACAGCAATAGGGAACATTTCCTAAACAGTCTCCTTGCCACGTTGGAGTTTTTCCTTGGCGCTTGTCTCCACTTAAATAGCCTTTGCATTTGAAGAGCCTGAGCAGCTCAGTGACCCTCAGTCACGCCCTCGACCCTCTGTAGTTCGCATACCAGGAGAAGGAGGGAGCGGAGGATGCCATCATCTATATGCTTCAACAATCCCTCTTCCACCTGGACAGAGGCAGTGGTGCTGTAAGAATTATGTTTTTGGACTTCTCTAGCGCCTTCAACACCATCCAACCTCTGCTCCTTAGGGATAAGCTGACTGAGATGGGAGTAGATTCACACCTTGTGGCATGGATTGTGGACTATCTTACAGACAGACCTCAATATGTGTGTCTTGGGAACTGCAGGTCTGACATTGTGTGCAACAACACAGGAGCGCCGCAGGGGGCTGCACTTTCTCCAGTCCTGTTCAATCTATATACATCAGACTTCCAATATGACTCAGAGTCCTGCCACGTGCAAAAGTTCGCTGATGACACTGCTATTGTGGGCTGCATCAGGAGTGGGCAGGAGGAGGAGTACAGAAAGTTAATCAAAGACTTTGTTAAATGGTGCGACTCAAACCACTTACACCTTAACACCAGCAAGACCAAGGAGCTGGTGGTGGATTTTAGGAGGCCCAGGCCCCTCATGGATCCTGTGATCATCAGAGGTGACTGTGTGCAGAGGGTGCAGACCTTTAAATATCTGGGAGTGCAGCTGGATGACAAATTGGACTGGACTGCCAATACTGATGCTCTATGTAAGAAAGGTCAAAGCAGACTATACTTTCTGAGAAGGTTGGCATCCTTCAACATCTGCAGTAAGATGCTGCAGATGTTCTACCAGACGGTTGTGGCAAGTGCCCTCTTCTACGCGGTGGTGTGCTGGGGTGGCAGCATAAAGATGAAAGACGCCTCTCGCCTGGACAAACTTGTTAAGAAGGCAGGCTCCATTGTAGGATTAAAGTTGGACAGTTTAACATCTGTGGCAGAGCGTTGGGCACTAAGCAAACTCCTGTCAATCATGAATAATCCACTGCATCCACTTAACAGTGTCATCTCCAGGCAGAGGAGTAGCTTCAGTGACAGACTTTTGTCACTGTCCTGCTCCACTGACAGACTGAGGAGATCGTTCCTCCCCCACACTATGCGACTCTTCAATTCCACCCGGGGGAGTACATGCGAACATTCATTTTATTTTAATTTTTTTCATTTTTATTACTATTTAATTTAATATTGTTTCTTTGTATCAGTATACTCCTGCTGGATTATGTGAATTTCCCCATGGGATTAATAAAGTATGTATCTATCTATCTATCTATCTATCTATCTATCTATCTATCTATCTAATTCAGGAGGGGTAAGCCTATGTTAAATTTTCATTTGCTTTGGGGAGGAGGTGCAGCTCACTGTGTCACTAGCCACTTCTGGGCTACCAATAGTATTTATACCTGAGGGAACTGCTTAACACGTTGGCTCCATGAATGTTTCTCAAAGAACTTCAACCTACTGCCCAATGAGTGTTCTACTCATGTGCTGGCCACGTGACACAGTATGTGAAAGACCTTGGAGGTCATGATTTATTAGGAGGCCAATGATGGCTAGCAGCCAATGGTGCAGAAGTGGATCCGAAGATGCAAAGAGCTTTGCTTTTTATAACTTAGATCAATTAATGGATTCCTTCATCATATCACTTAAATAATTCAATGTCTTTTTTTCCTTACTGTGAGCCCAGTTTCCTCATGTCAGAGATGAGCTCTCTGCAGCAATGTATATTTTATTTTAGACTCCTTCCCATAATTCTTCAGTCTCTGTCAGAAGCTAGAAAATCAAGTGAGGTTGTATTCATTAAGAATGACAGGACATGGTCACCTCCTAGTGTCCACATACTAGACAGGTGTATAATAAATGAAAGCAGACAGAGGCTGGCATTATGCCTAATTGGGAGATGGGCAGAAGTTATCTGATGTTTTATTAAGTGTAAGGGCCAGTCCCAACCTAATATGTTGTCTTCACAGTGACCTAAAGTCATCACTGGAGAATGAGCTCTTTGGAAGGAAGGGCAATAATGTTCATGCTTTCAGTTTGTTTGTTGTGATTTGGAAGCTATTTTTAGTTGTGATCGTCCCTCTGAGGTCTGCTATTGCAACTGCAAATAAGACAATGCTTCTAACTGAATTGAACTTCAAAGTCCAAATGGTCTATCCCTACAAGAGCACAAGCCAGAAAAAAAGCATTTGTGACAGACATGTCAAACCTAGATTATCCATTCAATCAAAGCTCCCTCACAACTAATAAACCCCTGAGAACTTCAAAAGCATAGCAATGTTGTAAGTTTTGTGTTAAGAGGAAGAATAAAAAGTTGCAATCAGTCTCTGCACTCAGCAGGAGATGTGCAGTATCAACGAGGTTTCAGCTACTTTTACCATGCTGCTAATACTGGCAGTGGTGCTTCCTGAAATATTTCACTATAGCTGGTTGAACACTCTGTTGAGCAGCCTAATGGCATTCAGTCGATGGGGCTTATTTGTAAATAAAGCCTTCTTTTTACTCATTTAACTTTGGGAACAAAGGCAGTGACATGGCAACTAGTGCCACCCAGCATTGGCTACACAGTCCAGGCAAGGTAAACCAGTCTGCAGCTGCTTCTCCCGGGTGCCTGCCAGAAACTGATGCTCTCGCTTCACTAGAGCCAAAGGCGCAGAATTCATTAATCAGGGCTAGACATCCTAGTGCCAGTTTCCAAAGTGAATTATATAAAGGCACTTTGTGTGCATCTCACATCTTATGTTACCCTCACTCCTTGGCAGCTCTGTACCCTTTCCCTGTGGAGTCAAACAGGTGACAGGAGGACAAAGACTCATTTGTTATTTGGATCATTGGCAAGGTTGTGGGGAAAGTGGCTGGGCTCCCCTTGTCCTCTGCCAAATGTCTCCTGGATATCATGAGGCATTCACATGTGGGACACAGGTCACTCAGTGTCATACTGAGCCAAAGCTGGTTAGTTTTGGGATCCACTGGTGTTTAACCAGGCCTTGCAGAGAAGTATAATAAATGACGGCTATGTGAAATGAGGGCAAGAAAACATACAAAATCCATGTAGTCGGAATCAAAAAGTTGGTTACAGATCAGTTAATGATTCTAGTCATCAAGGTCAAAAGTTCTTTAAAAGAAACAAACTACACATTGAGAAGAGGATCTCGCAGCTTATACAGTCTTCACTTTCTGGCCAATAATCCTCTTCCAATCCATCTATACTGCTGGAGTCTCTTTCTCAGTGGCTTTGAAGTTTTTGACAACCTCTTGTTATTGATGAACTGGATATGAGTTCTACCTGAGACCGTTTACTTTTT
Source organism: Polypterus senegalus (assembly GCF_016835505.1). Taxonomy (NCBI): domain Eukaryota; kingdom Metazoa; phylum Chordata; class Cladistia; order Polypteriformes; family Polypteridae; genus Polypterus; species Polypterus senegalus. The sequence goes on along the minus strand of NC_053156.1, from coordinate 232,355,990 downwards.
CTGTTTGTTCTACTTCTGGCGATTCCTTCAAGAACTTCACAGAAGTGGTCAATATATGTATATCATGTGACATGGTATGGTAGCAGCTGATAGCAGTGTGCCACAGAGGGGTATCACTGTCTGTCCTGGGCAGCCATTCTGTGATATCATAGTCTTCCATGAAGAACAGAAGAAGATATGGAGATCTACTTAGTGCTACACAAGGTATACTTGTTGTCTCACAGACTGCATTGAAGTAGCAGAGTATGTGAAGTAATGCTTGGGGAGGAGGAAGTACCTGAAGCGTCACACACTCTTCTCTAATGAGTAAAATATTTGGAGGAGTCTCTGTGAATAACCTATAAAATTTAGTATAATCTATAAGTCACTGTGATCCATAAGCCTAATTGATTAATATAACTGCAAGATCAACTTTAGTATTCATACTATAATTTAATCACTCTGGTGGCACAGATGCTAGTGCTGTAGCCACCTACTTTCAGAGTCTTAGGTTTAAATCCCAGCTCAGTGTTTGTGTGGGCCTCGTGATGGACTAGAGGCCTATCTAAGGTTGTTGTTTCCAGCTTACTGCAAAATGCTGCCTAGATAATTTGTGGTCTCAAAGTCTCTGAAATGGATTAATCAGATTTGGTAATGGATGGATAATGCATATGTACAGCATATATACTGTACATTTCTACAGAAACCCAGGACAGCAGCTGAAGCTGGGAATTAAACATAATGGCAGCTAGGGAACTTTAAACCATAAGAAAAGAGGTAGCAGAAACAGTAGATATGGCAGAGGAGTGCGATTCTCACTAAAGACAGAATCGGATTCTCAAGTAAAGATGAAGATGGACACTAGGATTAAGTTGCTGTCTGAGAGCCAATACATTCCTCTATCTACTCATGGTCACTGGTTTGTTAAAAAAAAAATTTGAACAAACCTAATCAATATAAACTGACTACCTCAATATAACCACAAAATGTGATAAAATCAAAATACATATAATAATCATCCCTACAAAGAGACCTATAATTTTTTGTTTACTGTATCTACATGAAGCTCAGCAAACAATGTTGGCTTTTCAAGTGTACAGCTAACTTAAGAGTCCTTTCTGCGCATCTAAAACAAACATAAGGAATGTCATCAATCGAGTAATGAATGTATGGCAGCAAACATTTGGAGGATGAAACTTGGTGAGATTAATGTAAGCCCATTTGGGAGATGATTCCACTGTATTTGATTTTAAATGGAATTAGTCTTTAACAATGAATGCAAAGCCTAGTGTTACAGTCATGTTGTCATGGTGACTGTTTATATTGCTGTGCTTGTGTCCCCTATTCCAGGGGTCTCCAACTCTGGTCTTGGAGGGCTTCAGTGGCTGCAGGTTTTCATTCTAACCTTTTTTTTAATTAGTGACCATTGCTGTTAATTAACTTCTTTTGAAATAATTTTAATTGACTTGCTCTTGAAACAATAATGAGATAAAAATGAACCAAAACATGACCAGCAAACTGTGTGGATCAAACAATATCTGAGAATAAAGAAAGGTGAAGGTCTCAGGAATGTTGATCTACTCAGGTCCACAAAATATTTTAGCAGTGCCCTTAGAAAAGAGAAAATCAACTATTTCAGAAATGTATGGTAGTGCACAATGAGAGCAGCAACAAGCCATGGAATTAAAGAACGGGTTTAAATAACAACAAGAACTGGCATCTAATTAAGCAACTGACTGGAGTGTAATTGGTTGGAGTTTGAGTCACGTCACATTTCATTTCTGTTTGGGTGCCATTTAAGAAAAGAAAAGAAATTCAGGGGAACAAATCTTGAAAAACAAGTCAATTAAAATGAAAAGAAAAGGAATTAATTAGCAGCAAAAACAGGTCAACAATTAAGAAAAGGTTTAGAATGAAAACCTGCAGCCACTGCAGCCCTTCAGGGCTGGAGTTGGAGACCACTGCCCTATTCTACTCCAGTTGGAGGATTGCTGTTATTATACTGTAATTACTTTGTTTATGTGATTATTGTTTAATGAAAAATGAAGAACTACAAATATAACTTTCATGAAGAGTTATATAAAAAATTATATTGATCTTGTTGTTATTCCAAACAATACAAATATTCCCCATAAAATGAAAAAAGTATCCGACAATGCCATTCAACAAGTACTCCAAACTTTCACTCTTTTGTGTTATGAAGCACCAGGCGCTGTAACTTCTAATGTTTCTTTTAAATAAAAGCTTTACTGCGGTCCTCTGCTGCTGAATCTTTTGAATCCAATGACAAATCTTGGAACTCAAGCAATAAATGTTGTTAATAGTAGGTTGTTAAATACGGCAATATTAAATTATTATTACTTATGTTGCAGCCAATAATTTTTGCTCTCAAATGTTTATGACAATTTGACAACCATCCTTGCTGCCCTCTTGTTAAGGGGTCCTTCTGAGCCTCATTATAATAAATTCTTATTTTATATAGCACCTTTCACTGGGAGTGCTTTACAGTCCATACAATTATTGGACTAAAAGCAGCCAAATGAAGAGCCTATATCTCAGGCTGCTAGATATTTGTTTCACATTAATCATTGTCACTAGTATTACACAGTGCTTGCCACGAAGGACTTAGTGTCAAAGTCTCAGAAATGAGGACAAACTAAAAGCAGAGCAAAAAATCCGTTGCCTATTTTAAACATTTAAACCTCCCCAAATTGAAAACAGATGTGCAGCAATGTGTTTTGCCAGGAGAAGTCGGCTCATCGTGAGCAGCTTGTGACCAGGGCTTCCCCTCAGGCTCCAGAGGTTCAGAGAAAGTCCCCCTCTGGAAGAGCTTGTCACTTTGTGAAATATGTCCATTTCCTGGAAATTCCTAAACATACACTGTGCAGTCCTAACCCAACCGATGGCTAATACATTTGCTTAATCTGGGAAAACAAATCTGACAGAGGACGAGGTCATCCACTTGGTGTCCAGGGAAGTCCTTCAAAGGCTCACCAGGACTGAGGCTCCAGTCTAGCCCTGTGTATTTTGTGGTATTACTAGCTTATAAGGGGAGCCACGTACATAATATTTTCCAGGTATCTTCTTCTAGTATCAGGATCATTTGGTCATTCTAACCTGAAATTTGTACTTGCAATGCAGTAAACATATTTCTATGAAAGGTACTGCAAACATCATTTGATTGTCTGACAGGAACACAAGGAAATAACCTTTCGCTATTCTAGATCTTTAAACTCAGAAAGCCTTCTAGAGGTGGGCTGCCCATTAGAGAGGGGGCATAGCTTAGAAACTAGGTACCATACAGGGAAAAATCACATAAAAGTAACAGGAAGAAAAAGACCCCCAAGAAAGCCTGATTGGGAGAAGTCACTAGGAGGCTAATCTTTCTTGCCATCTGCACTGAATGCCAAGCACAGGTTTATGGTAGCTGACATTAAGAAACGTAGCTCTACTAGGGGACACTGTCACTTCAATGCACACAACAAGGGACAGCCCAGGATGCAGGGCAACAAGAAAATCCTTATGAACCTATGGCAGAAGTTATACTGATTCAGTAGGGCCCATAAAATGGGGTATAAATAGGCACTCTGGGTTAAAACTTAAAGGGCTAATAGTTGGTGAACTGGGGTAAAAGGTAATGTGGCTGAGGGGATTAATTTGTTTTAATTACTTGTACTGTTAATAGCAAGTAAGATAGCTGCCCTATTAAATCACCCTATTAAATCACCGGGTTGGTATTTTATAAGGCGCAGATAGACATTTCCTGTTTTGTGTATTTGTTATTGAAGTTTTTCCCTTTAGGTGGACATGTCTGATTCAAACCTTATTGTACTAAGCATAGAAATTGGGGATCCTGATTAATGAATTCATAACCCGGGGCATATTTCTTCTGTGAACATGGGAGATGACCCTAGCAGCATAGGGTGCGATTATGAAGCATCTAAGATGGGATGCCAGTCCACTGTTGGGCATACACACTTGCACTTTACACACTTGCACTCTCACTCACCCACAGCTTCTGGAGTAAAACCTAATATAACACCAGGAGAACATACAGTTTCTACAAAGATACTGTGCTCAGGGTCAGAGGAGGGCTACGCCTGCACTCAATGAAGACTGCCATACAAAAATAAACTAAATTGAAAAACAGACTGCGACAGCAGTGTCATTAAAACAATTCCAGCGAAACATGGAGAGTGATGGCAGGGTGAGAGGTTGCTGGGCCCCAAACAGAAGGTCAGCCTAGGTCAGCCCAAATCTCCTTAACATCCTGGCCCAATGGTAAGGAAAACAGAAGGAAAAGAAGTCAACTTGCAAAAGAGTTTTGAAGAAGATACAGCTAGCAGACAAAACTGGAGCACAGGCTTAGAGCTGCACGTTCATCACGTGCACCGAACCTCACTTGTGTGGACGGTCAGCAGGAAAGAGCTCAGCATGACACTCATCAAAGACCATAGGAAGAATGAGAATATCGGGTGGCAGAAAATGAGCAGTTTGGCAAAACGGAGAAGCCAAAAAAGCAAGACAGCGTGGCAAATAGCTGTGGCAATGCTAGAAATAGCAAACGGAAAAAGACTGCAATGCGGTGCCAGAGTGGGACTCTCAGGACAAGCACAAACCAGCCTGCACTATGAAGCTGGACAAGTCACTAGAAAGAAAAGAAACTGTGGGGAACAGTACAATGTGCAGCAAGTCTCATAATCTAATGAAGAGATCTTTATGAACTTCTTTCACTAAGGTGGACCGGCAAACTCATCTTCTTTATATAGTGTTTGCCACACAAAACCCTCACAAAGTGCTTTCACAGAAATATTACAGTCAAATTCAGCATTGTAATAGGCAGGTACACACTTTTTAAACCCCTAAAATGTTGGTTAGTTTAGATATTTATACAGCGCCACAGTGCTTAGCACTCCTGCTAAGCAGGTCTAAAACCCTGAGCTCAAATCCTGTGCTGTGATACTATGTAGAGCTTGGATGTTCTCCCTAAATCTAAACTGCTGTATGTATGGGAAATGAGTCTGCAATGGACTGGCACCATGTCCAGGGATGGTTGCTGGCATGTGCCAAATGCTGAATTGGATAAACCAGTTTTGAGAAAATTACATGTTAGTTATTTACTTTATTTTTTGATAAAAAAAAATCTCTTTTCAAGGTTATCCACATATTCATTTTTGTCAGTATTTCTGGTTTTGTGGGAGCATTTTATATTATCCATACATCCATTACTGAATCTGCTCAATCCAGTTCAGGTACATGGGGTCCAGAGTCTATGCTTACTGCTTTGGGCACAGTTCTAGTTGAGTCTATCACAGGGCATACTTACACCAGGAAAGATTGTACCTAAGTCTACTGTGTAATTGTAACATTCTTTTGTGTTAATAAAGTTAATAAAGCTATTATAATAATCATAGCCTGCATTTCTTTTTCCATCTCTCTTATATATATATATATATATATATATATATATATATATATATATATATATATATATATATATATATACAGTATATATATATTGTGGCGGCGGCTGGGGATGGTACCCAACTGGAAGGACCGGAAGCCCACCTCTGACCCTGAAGAAGGACTACACCACCTCCGGACCATGAGAGGGCAGCCACCCTGGTTGGTATGGGGACCACGGGAACACAGCATGGAAGCTCAATCCTATAGGGGCCCGTGGTCACCGCCAGGGGGCACCCAGATGCCTGAAAAGCCCGGGGCGTCAGCACTTCTGCCACACCCGGAGGTGCTGGGGGAAGGATTACCAGGGACACCAGGAGTGCTTCCGGGTGCTCAGCCAACACTTCCGTCACACCAGGAAGTGCTGGCGGAAGTTCATCGGGAGGCACCTGGAGCACGTCCAGGTGAACATAATAGGGGTCACCTCCCTCCATTCGTCAGCTGTAGTCCGGTGGAAGAGGACGAAGCCTGGAGGAGAGGAGTGGAGGTGGTGAAGAGAGGCATTGTGTAAGGCCTGGATTTGAGGGTGATTGGTGCTGGGGCACCGGGTTGTGTGCTATTGGACATTGTATATAGTACTAATGTTTAATAAAGACGTGTGTGATGGTAAACCATCCATGTCTGCCTGTCTGTGTCCGGGCTGTTCCCCCCTATATATATGTAATAGAAGGCCAGGGACCTTGCCCCACCAGAAGACCTGGAGAAGCAGGGGACCGGGAGAGGGGCAATTTCCACCCCGAGATGCAAGATGGCAGCCCTCCAGGATTGCATGGGAACCATGGAGCTGGGAAGCCACCCTGTGGGGACCCATGGTCACTGCCAGGGGTTGCCTGGATGGTTCCAGAGCCATTGGCTGCAGCACTTCCGCCACACCAGTAAGTGCTGCTGGAACAGGAACCAGGTACACTCAAAGTGCTTCCAGGTGCCCATGCAGCACTTCCACCACACCAGGAGGTGGTGCAGGAAGGTCATCAGGGAGCACCTGGAGCACATCCAGGTGCATTATAAAAGGGGCCGCCTCAGTCCACTCAGGGAGCCGGAGTCGGGTGGCAGAGGACAGAACTTGCGGGAGAGAAGTGGAGGTGGCAAAGGAAAACAGAGGAAAAGGAACAGAAAGGACTGAGCAGTGAGTTGTTTATTGGTGATTTGTGCATTCTGTGTTGGAAAAGGAAGCGAAGAAAATAAAAGAGTGTGTTTTGGACATTCTGAGTCCATCACTGTCTGTGTTCCGGGGGCATCTTTCGCAATATATATATATATATATATATATATATATATATATTGTGATGTATGGCTGACCGTTCTTCCCGGCCAATACCCCCAAGCTGCCAGGTGGAGCCCTCCCTGCAGTATGGAGGTACTTCAAAGACCAGCAGGGCATCCTGGACATTGGAGTTTTTATACACAGCCCTGCTGAATACCATGGGGGACACTAGGAGATGCTACAGGGAGGAACAATGGTTATTTGCCTTATGTCCCAGAAGTATGTCCGAGTCACATGGACAAGGGGAATGACGTGCTTCCGGGGTGAAGAAAAGGACGTTTTATCTGACCCGGAAGTGATAGGAGATCACATGGACTGGGGATTGGAACACTTGCGGGTCAGGGAATATAAAAGGATGGTGGGAGCTCCCAGACAGCAAACTGAGCTGGGTGGTAGGAGGGCAACGCGTCTGGGAGTGGTAGAGAGTTTATTGTTATTGTATTGGTTTATTATATGAATATTGTGGAGGAGAGGGTGCTTTGTGCACTGTGCTGTGTAAATAAAGTCAACATTTGACAGGGGTTCAAGGGAGCAATACTGCCCCCTATCTGTCACATTAAAATATATATCTATAGTAATAAAAGGCAAAGCCCTCACTCACTCACTCACTCACTCACTCACTCATCATTCTCCAACTTCCCGTGTGGGTGGAAGGCTGAAATTTGGCAGGTTCATTCCTTACAGCTTCCTTACAAAAGTTGGGTAGGTTTTATATCGCAATTCTACGCGTAATGGTCATAACTGGAAGCAGTTTTTCTCCATTTACTGTAATGGAGATGAGCTTCAACGCCGTGGGGGCGGAGTTTCGTGTGACATCATCACACCTTCCACGTAATCACGCAGTACATAGAAAACCAGGAAGACCTCAAAAAAGCGCTCAAGAAAACATGCATTATATAATTGAGAAGGCAGCGAAACAATAAGAAGCGAGCGAGTGACATATACAACCATATTCATGAGTGCTGCTACTTCGGAAACAAAGCACGATGTAAACCTACACTTTAAATTAAGTTCATAGACAGGCTGCCACTGGCGTTTGTAATTTAGTGCCTGCCCATATAAGGCCGTCCGTCAGCGGCAATCCAATAGCAAACTGCCACGGGTAAATATTCACGGGTGAAGGACTGTGCTTATGGAGAGGAAGATGAGATGGTCAGGGTGGTGTTTGACACAAACTCAGCGAAACTGCGAGAGAAAGTTTTAAGTGCCAGGACTAAGGTAACATTAAATACAGCCATGGACATAGCACGAGATGGCACCAGCACAGCTGGGAACCTCGATGCATGTACACCGAGTGGCTCACGTGAACTGGCGCGAGTGCACAGATAAAAGCAACAGTTCCAAAGAGCGCTGAACAAAACCGAATTACACAATTGAAAAGGCAGCAAAAAATATGAAGCGTCTGATAAGCATATTCATAAATGCAGCTACTGTGGAAACAAAGCACACGGTGGAAAAAGTCAATGTCCCGCTAAAGGAAGACAGTGTAAAAAACCCGTGCATGCAGTGTGTCAGGTCTCAGATAAAGAAGAAGACGAGCTGTTTATTGATGCAGTAAGAAACGAATCGATGAATGAAACCTGTCATCTTTACAACGATTGACAAACACGGAATGTAACTTGAACACAACACATCCTACAAATACGAACCTGATTGAAAGAAATAATGATAATCAAATCCTTGATGACAGCAACACTCAGTAACACTCACAAAACAAATACTGTATATTGACAGTCATGTTACGTTATTTTTAAAATGTTCCCTTTTATTTTTCTACCTTTTTTAACACACTACTTCTCCGCTGCGATACGCTGGTATATATATATGTATATATATATATATCCCGCTCTACATACTCGAATAATGGATACTTTATTCGCCATCAATGATTGTTTTGGTAAAGCCATACTCAGTGTATTCATTAGATGAACGGTAAAAAAGTAAGAGCGAGGGGAGGATGACTCATTGAGGCATGCAGGCTGTAGTGCGCGTCAACTCTATCTGAATTGCGCGATCACATTTGAAAAATATATCTTTTCAAGTTCTATTTAGTCCATATGTGTCAAACTCAAGGGCCGCGGGCCACATCCGGCCCGGCGTGTAATTATATCCAGCCCGCGAGATCATTTTATATACTGTATTATTGTTATTAATGGCCCGGGTATATGAAGCGCTGGTAACACAATAAACTACAGATCCCATAATGCAGCGCTTCAGCTGCCTTGCCGAACACTTACTGCATTAATCAAGTCTACCTTATGATGCTGAAAGTTATTGTGAAGCTATAGTTATTGCGCACTGAGTTTGCACGGCGCTTTGGTGACTTTGAAGGACAAAAAAAGTCCGTCTACATGCGGCTCGAACCTTGTGCATGTTTGGTAGCACATATATATCTGTGTGAGAAGCTCTTCTCAGTGATAAAGACTAACAAAACAGCACACAGGAGTCGCCTCACTGATGAGCACCTGCAATCCATCCTGAGAATCTCCACAACACAGAACCTCACACCAACCAGAAACGAACTTGTGGCCAAAAAAAGATGCCAGGCGTCCAGCTCTAAAATGACATATGAGCAAAGACAACTGAATGATTTGATTTGTTATTGCACGTAAGAGCGGAGTCAACGTTTTAACAAACAGCGTATTGCACTGATCTGAAATAGCTGTGTGTGTATATATGTAGATATGTATGTATATGTATATATATGTTTATATATGTGTGTGTGTATGTATGTATATTATATATATATATATGTATATATGTGTATATGTATAGATATGTATATATATATATATTTTATGTGTGTGTGTGTAATATATATATATATATATATATATATATATATATATATATATATATGACAACAACACTCATCACTCACAACAGTGACAAAACAATTACATTGACAATCAGGTTACGTTATTTTCAAAATGTTTCCTTTTCTTTTTCATTGCTTCTTTAACACACTACTTCTCCGCTGCGAAGCACGGGTATTTTGCTAGTCTATACTAATAAAAGGCAAAGCCCTCACTGACTGACTGACTGACTCACTGACTGACTCATCACTAATTCTCCAAGTTCCCGTGTGGGTAGAAGGCTGAAATTTGGCAGGCTCATTCCTTACAGCATACTTACAAAAGCTGGGCAGGTTTCATTTCGAAATTCTACGCGTAATGGTTATAACTGGAAGGTATTTTTCTCCATTTACTGTAATGGAGTTGAGCTCGAAGGCCATGGGGGCGGAGTTTCGTGTGACATCATCACGCCTCCCACGTAATCACGTGAACTGACTGTGACCGCAGTACGTAGAAAACCAGGAAGACCTCCAAAAAGCGCTGAAGAAAACAACATGCATTATATAATTGAGAAGGCAGCGAAACAATAAGAAGCGAGCGAGTGACATATACTACCATATTCATGAGTGCTGCTACTTCGTAAAGAAAGCAAGGTGTAAACCTAAACTTTAAATTAAGTTCATAGACAGGCTGCCGCTGGCACTTCTCATGCCCACGGGTAATGCGGGATATAAGTTTAATGAGAGGACGCAGGATATAAACGAGAGTTTTGATCACTTTGTAACTAAGTTAAAATTGCAGGTGAAGGGGTGTGGTTATGCAAATTACAAGAGACTGTGTTTGTGGGGGATTGACAGTTAAGGCGGGTGGGGGAGTCACGCCATTATCTCCCTCCCATTTACCTAATTTCGCTCTGAGTTGAGCTCCGCGGCTAACGCCATCTTTCGAAGCAACTTCGTCACACTGCCACCAAATACTCGCAGAAAAATCCACAAGTTAATACACACACTGTCTCTAGAGTTTCTCCACACTGAATCCTCCAGGCACGACTTACAAAAGTTTACATTGACAATCGTTACGTTATTTTAAAATCTTTCCTTTTATTAGCACAAGCACAGCTGAGAAGCTTCGATGCATGTGCTCCATAACGCGTTAAAAATAATGCATTTAATCACACTTTGCATTACAAGCAAAGGGGAACTTTTGTCAATGCATGATTTCCTGGTTGGTACACAGGTTACTTTGATCAGCGCATCCCTATTCATTTTACCCTCGCACCACCTTGGTTTGAGAAGAAGAATGAAAAAATATGAGGTTAACACAGAAAAACAGATCACCAATTGAAGCTTTATGAATAATCGATTCGCCATCAATAATTGTTTTGGTAAAGCCATACTCAGTGTAATCCTCCTTCCATTTTATAATTTTTCCGCCACTAGCCATGATTACATGAACGGTAAAAAAGTAAGAGCGAAGCGAGGGTGACTTATTTAGGCAGGCATATACCTGTATATGTAAGCAACACTCATGACAATGTCAATCATGTAGCACGCATAGCTGTGCCGGGATTTGAGATGCTGACTGCGCTTCTGCCTTAAGTCAAAGTGAGAGTGGAGGACTGACAGTGCCATCACAGCCGATTAATGGCAGGGACGTCTCACCAGTCTACACAAGACCCACCGCGACTGTCCTCAAAAGGCGATCATAACGTCAGCGAACACATCTCTCTATACTATATAAAAGAAAAAGGCAACTTTCCTTTCTTTACACCTTTTTTCCTTTTATCCCAAACCAAAGCCTTTCTCTCTTAACACTGCAGAGGACACAAAACTATTTTTCTTTAAATGTCGATAAGGCACATTACCAGAGGCAGAAATTTGAACGTTCACATAGAAAATGTAATTTCTATATCACAGCCGTCGTGTAGCGCCTTTCAAAAGAGATCAACTACCGAGAGATGATCCATATACATTTTAGCTGCTGTTAGTACTACTTGTTGTGTTACACAGTCTATAAAATGTAGTTTACCTGAAACCACTCCAGTAGTGCTCAATGTACCTGTACTTCTTAAAACGTTAATGTTTTACTGTTTAATAACTTATAGACTATATTTTATTATTTTTCCCTTGCACTCAGTGACCAAAGCTATAAACACACATATAGACACACACATACATATACACATATATATACCTGTGTGTATGTTTTTATGTATGTGTATATATATATACACACACACACACCTATCTACATTATATATACTGTATATATACACACACACACACACACACATACATACATACATACATACACACACACACATATATAATTTGTGTGTGTGTATGTATGTATGTATGTATGTGTGTGTATATATGATGTAGATAGGTATGTATATATATACTGTATATGTGTATATGTAGATATGTACTGTATATAGATATGTATATGTATATAGATATGAAGATATGTATGTGTATATATATGTATATATGTATGTATATATATATATATATACTGCTCAAAAGAATTAAAGGAACACTTTTTAATCAGAGTATAGCATAAAGTCAATGAAAATTATGGGATATTAATCTGGTCAGTTAAGTAGCAGAGGGGGTTGTTAATCAGTTTCAGCTGCTGTGGTGTTAATAAAATTAACAACAGATGCACTAGAGGGGCAACAATGAGATGACCCCCAAAACAGGAATGGTTTAACAGGTGGAGGCCACTGACATTTTTCCCTCCTCATCTTTTCTGACTGTTTCTTCACTAGTTTTGCATTTGGCTACAGTCAGTGTCACTACTGGTAGCATGAGGCGATACCTGGACCCTACAGAGGTTGCACAGGTAGTCCAACTTCTCCAGGATGGCACATCAATACGTGTCATTGCCAGAAGGTTTGCTGTGTCTCCTGCACAGTCTCAAGGGCATGGAGGAGATTCTAGGAGACAAGCAGTTACTCTAGGAGAGCTGGAGAGGGCCATAGAAGGTCCATAACCCATCAGCAGGACCAGTATCTGCTCCTTTGGGCAAGGAGGAACAGGATGAGCACTGCCAGAGCCCTACAAAATGACCTCCAGCAGGCCACTGGTGTGAATGTCTCTGACCAAACAACCAGAAAGACTTTATGAGGGTGACCCAAGGGCCCCATGTCCTCTAATGGGCCAGAATTGGCAGATGAGCTCACTGCCCAGCAGCATGCAGCTCGATTGGCATTCCATGGAGGGTCCATAGAATACCAGGTAATTGGCAGATGCACAGTGGCTCCTGGTGCACGACAATTCCTGGCCTCATGTGGTGAGAGTATGCAGGCAGTTCCTGGAGGATGAAGGAATTGATACCATTGACTGGCCACCACACTTTCCTGACCTAAATCCAATAGAACACCTCTGGGACATTATGTTTTGGTCCATCCAATGCCACCAGGTTGCACCTCAGACTGTCCAGGAGCTCAGTGATGCCCTGGTCCAGATCTGGGAGGAGATCCCCCACAACACCATCTGTCATCTCATTAGAAGCATGCACCAATGTTGTCAGGCATGTATACAAGAACACAGGGGCCATACAAAGTGCTGCGTACAATTTTGAGTTGCTGCAATTAAATTTTGGCAAAATGGACTAGCCTGCCACATAATTTTTCACTCTGATTTTTGGGGCGTCTGAATTCAGGGCTCTGTAGGTTGATCATTTTCATTTCCATCAAACGATGTGGCATCCTTTCATTCCTAACACATTACCCAGTCTATATCAGTATAGATATCCAGGAGGATTTCTTTTTCCCATTGAGATCTGATGTGTTTTCAAAGTGTTCCTTTAATTTTTTTGAGCAGTTTATATATATATATATACAGTATATGTAGACTCAAATCCATTATGACAGCAGCAATCCAAGCTGTGAGAAAACAGTAAAAAGGAGGCGTGTCAGACGTTGTGGTACATTTTCTGATGCAACTAGACGAAAACAACTTCGTGACGCTGCTGCCAAATACACAAAACAATTACTTTGACAATCATGTTACATTATTTTTAAAATGTTTCCTTTTCTTTCTCATAACTTCTTTAACACACGACATCACTGCGAAGCGCGAGTATTTTGCTATATATATATATCACAGCGACACTCATAACAGTGACAAAACAATTACATTGACAATCATGTTACATTATTTTCAAAATGTTTCCTTTTGTTTCTCTTTCCTTCTTTAGCACACTACTTCGCTGGCAAGCTGGTATATATATATATATATATATATATATATATATATATATATATATATATATATATATATATATATATATATATATATATATATATATATATATATATAAATATGAGAACAACACTCATATCAATAACAAAACAATTACATTAACAATCATGTTATGTTATTTTCAAAATGTTTCTTTTCTTTTTCATACCTTCTTTAACACACTACTTCTCCGCTAAGAAGCGGGTATTCTGCTATTATATATATATATATATATATATATATATATATATATATATATACCAATCAAAGACCTGGATGCACCTAGAAATATATATAAATTGATACTTTCTTTTCTATAAAGATAATATTAATTAACGTTAAATTCATTATTTGAAAATACAACCAAGACATTACTAGTGTTAATAACAGCTATTACTGCTTGAAAGGACTGATATTTAGTTTATTATTCCCCTATGACTACAAAGCCCCATTTTCAGCAGCCATTCTTTCAATGTCCTAAGGGTCAACTCCCTTAGCTTATCCTTTATTAGTCATGTTTAAATGCTAATTAGTTATTAGAGAAGCTTTTGTAACTGCATTAGCTCCGCTGAAACCTGTTATTTGATGCAATGTGCTTCACCCATTTGAGGTGCTTGCTTCTTGCAATGCAACACATTGATATTTCTCAAGAAGATTCTTTTTCCATAAAGCCTACTTCTTTTAATTTCTTGAAGCCACAAGCTGTCCTTGAATTGCTTGCTTCACCTTTAAAAATTGTTTGCAAGTTTAAGAAGAGAGATTTTAAATTATACAACGTAAGTGAGATAAATATACATATAATTGAGCTCTTTTTACATATCAATGAATCACATGATGTCTGGCACAAATATTTGTGGCAGGGGCTTAGCAGACAAAACTGTCATAGGCATATATGGATGTGGGCTGAAGGCTGTCAACAAAGGGCAGCCAGCAATAATAGAACAATGGGATAAAAAGCAGAGTGCAATATTTATGGGGATAAAGAACAAACAATATAAATCAGTCATTAGACTGAGATCGGTGTAAAGATGGTTCAACTGCATCAATTAGATCAAGCGCAGTAGACACAGACTGGCCCATGGTGAACTATGTTGATGACCAAACAAGATAGCAAGAAGACTGTTCAAATGATCTCTTGGAATGATGGGCTCATTATACTAATCAATCAATGGCATAATATATGAATAATGCTAATTGGGTGGTTAGATGGTAGGAAACCAGTATAGATGTTCTTTCATGATAAATAAAGGGTATAGACAGACTGTAATGAGGTGCACATTTGTCTGCCTAAAGCATCTCAAGGATACCATTGGTAGATGTTGCTCAATCACCCTCTCATTGCCAGTTTCACATAAAGAAATTTTTCATCTAATCAAATTACCAGCCACTTTTGTCCCGCCAAATTTGCCTAAGGCCTTCAATATTCCTGTCTATAACTCCAAAGAGGAGTTTGAAATACAATGTCAGCTGTGCTGAGTTTGTTTGTTAATGAATAGACAGTACAATATAAAGGGTGCCCTATACTGAGAATCTGATACAGAAAAAGTGGAATTAAGTCTTCTAAGCATAAAGCACCATATAATAATAGACAGACTGTGATGGTCATCTGGTAAGCTGATACCGAAAGGTATACCCTGAAGGCTTCAGTGGCACAAGGCTCCAACACCATCCCCTCCACCAAAGCTTGACTCCTATTATTTGATTGCAACAAAACTTAAAAACTAATTGGATCACATTTTTTTCTTGGATTAAGCATCATGGAATTCTATTACATGTTTCAAAGTACAGCTTGCTATTTTTTTTGTTTTTTTTTTTTTTATTTTTATTAATTTTATTACAATCCATACAAAGCAATCAAGATTTTACAAAAAGAAAAATTGAGTTAAGAACAGATCGATCCCCACCCTGAGAGAGAGAGCAAGCCAAATAACGTTAAATTTAAGGCTTGTAAACATACCTAATTTAAAAAAAAAAAAAAAATTCTCTGTGCTTTATGAACTTATTTTACAATATTACTGATTAGATCCTGCCATGTTTTGAAAAAGGTCTGCACAGATCCTCTAACTGAGTATTTGATTTTTTCCAATTTCAAATAATATAACACATCAGTTTCCCACTGACTTAAAAGAGGAGAGTTTGGGTTCTTCTAGCTTATCAGAATAAGTCTGCGTGCCAAAAGTGTAGTGAATGCAATCACAATTTGTTTGTCTTTCTCCCCTTTAAACCCCTCTGGAAGAACCCCAAACACAGCTGTTAATGGGTTAGGAGGGATTGTGAGTCCAAGGCTGTCTGAGAGGTAATTAAAAATTTTTGTCCAGAATAATATTAATTTGGTGCAGGCCCAGAACATGTGACTTGTTGAGGCTGGGACTTGGTTGCAACGTTCGCAGGTTGGATCATGCCCTGGAAACATTTTGGAGAATTTTAGTCAAGACAGATGTGCTCGATATATAATTTTAAGTTGTATAATTGTATGCTTTGCGCATATGGAGCTTGAGTGAATTCTCTGCATTGCTACTTTCCACTCCTTTTCTAATATATTAATTGAGAGATCTTTTTCCCACTGTCCTCTTGGATCTTTGAAAGGGAGGGATTGTAAAAGGATTTTATATATTGTAGAGATGGAGTCTAACTCTTTGAAATTGAGCAATAATTTTTCCAGCATGGTTGAGGGTGCAAGATGAGGAAAATCTGGAAGGTTCTGTTTAACAAAGTTCCTGATTTGAAGATAGTGAAAGAAATGTGTAGCTGGAATGTTAAATTTGGAATGTAATTTTTCATAGGATGCAAAGACGTTGTCTATATAAAGATCTCTAAGCAAGTTAATTCCAAATTTAGCTTGCTATTTTTGACTGGTACTCTCAATTTCTGTTGACTCAAAAGAAAGAACAAATTAAAGATGCAGTTATTTGGTCACAGAGTGATACTGGCAGGTGAAAAGACAGAATGGACCTGAAGGTGAAACATAGTCAAAAATAAAGCAGGGTTGATATGAAAAAGATAATCAAACATGTGTCCAAGCCAAAATGAGATTCAAAATACAAAGTCAAAAATACTGATCATACAAAAGCATTTACAAAATGTTCTGTTAACTTGTACAGAAACGGATGTTTGGGGACTGTTTAAATATCAGTGAGTCGTGTCATAACAACCTTTACCTAACATGTAGACGCCTATGGCATCACAGCAAATATACTGTATACCAATAAATAGAAATGAAATATGCAGTATATATATATATATATATATATATATATATATATATATATATATATATATATAAAATACATATATACACACACACATACACATAGATAGATAGATAGATAGATAGATAGATAGATAGATAGATAGATAGATAGATAGATAGATAGATAGATAGATAGATGTAATGTGATTATTATTATTATCTGATAGTTGGCCAGTTGGCAGACATCCAACACGTCCTCTCAGTTGCGAGAAGCAGATCATAGATATGTGATACAGTATCTGCCAAATAATACAAAGAGTACACAACACATGTTTCACCCTAATTAGGGCTCATCAGGTGTACACATCTTTGCTTCCCCTTACAGGGATCAATTCTCAGACATCAGCACCTGAGGCGAAGCCTCTGACATTGCACCATGGTGGCTAGTTCGCTTACTTGACAGAGAAGACGTGGCAGATGTTTGCTGACTGGCCAACCAACCTCAAGAGTTACCTGGTAGTAATGTACTGTATTGTACTGTACTGTACTGTATTATACCGTATATATATAATGAAAGTAACTTTGAATTATCCATCCTTACAAACCACAAAGAAATGTTACCAGTTATTGGAGAAAAATTTGTAACACCAAGAAAAAAAACGTAAGTTAATCTAACAGCAACATTTTACTCACTTAAATCTTGACAGTCAAGCTCCATGGAGTTTGATGAACAGTCACTCAAGTCCTCTACTGAAGACATACCATCTTCGGCTGACACGTGACGCCTACAATAAAGAGAAGATAACAACAAGTAAAAGTATAATGAAATCCATGCAAATTCCTTACTCCACTTCCTATTCTCCTGAGCTGATGTGTGAAGCATTCGCACCAGCCAATATCCTTACACTAACTACCTCATAGTCCCTCATTGTTTACTGGATAGCTGGGTAGTGGCATGGATTACCAGGGTTCCATCCTGGCTCTATTGTCTTTTCTTTGTATTTGTTTATTTTATTGTCTTCCAGGTTTACTTTTTTACTTTATGTTTTCAAAAATGTTTTTGTTTCATCTATTTTTGTATTTACTAATTTATTGTTATGTAATGTGCATTCTTTGTATTGATTAAGAAATTAAATTTAGTTTATTATTTCAGTTATTTTCTGTGTCTTCTATGTGTTGAACTTAAGGCGACAGGAACACCTAATGTCACAGCTGAGGCATTTATTTATGCTCATGTTTGTTTGGCTTTCTCTTAATTTTATTATTTTTTTATTTTTTCAGTATGAATACTTGTGTGGTTTTCTGTTTAATGAACTCTGCTTTGGAGTTTTGATTTTGTGTTTGTATTTTTTACTTAATTTTGCTAATTATGGGCTTTCCTAGGAGGCAACCCTTCTCTACACCTTTTATCTTGCTTTTTCCCAATTTTTCAAATAAAAAAGTCACAATTTGGCCAAGGATTTTAACTGTTCCCTTCTCCCTTGTGAAAATTTTAAGCTGTTTTTTTTGGCTGTCCATTCTATAAGCCTTCTTATCAAGTTGCCAGGCTTACATTGCTTTTTAGGCCTTCCTGGAACTTTAGAAGCTAGTTTCAAGATGAACTGTGTTTTTACTTTTCATTATCCCATGGGCTAGGCTGATTCAGAGTTATAATAGTTGATGTCTGTGTTGATTTTAATCTCAACAAAACACATGTTACCTGGAAGTGAAATCCAGGAGAAGTTCACTAGGTCTACTATGTCTTATGGGTTATCTATTTATCACAGAGCACATTGTCACATACACACCCACACTGGGCCAGTTTAGAGACACCAGTTAGCCTAGCTGTATGTCTTTGGCATCCAGAATACTGTCAGACATGTGTATCAGAGGAACACACTCCCGGCTCATAACATGTATGCAATACCCCATTGGGGTGAGAGGGGATGCTGTCGCTAACAGCCTCATCTTTATTCTACTACCCCACAATTGTGGGAAGACACACCTTGAGGGAGAATAACCCCACCCCTTGCAACAGCAGGGCTATAAAGGTCCAACACCTACTATGTCGGGGTCTCATTTGAACCACGTTTGGAAGGAGAGAACTCCCTGTTACAGACTTGCTCTCAAGAGCCAAAGCTCTCCTAGCCAAGTAGGTTGCTTTTTCTGTTTCCATTTTTGTGCTCTCAAGCAGTTAATTTTGATTTATATATTAGAATTGGCATCCCAATACTTTTTGCACTCTACGTAAATTTTACACTGTATTTACTTGTTCACAAAACAAAATAGATTACAAACAGAATATATTACATATAAAATGTGTAAACTTCAAATAGATATTGGCTAGCCTTGAATTTTAACCTATTGATCTACTGTAGAATTATGAGGCATCTCCACCAACAATTAAGCCACCACACTTTTCCCTCAAATGTTCAGATTGTTTATACTACACATGCTTCACCTTTAAAATTTTTTTTCTCTATTGTGAAAAAACATAATAAGCTATGCTGTGGAGGGATGTTTCTTACCGAAAAGGGGCAACTGTGGCCAGGTTGGAGTGAGGGAGCTTGCTTGGTGAGACAACTTTGATTGTTTTGTCCTCAGCTGGCTTTGCTGGCTTTGGCACCATCTTTGATGTGTCAATCTCTTGGTTTGTTAAGCTACATACTTTTACATCAGCATGAGGATCCTGAATGAGCTTACTTTTATTCTGTCGATAAAGCCCCATAAGCAGATTGTCATTGGTATATTTCCCTTTAGATTGATTTGTTGGTTTCATCTCATTGGCGTTGAGTCCAGGCTGCAGGTTTGCCCCAAAAGAATTCCCGTTTACATTTCTCCTTAATTCTCTACATACTTCAAGGGAGAGAGACTTCACATGGAGGTCTAGGGTGTCCTTAGATCGTGGTGCCTCCTTTCGTGGAATCTGAGGGCTATTAAAGGCGGACCTAACCCCAGTCTCTTTGTTCAACTGGCATAGGCCTTCAGACGAGCCAGCGGCAAGGGGGATAGCACTTCTGCGAAGAATCTTGCTCCCATCATTCAGACCTTGATGCTGGTTCTTTCCACCTTCTTTAAATGATTGGCCACTTACTGTGAGCTGGGCTGCTTGGCCTTTGCAAGGGTTGGATTTTTGGGTTGTCTGTGGTGGCTTTGGTGGCTTCATGAGGCTTTTGGGAACTGGGATGCCTGAGCCCTGCAGGGACCCAGGAGCAGGCTTCATCTTGGAGCTGACACTCATAATGGGGCACTGTAGCTCTGTCCTTCAGTGTCTGTAAGGCACAAGACAGAAAAAGCATCATTTCCACATCAAGGATCACTAGTAACGTCAGGTATTGTGTATCTCTGCAAAGGGCATCCATGAAGAGATTATATAAATCACAAGATAATCAAAAGAAGTAATTAACTCATTAGCATTCAGAAAATATTGACGATAAAAGACTACTACTCCAAAATGTACACAATTCAATGTTATTAAGCAAAATATTTTTTTCCACCACCAACAGGAAAAACAAGTTTATAAAAACATTAATTTTTCACAATTTTCTAGAAATTGAGGATTTAGGGAGCCTCATAGGGAACACTGTGTTGGCTATGATTTACAGCACCTATCACTATGCAATGACCTGTAAATAATAATGAGTGAACATTACATTACACCATCTGTTTATTCAGCTGAAGCCTATATCCAAAATGACTTCATGTCACAAGAAGAGAGTACACTGGCTCCCAATTTAACTGGAGAGTATGCTCTGGAATAAGGCCATTAGATTACCAGAAACAATGATTTACTAAATGACACACAAAAAAACAGTGGATGAATGACAATAGGATGTTTCAAAATAATAAATAAAAATAAAAATTTCACCCTCACAGTACTACAAATTACTCTGCGATTTCTCTCTATATATACATACTGTCACGTATATGCACCTGGGGATCACCTTCAGGGCTCAAGCAAGATAAGCGAAACCACCTCGAACCAAAAGGAGATACTGTTGCTAACTGTCCTTTCTCTTCCACCTGCAGCTCCAAGAAGAGTGCCAGTGATGCTATAGGACCCTGCCCATGGATCCCAGGATGAAACAAAATGAGGTGTGTCCAGAGAGAGAGAGACGTCTCATTCTGAATCTAGAACTGGTGGTGGTAGGAGCTCCCGAGTTGCCTGGTGTAATCAAGTGTAAGTATTTTGTTTATTGATCATTAACCATGTTAAAGAACTAATGGAATAATAGAACATAATAATAGAAAGAAGGGAAAAAAGAGCAGCAAAATCTTCTGAGTGTCAGGTACGTCACAGAAGGCATTTAATACACGATGTAAATTATAAGAATGAGAACAATTGAGAAAAGCATGTCAATTGCTTGAAATTTGGCAGGCTCATTCCTTACAGCTTACTGACAAAAGTTGGGCAGGTTTCATGTCAAAATTCTACGCGTAATGGTCATAACTGGAACCTATTTTTCTCCATATACTGTAATGGACATTAGCTCGACGGCCGTGGGGGGTGGAGCTGCGTGTGACATCATCATGCCTCCCACGTAATCATGTGAACTGACTGTGACCACAATATTTAGAAATGAAGGAAGAGCTCCCAAAGAGCGCTAAAGAAAAACGCCAAATACTTTATTCGCGAGATACAAGTTTAATGAGAAGACACAAGGTATAAACGAGATTTTGGATCACTTTGTAACGGAGTTCAAATTGCTGTAGCGAGAAACTTTTAAGTACCGTGTCTTAGCTAACATTAAATAAAGCCGTGGACATCGCAACATCACACAAGAGAGCACCTCACGTGAACTGACTGAACGCAGTACGAGTGATCACTTCCATGCATCAAACCTGTTCAAAAAACGCATTACACAATTGACAATGTGATGGCTTTATATGTCGTTCGTTTATAAAACAGCGGAGAAGCTGTGTAAAGGCTGTTTCACAAAAAAACCAGCGGAGCGTCTTATATGAGCAGGCAGTCAGCTAAAGAAGGGAATCAATAAATATCTATATAATCGTAATAAACGAGCAAAAAATAGTGTACAAGCCGCAGATTAAATAAAGGAAATGGGTACCTGAACAGTAAAGTAAGTCTCGAATAGCTACACAATAACTATAAGAATCGTAATAAACGAACAATAAAACAGTACAGAACCGCAAAGCAAGGAGAAACGATGGCCTTATATGGCGTTCGTTTATAAAGCAGCGGAGAAGCTGTGTGAAGGCAGCTACACAAAAACAGCAGAGCCACACTCTGAATGTATTCCTGGCATCACCGTTATACCCTCTGATCTCCCATTTCAATTGAAATGCCTCAAATTTCCAGTAAGGCTCTGCTTTGCGATGACAATTAATAAGTCTCAGGAACACACCCTACAAAAGGTTGCCATTGATTTGAGGCAACATTGCTTTCCTCCTGGACAAAACTATACGTTGCATTCTCAAAAGTAATATATATATACCGTGTATATAATATATATATATACCGTGTCGCAACATGAGAGGCTTTGCCTCTAGCGCTGACGTCCGAGGTTCGATTCCCGAGAGGGGGTGCAGTGAGTGTGTACTGCCTGATGAGCCCAGAATTAGGGCGAAACACGTGCCGCGTACCGTTTGCATTATTTGACAGTAAAACTATTTCAATATATTCAATATATATATATCAGCGCTTCCCGATTCATTTTACCCTCGCACCCCATTGGTTTGAGAAGAAGTATGAAAAAATATGAGATTAACGTAGAAAAACAGATCACCAATTGAAGCTTTATGAATAATGGATACTTTATTCGCCATCAATAATTGTTTTGGTAAAGCCATACTGTGTAATCCTCCTTCCATGTTATAATTTTTCCGCAACTAGCCATGATTAAATGAACGGTAAAAAATTAAGAGCGAAGCGAGGGTGACTTATTCAGGAGGGCAGGCGACAGCTCAATAGCTCGAATTTGGATATAAGTAGGTTCTATTTAGTCGCCAGAAATATCTTTGGTAGGAATGGAAGTTGAATTTAGTCTTTAAATTTATATGGTGAAGAAAAATTTATACAATGATGACTAAACTTAACTTACATTCCTCCTAAACATATTTCTGTCGACCAAATAAAAATTACTTGTATTTAAAATTTAAATAGAACTTGAACAGATACGATAGTTCATAATACCCACGCAGCACTAAGTGCACATAAGAGCAGGAGTCATCCGTTTTAACAAGCAGCATATTGCACTGATATGAAATAGCCTGCCCATTTAATTATTTAGGAATGGATAGATAAATTAAGATTTTGTACAACTAATGTTTTTAATTTTTCTTCCTCGATGGATTCTGGCACCCTCAGCAACAGCTGCTCGCACCCCAAAGGAGATATACATAGATATAGATATAGATATACATATATAGATAGATAGATATATAGATAGATAGATATAGATAGATAAAGATATATAGATTATATAGATAGATAGATATGTGTATGTATATGTGTGTGTGTACAGTATATACTCTATGTAGATATGTATATATATATATATATATATATATATATACAGTATATATGCCAGCAACACTCATGACAATGACAAAACAATTACATTGTCAATCATGTTACATTATTATTGAAACGTTTCCTTTTCTTTTTCATTACTTCTTTAACACAATACTTCTCCGCTGCGAAGTGCGGGTATTTTGCTAGTAGTGCAATAAAATAAAAAAGAGCAAATACAAATAAAAATCAAAAAAGACAGATGCTACAAGGGCATTAGAGGAACTGTTGATAAGTATACCTCGCAAGTACCTAACATACTTTTTCTCAGAAAATCCAATGCTTCTGTATGTCGCTTTAAGTTTTACTTTTAAATTACACATTCCAAGGGAGATCTGGCATTCATTTAGGATCAGAATGCTGCGCTTGCTTTAGAATAGAGCAGCAGAGTCTCTGTGTTTTTCATATAGCCACAGGCCTCTTAATGGTTTCTGGGGCTTCAGCAAAACTATGCAATCTGTGTGTTTACTTGTGACTACTTGATGAGGTGGGAAATAAACATTTGCACATATTCATACAGGATAAGCAATGTGGTAATGGACTCTGGAAGTACAGTTTGAAGGTTGTTTGAAAAAGCAGAAGGATTAAGAAGAGTTTCGGCTAAATGGTTATGCATTTAGAATAGGTAATGAAATAGGAGTAGTGTAGTCGGCAGGATCTTTACGGAATGCCTCTGGAATTGTCCTGGCAACCCCCTAAAATGTGGCACTGTTTCAGGAATGCTATCTGTAAGGAAAGTCTGCCTCTTGTGCCCTATCTATTGTTTTTATTTCTTTTGTTATGTTCATCTTGTTAGTGCACACTCTGATATATTAATCACATATAATTGTATTCAGATTTTTACAAAGTATTGAGGTGAGGTATTTCCTGTTAGGCATCTAATATGCACTTTTTTGTGTATCATCAGTTTGCCAATAAGCAAGCCAGATAGGTAGATTAAAAGTCACAAGTCTAACTCTCACATTTTCTCTTACATTTACATTTTCTCATTCCAGTCATGAATGATGTGAACAATATGGTTAAATGAAAGGCTAGTTGCAATGAAAGCCTGATATGGACTAACATGCTTCCCTAGGTATGTTCTTGCTTATTATACTGTAGATGTGGGTAACATAAATAGCGCTGAACATTTCTGGGTGAAAAGAAAAATGTTCTTTTAGGAAACCAGTAAACCTGGTAGAAAAGAATTAGGAAGGTGAGGAAAGGTAGATTCAAGATAGAGAAACAAGATGAGTTAAAATGTAACTGTCTTTTCTATTAGATAAAAGTAAATACATTTATGCAACATTATTTGTGTTATTAAAAACATATTTCTTTTCCATACCCAAACACTTCTTTCATCATTCTACAAGTTTAATGCATTATGTCATGTCTTCTGTCCTTTAGAGCTGTTGCACAGCAGTGGACTGTACTCTGCTGTCATCTAAAGGTCTCCAAAGCCTTATTTATTGTTGTTATATTTAAACAGTTTCCTCACAACTAAACTGCAGCACTGTTTCAACTTTCTCATCCTTTTCTCATGTTTTGGAGTTTCTTTTGTGCATCCCAGTCTATAACATTCACTTTTGCTAATGGTTTTAAATTGATGAAGTTTTTTCTGTTTTGTTTTTACCTAATAAAGTTTTACCCTGTTTTCTGTATTTGACTTGATGGTTTATTGACTTTTTCTTTATTTAGTGATGTGTACTCATCCTCCAAATGTCTGTGTTACATTCTTATAACAAACTAGCAAAATACCCGCGCTTTGCAGCGGATGAAGTAGTGTGTTAAAGAAGTAATGAAAAAGAAAAGGAAACATTTTAATAATAACGTAACATGATTGACAATGTAATTGTTTTGTCATTGTCATGAGTGTTGCTGGCATATATCTATACTAATAAAAGGCAAAGCCCTCACTCACTCACTCACTCACTCACTCACTCATCACTAATTCTCCAACTTCCCGTGTAGGTAGAAGGCTGAAATTTGGCAGGCTTATTCCTTACAGCTTACTTACAAAAGTTGGGCAGGTTTCATTTCGAAATTCTACGCATAAGGGTCATAACTGGAAGCTATTTTTCCCCATATAATGTAATGGAGTCTTGAGTTGGAGATGGCCGTGGGGGTTTCGTGTGACATCATCACGCCTCCTACGTAAGTACGTAGAGAACAAGGAAGAACTCCAAACAGCGATGAGCACAAAACGCCATTTCACAATTGAGAAGGCAGAAAAACATTATGAAGCAAATTATGCATACAAGCATATTCATAAGTACAGCTACTGCGGAAACAAAGCACGGCGTGAACCGTAAGTTTATATTAAATTAAGTTCATAGACAGGCTGCCACTAGCGTTTGTAATTTAGTGCCTGCCCATATAAGGCCGTCCATCAGCGGCAATCCAATACAAACACTGCCGGTAAATATTCACGGTGAAGGACTGTGCTTATGCAGAGGAAGATGAGATGGTCAGGGTGGTGTTTGGCACAAACTCATTGAAACTGCGAGAGAAACTTTTAAGTGCGGGTCTTAGCTGACATTACGAGATGGCACCAGTACAGCTGGGAACCTTCGATGCAAGAACACCAAGCGGCTCACGTGAACTGACGCAATGCGCAGACAAAAAGCAACAGTTCCAAAGAGTGCTGAACAAAAACCGAATTACACAATTGAGAAGGCAGCAAAAAAATATGAAGCGTCTTATACATAGAATCATATTCATAAGTGCAGCTACTGCGGAAACAAAGCACACGGTGGAAAAAGTGAATGTCCTGCTAAAGGAAGACAGTGTAAAAAAAACCCGTGCATGCAGTTTGTCACATCACAGATAAAAAGGAAGACGAGCTGTTTATTGATGCAGTAAGGAACTAATCGATGAATGAAACCTCTTATCTTTACAACGATTGACAAACACGGAATGTAACTTGAACACATCCTACAAATACGAGCCTGATTGAAAGAAATAATGATAATCAAATCCTTGATGACAGCAACATTCAATAACACTCACAAAACAATTACTGTATATTGACAATCATGTTACGTTATTTTTAAAATGTTCCCTTTTCTTTTTCATAACTTCTACTTCTCCACTGCGGTACACGGGTATATATATAAATGTATATATATACCCGATCTACAATACATACTTTAGCATAGACAAGCCACACGCTGTGGCTAATTGTAGAGTCTTAAGCCTCTAACGCCGACATTCGAGGTTCGATTCCCGAGAGGGGGTGTACTGACTATGTACGCGCGCTACCCGATTCATTTTACCTTCGCATCTCCTTGGTTTGGGACGTATGAAAAAATATTAGGTTAACGCAGAATCATGTTACGTTATTTTTAAAATTTTCCCTTTCTTAGCACAAGCACAGCTGAGAAGCTTCGATGCATGTACTCCATAACGCGTTAAAAATAACGATTTAATCACACTTTCAATTCCAAGCAAACGGAACTTTTGTCAATGCATGATTTCCTGGTACATCCATTACACTGATGCACACATCACAGCTACAAAAATGTTAGAGTCGGAATAAAGCGCGTTCCTACGACTGATCATTTCGACTACCGAGCGAAGCCTTGATAAAAGCATGGTTTTGTGCACACTGAAAAGCAAGCAAAATTAGATGCATTACAGAAAGCGGACTTTGTGGCTCTTACTGGGGATCATTGGACTTCCGTGACCGTTAGTAATTCTAAATACATCTAATTACAAAATGTTCAATGATCACACTGTTTTAGCCTAATGTACAAAATAATTTTGGCTAATGTTACTCAGAGTTTAAAGAGTAAGCTGGTCAAATTACCTTTTATGTTTCTGACTTATTTTTTAAGAAGAAAAACTGCACTTTATGTTGAAATTTTGGTTATTATTATTTAAAGACAATACTATTCTGAAAATGTACTTAAAGTACTTAAACTACCACTTTATTTTTAAGTCTGCCCAATTTTAACCAGGGATGATATTTTTGTTTCTGTTTTGAATTCAAATGCAGTTTAAAGCTTTTTTTCAGAAATTAAAACAGCTTCAGTTTACAATATTCATGTCCATGTCTATTATTTGATTCTGTAAGCCCACTAAAACCGTTTTAAATTAAAAAAAAAACATTTGCGATTTGGGGCAAATTTACGTGTCGATTACATACGATTAATCAAGATTAATTCTTACACAGCCTCTAATTAATTGGATTAATTTTTTTAATCGAGTCCCACCCCTAATATGTAGATATATATATGTAGATTTGTATATGTTGTATATACAGTATGTATATATGTGTGTGTGTATATATACAGTATGTGTATATATGTATATGTATATATGTATGTGTGTATATGTATATATATATATATATATATGTTTATATATGTGTCTGTGTGTGTGTATATATATATATATATATATGCCAGCAACACTCATGACAATGACAAAACAATTAAATTGTCAATCATGTTACGTTATTATTAAAATGTTTCCTTTTCTTTTTACTTCTCCGCTGCCAATCAGGTATTTTGCTATATATATATATATATATAATATAAATAGATAGATATGAAAACAACACTAATATCAATGACAAAACAATTACATTAACAATCATCTTACGTTATTTTTAAAATGTTTGCTTTTCTTTTTCATAACTTCTTTAACACACTACTTCACTGCTGCGAAGCGCAAGTATTCTGCTAGTATATATATATATATATATATACATATATACATATATACACACACACATATACATACACAAATATCTATCTATCTATATATATATATATCTATATCTCTATATATCTATCTATATGTATATATCTATCTATCTATATTATCTATATAGATAGATCTCTATCTATATATCTATCTATCTATCTATATATGTATATCTCCTTTGGGGTGCAAGCAGCTGTTGCTGCGGGTGCCAGAATCCATCGAGGAAGAAAAATTAAAAACATTATTTGTACAAAATCTTAATTTATCTATCCATTCCTAAATAATTAAATGGGCAGGCTATTTTGTATCAGTGCAATACGCTGCTTGATAAAATGAATGACTCCTGCTCTTATGTGCACTTAGTGCTGCGTGGGTATTATGAACTATTGTATCTGTTCAAGTTCTATTTAAATTTTAAATATAAATAATTTTTATTTGGTCGACAGAAATATGTTTAGTGGGAATGTAAGTTAAATTTAGTCATCACTGCATAAATTTTTCTTCACCATATAAATTTAAAGACTAAATTCAACTTCCATTCCTACCAAAGATATTTCTGGCGACTAAATAGAACCTACTTATATCCAAATTCGAGCTATTGAGCTGTCGCCTGCCCGCCTGAATAAGTCACCATCGCTTCGCTCTTAATTTTTTACCGTTCATTTAATCATGGCTAGTTGCGGAAAAATTATAACATGGAAGGAGGATTACACTAAGTATGGCTTTACCAAAACAATTATTGATGGCGAATAAAGTATCCATCTATACTAATAAAAGGCAAAGCCCTCACTCACTCACTCACTCACTCACTCACTGACTGACTCATCACTAATTCTCCAACTTCCCATGTAGGTAGAAGGCTGAAATTTGGCAGGCTCATTCCTTACAGCTTACTTACAAAAATTGGGCAGGTTTCATTTTGAAATTCTATGCGTAATGGTCATAACTAGAAGCTATTTTTCTCCATTTACTGTAATGAAGTTGAGCTCGAAAGTCGTGGGGGGCGGAGTTTCGTGTGACATCATCACGGCTCCCACGTAATCACGCAGTACGTAGAAAACCGGAAGAGCTCCAAAACCACTGAAGAAAACATACATTATATAATTAAGAAGGCAGCGAAACAATTAGAAGCGAGCGAGTGACATATAAAACCATATTCAGTGGCTCACGTGAACTGACGAGCGCAGACAAAAAGCAACAGTTCCAAAGAGTGCTGAACAAAAACTGAATTACACTGCTACGCTCAAATAGACAAACCACACGCCGTGGTGCAATAGTAGAGGCTTCGCCTCTAGTGCCGGCTTCCGAGGTTCGATTCCCGAGAGGGGATGCACTGAGTATGTACGCGCGCTTCCCAATACATTTTAGCCTCGCATCCCCTTTGTTTGAGACGGATGAAAAAATATGCGGTTAACGCAATAAGACAGATCACCAATTGAAGCTTTATGAATAATGGATACTTTATTCGCGATCAATGATTGTTTTGGTAAAGCCATACTCAGTGTATTCATTAGATGAACGGTAAAAAAGTAAGAGTGATGGGAGGATGATTTATTGAGGCACGCGGGCTTGATGTACTGTAGTGCGCGTCAACTCAATCTGAATTGCGCGATCACATTTGAAAAAATATATCTTTTCAAGTTCTACTAAGTCCATATGTGTCAAACTCAAGGCCCGCAGGCCACATCCGGCCCAGCGTGTAATTATATCTGGCCTACGAGATTATTTTATATATTATTGTTATTAATGGCCCGGGGATATGAAGCGCTGGTAACACAATAAACTACAGATCCCATAATGCAGTGCTTCAGCTGCCTTGCGAACACTTACCGCGTTAATCAAGTCTAGCTTATGATGCTGCAAGTTATTGTGAAGCTAGCCCACACGAAACCAAAGAGAAAAGGTGATTCTGAACATAGAGCCTTTAAAAACCGATGGGAGGCTGAGTATATGTTTACTGACATTGCCGGTAAACCCGTGTGTCTCATTTGTGGAGCTAATGTGGCTGTAATTAAACAATTTAATCTAAGATGGCACTATGAGACAAAACATCAAGATAACCGAAAAGACCTGAATGCAATGCACAAGATACAGAAAGCAGAAGAGTTAAAGAAGAATCTGACACTTCAGCAGACGCTTTTTACCGTGCAAAATCACAAAGTGATTTCAAGTGAAGCTACTTTTATGGGAGACACAAATGCACCAGTGCAACTTGCCCCACTTTCCCTGTTGCCAAGTAATGTTGAACCAAGTTGGCACAACGGTGTTCCCAAATACGCACTTTGTTGATAAACTGAGCGCACTGCGCACTGAGTTCGCACGGCGCTTTGGTGACTTTGAAGAACAAAAAAAGAATTTTGAGTTGTTTCGCAACCCATTTTCTGTCGATGTGGAAACTGCACCTGTGCAGATTCAGATGGAGGTGATTGAGCTGCAGTGTAATGGCACACTGAAGGCAAAGTACGATACTGCACGGCCCGCACAGTTTATTCACTCCATTCCTCCACAAATGCTCCAGCTCCGTCTACATGCGCTCGAACCTTGTGCATGTTTGGTAGCACATATCTGTGTGAGAAGCTCTTCTCAGTCATGAAGACTAACAAAACAGCACACAGGAGTCGCCTCACTGATGAGCACCTGCAGTCCATCGTGAGAATCTCCACAACACAGAACCTCACACCAAACATAAACGAACTTGTTGCCAAAAAAAGATGCCAGGCTTCCAGCTCTGATAAAATGAAATAAGAGCAAAGACAACTGGATGATTTGATTTGTTATTGCTGAAAAGAACAAATTTTATTTATATTTCCAGATTTTGTTATGCACCATGTTCATATTTGAATTTGTATAATTTTGACAGGATATATTTTTATGGAGAGCAAAATATTATAAATTATTTAAGGTTTGAGTTGATTTATTCCGGAATAATATTCTGTCGACTAAATAAAAATTCCTTCTATTTAAAATTTAAATAGAACTTGAACATATTTGTGTGTGTGTGTGTGTGTGTGTGTCTGTGTGTGTGTATGTATATATGTAGACATGTATGTACATATATGTTTATATATATGTGTGTGTATGTATATATATATGTATTTGTGTGTAATATGTGTGTCTTCCTAACTGTGTACAGATTTTCCTAACTTTACAGATTTTCATTGTAAAGGGTTTAAACAATGTTTTCCATGCATGTTCAATTAACCATAATCAATTAATTAACATGCACCTGTGGAATGGTCGTTAAGACCGTAACAACTTACAGAAAGTAGGCATTTAAGGTCACAGTTCTAAAAACGCAGGACACTAAAGAGACTTGTCTACCAAAAACACCCAAAGAAAGATGCCCAGGGTCCCTGCTCATCTGCATGAACGTGCATTAGGCATGCTGCAGGGAGGCATGAGGACTGCTGATGTGGCTAGGGCAATAAATTGCCATGTCCGCACTGTGAGACGCCTAAGACAGCGCTACAGGAGACAGGAAGGACAGCTGATCATCCTCGCAGTGGAAGACCACGTGTAACAACACCTGCACAGGATCGGTACATCCAAATATCACACCTGCGTGACAGGTACAGGATGGCCACAACAACTGCCCGAGTCACACCAGGAACAAACAATCCCTCCATCAGTGCTCAGACTGTCCGCAATAGGCTGAGAGAGGCTGGACTGAGGGCTTGTAGGCCTGTTGTAAGGCAGGTCCTTACCAGACATCACCAGCAACAACGCCGCCTATGGGCACAAACCCACCTTCGCTGGACCAGACAGGAGTGGCAAAAAGTGCTCTTCACTGATGAGTCATGGTTTTGTCTCACCAGGGGTGATGGACGGATTTGTGTTTATCGTCGAAGGAATGAGCGTTACACCGAGGCCTGTACCCTGGAGCGGATCGATTTGGATCGATGGCTAGGCCATTCCCCAGAAATGTCCAGAAACTTGCAGGTGCCTTGGTGGAAGAGTGGGGTAACATCTCACAGCAAGAACTGACAAATCTGGTCCAGTCCATGAGGAGGAGATGCACTGCAGTACTTCAAGCAGCTGGTGGCCACACCAGATACTGACTGGTACTTTTGATTTTGAGCCTCCCTTCATTCAGGGACACATTGTGAAACATTTTTAGTTTATGTCTTATGGTGTTGACTCTTTTAGTGTTCATACAAATATTTACACATTAAGTTTACTGAAAGTAAAAACAGTTGAAAGTCAGAGGACGTTTCTTTTTTTTGAGTATATATATATATATATATATATGTGGATGTATGTGTATATATGTATGTATATATACAGTATGTGTGTATATATATATATATATATGTATATGTGTATATGTATATATGGATGGATATGTATATATATATGCTTATATGTGTGTGTGTGTATATATATATATATGTATATATATATATATATATATATATGACAGCAACACTCATCACTCATAACAGTGACAAAACAATTACATTGACAATCATGTTACGTTATTTTCAAAATGTTTCCTTTTCTTTTTCATAACTTCTTTAACACACTACTTCTCCACTGCGAAGCGCGAGTATTCTGCTAGTTATTCATAAAGCTTCAATTGGTGATCTGTTTTTCTGCGTTAACCTCATATTTTTTCATACTTCTTCTCAAACCAAGGGGATGCAAGGGTAAAATGAATCGGGAAGCACTGATATATATACTGTATATTGAATATATTGAAATAGTTTTACTGTCAAATAATGCAAACAGTACACGGCACATGTTTCGCCCTAATTCTGGGCTCATCAGGCAGTACACACTCACTGCACCTCTCGGGAATCGAACCTCGGACGTCAGCGCTAGAGGCAAAGCCTCTCATGTTGCACCACGGTATATATATATATATTATATACACAGTATATATATATTACTTTTGAGAATGCAACGTATAGTTTTGTCCAGGAGGAAAGCAATGTTGCCTCAAATCAATGGCAACCTTTTGTAGGGTGTGTCCCTGAGACTTATTAATTATCATCGCGAAGCAGAGCCTTACTGGAAATTTGAGGCATTTCAATTGAAATGGGAGATCAGAGGGTATAACGGTGATGCCAGGAATACATTCAGAGTGTGGCGCTCTGCTGTTTTTTTGTGTAGCTGCCTTCACACAGCTTCTCCGCTGCTTTATAAACGAACGCCATATAAGGCCATCGTTTCTCCTTGCTTCGCGGTTCTGTACTGTTTTATTGTTCATTTATTACGATTCTTATAGTTATTGTGTAGCTATTCGAGACTTACTTTACTGTTCAGGTACCCATTTCCTTTATTTAATCCGCGGCTTGTGCGTTATTTTTGCTCGTTTATTACGATTATAGATATTTATTGATTCGCTTCTTTAGCTGACTGCCTGCTCATAAAAGATGCTCCGCTGTTTTTTTGTGAAACAGCCTTTACACAGCTTCTCCGCTGTTTTATAAATGAACGACATATAAAGCCATCACATTGTCAATTGTGTAATGCGTTTTTTGAACAGGTTTGATGCATGGAAGTGATCACTCATCTGCGTCAGTCAGTTCACGGAGCTGCTCTCTTGTATGATGTTGCGATGTCCACGGCTTTATTTAATGTTAGCTAAGACCCGGCACTTAAAAGTTTCTGGCTGCACTCCGGTTGTAATATGACGAAGCTCGCGAGCTCACTCTTGAGAATGCAACGTATAGTTGTCCAGGAGAAAAGCAATCTTGCCTGAAATCAATGGCATCGTTTTGTAGGGTCTGTCCCTGAGACTTATTACTTGTCATCGCGCAGCAGAGCCTTACTGAAAATTGGAGGCATCTGAATTAAAATGGGAGATCAGAGGGTATAAAGGGGACGTGAGGAATACATTGAGTGTGGAGAAACTCTAGAGACAGCGTGTGTATTAACTTGTGGATTTTATTGTGAGTATTTGGTGGCAGCGTGACGAAGTTGCTTCCGCAAGACCGCGTTAGCTGTGGAGCTCAACTCGCAGCATATTCTTTTCCTACCTTGTCAATTGTGTAATGCGTTTTTTGAACAGGTTTGATGCATGGAAGTGATCACTCGTACTGCGTTCAGTCAGTTCACGTGAGCTGCTCTCTTGTGTGATGTTGCGATGTCCACAGCTTTACTTAATGTTAGCTAAGACCCGGCACATAAAAGTTTCTCACTACAGCAATTTGAACTTCGTTACAAAGTGATCCAAGGTCTCGTTTATACCTCGTGTCTTCTCATTAAACTTGTATCTCGTGAATAAAGTATTTGGCGTTTTCTTCAGCGCTCTTTGGGAGCTCTTCCTTCTTTTCTACGTACTGCGGTCACAGTCAGTTCACGTGATTACATGGGAGGCGTGATGATGTCACACGCAGCTCCGCCCCCCACGGCCGTCGAGCTAATTTCCATTACAGTATATGGAGAAAAATAGGTTCCAGTAATGACCATTACGTGTAGAATTTGGAAATGAAACCTGTCCAACTTTTGTAAGTAAGCTGTAAGGAATGAGCCTGCCAAATTTCAGCCTTCTACCTACACGGGAAGTTGGAGAATTAGTGATGAGTGAGTGAGTGAGTGAGTGAGTGAGTGAGGGCTTTGCCTTTTATTAGTATAGATTGATAAATAATGCCACTCTCAACTGTAGTTTCTTTGTGCTTTACTAGTCTTTCATTCATACTTAAACCTTGAAACCTAAGCTTCTGAGTACCTGGAACAGGATGAAGACACAACTCATGAGTTCATATTTTTATCCAGTGCAGTGATATTTATAAAAATGAATAATCGATTATTATTGTTTGCCATTGCTGAATTTGTCTAATATAACCCTGAATAATAAGGTCAAAAACATTTCCTCTGTCCATAACATTCCAGTGCAAATCTGAGTAGGGTTGCTCCCTTCTGACCATTAAGCAGTTTTTTGAAAACCTGGTGACTTCTGTCGATGCTGCAGGGTTTTGTTCCAACCAGTTTCACAATCAGTGAGTCACTTTACCTTGCATTGATCTGACTGTTTTTGTTTTTATTTTTGTTTTTTTTTTGTATCTCAATAGTAGTATGAGATTTTCTTTTGTAAGACGATGAACTGACATCTTCTTTGTTCGTTATTATTATTAAGATACAATCAAGGGAGAAAACTACACAGAAAAACATTCATTTATGAGAATGACAAAAGGGAGTTAAAAAATAAAAATGATGGCAAAATATGAATATTTCTAAATTTCTTATGAATATATTTCTCACACTACTGCTCTATTCTAAAAGCAGAATAAGAGAACAAAAAAAGACAATTTAATCAAACAATGAGTTCAGTTCGAGGCAAAATGACTCACTAATTGTGAAATTGGTTGGAACCAAAATCTGCAACCCCTAGTGTCTCCTAAGACTGGGATTGAAGCTGCGGTTATGAAAACATGATTAAAGCATGCTGTCAGATAAGGTTGTTGAATCCAATATTGTTACACATTATGCATGTGCAAGCTGACTGATAAGCTGACAGATTTACCTAATAATGTAGTCAGTATGATCATGTTAGAATGTGCTTTGACACAAATAATTTGACTTGATCTGTTGGCTTTTGTATGACAGGCCTGATTCCATAGTGCATGTTTACAACAACAACAATAATTTATTTTTTGTGTATCCCAAAAATTACACATGGAGTGCCACTTTTTGACACTCCCTGAGAAGACAATAAAAAACTCCCCCAAGACCCCTTTCCAGTTAAGTTGGGTGTGCAATGGGTATCAAAAAAATAGGGTAAATACAATACAATACACAAAACAGAACACAAGTTATCATCTTCACAGATGTAGATGGCTGCCACCTCAGGAATACAATACAATCATACAAAAGTAATAGTAGAAAGCTACAAAGCATATATTTATTATAGGGGGCATATTTCCACAGTGATGTTTCTACTGGGGTAGACTGTTAAACTTTCTTTAACAGTTTTAAAGTCTAATTTCCATCTGGAGTAATTCTGTAAAATGTTTTCATGCCCTACATTCTTTTGTACACCTCATCAGCAAGTTTTATCACTTTTTCTTCATTACTGTGACTCATGCACTTGCTCTGATTCTTTCACTCACATTTGCAGCCAAGTAAGTGAGCAGTATGGTGGCCACACAAACTACTCCAAGAATTACTTTCTTCCCCGTGCCATATAGCATTATAACAAGAAACATTCTGTTTTAACATGACATTAGTGGTATAAGGAACATCTTAATTGGGTCTAGGTGAAGATTTTGTCAACTGTTAGAAGTTCTTTTTGGACAATTGTTTTTAAATGACACACATGTTTCAGAATTTTCCTAAATTGTATTATCTTTGTGCTCTTTGTTCTTGTCAATGTCAATTCCAATGAGAAGGTAAATTGCATTATTTCTTGCATAAAAAAAACTTAATAAAAAATTATAACCTTAAGCTACATCACACACCATTGCTGCACAAACACAGAATCCGGCTTTATCTGCCACATTGAAGGCATAAACCCAGCTAGACAGGATCTTATCTAGAAGTTAGAAGATAGTGTCAGGGTTGATGAACTGCGATTGAAACCTTTCTCCTAGGCTTACTTAACATAGATATCATTAACCACAAAACAATTTGGCAGACCTCATGATACATTCCAGGGCTGCAGCCACCTTTATTTAAGTTTAGCTTTTCAGATGATGTGTCCACCTAGAAGCAGAGAGTATCACTGTTTCTCGGTTTCTACAGTAGGTTCTACTACTGGCAGGTTAAGTAAATGACTCGGGGATGGGCGGTTGAGTTTACAGCCGTACAATTCAGTGCCCAAATGCCTGCAAGCTTTCTCTTCTCTGCTGTTTTGATAAATCCCAGTTTTGTAGAACCCAAATGAAAAATCTTTGTGAGGAGAGGAAACAACAGAATATTCAATGGCAACTATTCAGTTTATCTGCATCAGAAAAAAAACTTGAAAACTTTCAAATATTTGAAAGTATCTTGGGAGAGCCATGGCCTGACAACATTACTACTATGGCTACTAGTTACTGATGGGCATCAGAAACAAGAATGTGACTGTGTATTTATTTCATTAGAAGTGAATGTAGTTAAGTAGGACGACTAACAGTCACAAGACAATTTGTTCAAACCCTGCCATTGACTCACTGCGTGGATTTGAGAAAGTAACTTAACCTGCCTGGGTTCCATTTGTAATCAAGTATTGAACTTGGGGCTGTGTTCACTGTAGAAAACGTCCTTTTAAGTAATGGTGTTTGATTTAATCAACTATAAAACAAAAATTAATCAGTTCATTGTTACTGAGAGGCTACATACTAAAAACTATAACATTATGGTCAGGGCAAAATTACAGTGCATCTCTGTCATGGTGTAAAGTTTCAGCCAAAGCTGGTAGCACTCTGAATGTTGGCTATATAAAAGCCTTCCTGAACAGATGAGTTTTAAGTTGTTTTTGTCAGCTGATCTAATTAATTTAAGGAGGTCATTCTAACGTCTGGGCACTATACAGCTAAAGGTCCTATCACCCACAGAATGCAGGTTAGTGTGGGGCACAACAAGAGTGCCAGAGTGGGTGAAGAGGAGCAGAGTGATGGAGAAGGTCACTGATGTTTTTTGGTGCAAGGTCATTTAAAGCTCCGTAGGTTAATAGAATTTTAAATTCAATCCTGTAAGAAACAGGGAGCCAGTGAAGACGAAACAGTATGGGTATGATGTGCTTGCTTTGCTTGTTTGTGTAAGGACTCTTGCAGCAGAGTTTTGAATCAACTGGAGCTGTGATATAAGATAAGAAGTGGCACCTACCAGCAGCAAGTTATAATAATCGATGTGGGATGTGATAAAAGCATGGACAAGTTTCTCAGCATTAGAAAAGGAGTGGAATGAGCGAACACATGATATGTTATGAAGGTGAAAGTAAGAAAGTTTCTTAATGTGGTTTTATGTGGGTGGAATAAGTAAGAGAGCGATCAAAGAAGACAACAAGATTCTTTGCATTAGAAGAAGGTCTGATGAGATCACTGTCAAGAGTGAATGAAAAGGAGCCTGTTTTCTTAAGTTGTGCTTTAGTGACAATTTTCAGGAGTTTTATGCTCCACCCAGGTTTTAATTACTGAGGCAATTTGCGAATTCAGAAAGCCCAAAATAAGTTTCACTTTTAACAGTGAAATACAGTTGAATATCATCCACACAAAAATACCGTAATAACCCAGTCCAAAACCATGAATGATATGGGGAAGCATATAGGCACAGAAGACCAAATGGCTGAGGACAAAGCCCTGAGGGGCTCCTTGTGTGATTGGCGCTGAGCTGCAACTGCTGCTGCCAAGACTAACAAACTCTTGCCTGTCAGTCACATAGGACTTAAACCACTGGAGGAACACCCATCATGCGTATCATTCTAGACATAGAATGTTATGTCTGACAGTGTCAATTGCTGTGCTGAGGTCTAACAGAATTAATATTCTGGTTGGTCCAGAGTCTGCTGCCATAACCAAATCATTGGTTACCAGAAGCAGGGCAGTTTCACAGCTGTGCTATATTTTTCTGAACTATGTGTTATATCATTTCTGAAACCAGACTGAAAGGGTTGCGTCAATGTTATAGAATAAAAGTTATTAGTGAGTTGGGAGGCTATAACATGCTCAAGATCTTTTGACAGATGCATCTGTGAGTCAATTACTGCTATGTTAGAAGACCTCAACAAACACTTTATTTGCTCTTAATAAGGTGTGTAAATCACCAAAGACAGCAAATTAGAATAGGGATGCCTATAGTGCATCTACTAGTCATTTACTGCTCTGTAGCCAAGGCTTAACAAACACATAACTCAGTCCTAATAAGATTTACAAAGCATCAGTGACAAGACTTTAGATTAGGGGCTACCTAAAGCTCATCTATCAGTCACAGTTTTGTAACAAGACCTTGCTACATGTTTTATTTGGTCCCAAAATGGTTTGCAAAGCACCAATGGCAAAAATTGTGAAGAGTGGATACCTATAGCAACCCTTAACTAACACTCCTGCTGTCGTAACAAGACTTACAAAGCAACAGTAGCATCTCTTTAGAATATGGGCTAACTATTGAGCATCTATTAGTCAGTTGCTGTGATGTAACAACAGCTTACCAAAGGTTTTGTTTGGTCTTAATACGTCTTGTATATTACAAATACAACACTTTAGAACTGGGGCTTCCTATAGTGCCTATAGGACCTTAACAAAGTATACAGTAGCTTGTGTTGCATAACTCTAAGTGACTAATATAGGAATTATTGCAAGCACTTAAAGACTAAACTGTTCTTGAAAGTTTCATATTATTGACCAATCTGTAATATAATTAAACACATGCTAGTTATATAACCAGCTGAATCATCTTCAGACTGAACTGTACTTGTAAGGACTTGAAGGTCACAGGATGACTGCTTGCTGTTTATATTGACAGAACCCAGTAAAAAATCAACACAGAAAAAAAAGAGTGAAAAAACTAAAAACTTGCCCAAATAGATTCTATTTTTTCAATTTTTTATTTGCCAACTGATCCTGGCCACTATAAAAAGTGCTCTATAAATGAACAATTCAACAAGAGATATATTTATATTCAGAATGATGGAGTAGTTCATAAAATGATTGCCTCACGACACATAAACCCTTGTTCAGTTTTGAGACACTGTAGCTTCTGCTTGGACTTTGAATTGAATTGGTGTTAATCCAGGTTTCTTCTCTCACTCATTAAGGCTGCTAGCCTGATATTAGTGATGGAGAGTCTGTGTTTGTCCTGTGTGATCCCTTCCCATTTCTTAAAGGGGTACATTTTGACTCTCTATTACCCTGATTATAAAACACCTGATTTACAAAGCAATGAATACATTTATTATGAGTTATATTGAAATTTGCACATGCTTACTGTTGGCACTTGCACAGTAATGCAGTCTGGTGCAAAAACAGATACTTACACACAGACATGCATAAACTATGGGTTGCCCCAGCATAA
The DNA here is from genome assembly GCF_016835505.1 of Polypterus senegalus. NCBI lineage: Eukaryota > Metazoa > Chordata > Cladistia > Polypteriformes > Polypteridae > Polypterus > Polypterus senegalus. The sequence continues at coordinate 232,315,918 of NC_053156.1, read as the reverse complement.
ATGGAAAAAAGCCATGAACTTAGGAACCCAGGAGAGAGCGGACTGTATTATCCTGCAAACCAGGGGTTCTTTTCAGTTTCTGTTCAGTGCACAGAAGATCATTGTGATACAGCTCCTAGACCTGAAGGACATCTAGACTGTGTGCTGCTTCAGGAAAGCTACAAACATCTGTAAGGCCTCAACACACCCATGCCATCATTTGTTTGAATTTCTTCCATCTGGCAGGCATTATAAAACCTTTCATGCCTGCAACTCCAGGCTGAGAAACAACTTTTTTCCCAGAAACATATTTGCTCTGTCAGTCCTCCAAACTCTCCTCATAACTTGACTGACTGCCCTCCATACCTGTCTGTCACAAGTGACTTTATAAAAATGCATATTTGTACTATGTCACCAGTAAGGTAAATGGCACACAAGGGTTCACTTTTATCCATTCTGTGTTACTGTCTGGATATTGTGTTTAATGCTTGTACTACTAACACAGTGCAAATAATAACCTTAGTGTACAGGGACTAATACAATATGAAGATGTTTTTAATCTGTCATTGTCATATAATATTTGCAATGTGCACAATGTCTATATTACTATTATGTAATTGATACTTTTCCATAATGTATTGGTTTGGTTGCTGCATTGGACATTTGAGCTGTTACACTATTTATTACTACACCCACTGTTCATTCCACTTATTACATTTTTTTTATTTACTTATTTATTATTTCAATGTTATTTTAACATAATGTTGTCTTAGTGTTATTAATTCCCTTATTTTTATTTTTATCTTATTTGTTGTCTTTATAGCACTGAGTACTGAAGTTGAAAATGTTGATTTTGTTGTACAAAACAACTGTACTTGTGCAATGATAATAAATATATTCTATTCTCTTCTACTCTTTTTTAAGGTTTTCGATCTAGGGTTGACCTGGAATTAACACATTTACTTGTGTCTGTGTGAGTTGTTCATCTGATTGTATGTATATTTTTTCTCTGTTACTCATCTTAAAGATAGGTTTATTAGGTGGTAGGCGAGATTGCCATTTCAGGTCTATTTCATGAACTGGTAGAATGAAATGGGTGGATGGATAAATGGATGGAAGGATAGATGGATTTTCCTGACTAAAATAGGAACCAATTCTTTAGTACCAAGTATATACCAAAATGCCAAAAACATAATAGTACTAGCTTTTTTTTCCAGTATCGGTACCAGTTAAAGTTGGTACCACACTGATGAGTGACTGCAAGTAGTCATATTACTTTGGCAAACAGACTTAATAATATGTGATAAAAGAGTGAGTAAAAACTACATATGAAAAGGCTCATAGTGCAGCAGCATCATTTAGTTAGTACATCAGGAAACACGAAAGGCAGAAGTCATGTCTGAAAATACTTTGTGTTTGAGACAGGGGAATTTCAGTGTGCGATTGCCAGAATCATGATCATCAATTTTTTTAAATAAAGGGGCAAAACTCCCATTATGGAGTTAGCTTAGAAACAGACATGAGTGTGCTTTGAGAACACCTGACATCACCGATTAGATGTGAGTTATAATTGTTTAACTTGTACCTGTCGCGATTAATAACTTTTTAATACCATGTCCTACTCTGAGGCTTTGCATTTATTTTCTGATTGTTTGGCTATACATATTCATCTGAGCATTCATCCATTTTCTATTCTGAGTTAAGATCACACATACCTGTATAGGACTGTAGAATGTAGAAGGAAACTTGGATGGCGGCAGTGCTAACAACAGCTGTAGCAAGTAAAGGCCGAGGCATACTTCAAATGAAGTGGCTATTTGGCTTGTCTACGCTGGTGATAAAATGAAAAGCTTCACTTGTTAATACCAAAATAAAATGTTTCGAAGCACAAAAAATGACTCTCTAGTAATATGACATGTACTGTGTTAACAGAAGTGCATCACAGATACATGCAGTTATAGCAATATGGACAAACCACCATACTAAATATGAAACACTAACACCGTCAGTATCACCCAGCGATACCTGTTATGGGGAAAGCTTGGACATGTGTAGGTGGATGAGCTTGTGATATCCTGGATAATGCACTGGCGGTTGGAAAGACTGCAATTTGTGAGACTCAAGGACTATATCTCTGATATGGATGTGACCAACACAAGAGTACAACAAAGAACAGTCCTGTCTCCATTTCTCTTCATTCTGTATGCCAGACTATAAATGTAACACCAGGTTGTGTCACTTGCAGACATTCACATCAACGACAGGATGAACTGTTGTCGTAACACAGAGGAATACCATAAGAAAGGGAAGAGTTGACTCTTTTTCCTTAGAAGACTGTATTACTTGAATGTGTGTAGTGACATCCTTCACATCTTCTACAACTATGTGATGGCCAGTGCAATTTTCTATGTTGTGGCATACTAAGCTGGTAACACCACTTCAGAAGAAGCTCATGGAATCAACAAGCGAAGGACAGGCTTAGTTATGGGACACATTCTGGACCCCTGGAGTAGTAGTAAAGGTGATAAAAGAAAACTAAAGTGCCATTATGAACAATGCTGCACATCCTCTCTCTGACACACTAACACTGAGGACTTTCAGCCAACAATTCATTCAGCAGAAGTGTGTCTAGAAACGCTACTGTGGCTCCTTTATGGCAACAGAAGTATGTCTGCATTGCCTTCTAGTATGTGTTCAGTTTATAGTAAAAATTAAATAACATCTGTAAAAAGTCAATTTCCCCATGGGGACAAATAAAGTTCTATCTATCTATCTATCTATCTATCTATCTATCTATCATTTGATTTGTGAAGACAAACTAATGTTCGTGAGTATAACCTGTAATGTGTGATGAAAGCAGTAAAAGCACTTACACTGGAGAATTTAATGCAGTTTGAAAGTTACAATTAATTGACTACAGGTAGTGGCAGGCCAGTAAATTTTGTAATTCTGGAATTGTACACAGGCTAAGCAATAACAAAGTCTGATTACTCATAATAGTTGCTTTGAAAACTGCACAACAAAGACTCTTTTTACAAGAGATTTTGAAAACTGGATTAATGTAAAACTGACAAGTCAGCTTTAAAGTTGGAACAAACAATAAAAGGAGACAGATTTGGACAATTGCATAAAGAGTTTGTGCCATTTGAAATTTGAATCAATTTGACTCATCAGTTGAATGTTGCTCTTTAGTCATTTTTCTACCAACTAATGATACAAATATAAAACTTATAATAGTAAATGTAGTAAATAGTAAATCTAACAGAGAGGTTCTCTGACAGTCCAGATTTTAAAAGCATGTTGTTATGAAAATAGCTTTCAAGAGTTTGCTTAAATAAAAATATTCTGAATCATTTTGTAATTCACTTATCTCAACAATACAAATATATTAATTTTTAATTTTTATTTTTAGTAATGATATAAGCAGTATTTTAGTAGCAGGTGAGAAAATTTCAGAGAATAAAATTAGAATGTGCACATGGTAAGATAAATCAGGTGGTCCATGATGATATCATTACTGTATAAAGCTTGTGCTGAAATCCCCCTACAATAATAACACCCCTGCTGTTACATTGGGAGAACTTCCATATCTATCACACATTAAATTTAACTCTTGCATTGTAATTTGAAATTTATGAATGCCAACACTTGTTCACTTAAATGGTAGTTGGGCAATTACTTGAGAGATACAGCACTATAAATGTGCTGTTTGAATTAGTATTCATATATTTTATATTTTATTTCAGGAAAATGCACAATATTACTCTTTTGAATAATGGAGCTAATTTTAATTTATGAAAGGGATTTTAGAATCGAACAAGTATTGAGTACTGTGAAATTTCACTGGAATTGGTATTGAATCCATAAATTCCCTAGGCCTGGCACCTGAGATTTGCTTTCTTTTGCTATGACAGCTGTAGTTTTGGTTATTATTACACAGATTAGAGAGCAGAAGTTGTGTCAACTACATGGAACTCTTAGTAATTTCAGGTTTTCTTTCAAATCAGTTCTTAAAGTAAAGTTAATCTGTGCCACTGACTGGATGCTCCAATGCTCTGTCTGTATTGATAACTATTCTCAAAACTTAGGCCTTAAATTTCCTAAGAACTTCCAAAGAGTGAACAAATTTAAAGACACAGGAGCTGATTCAGTCAATATCTTATTTCTGAACATTATTTTAGGAGAAGACAATGAATCTGGGTTCAGTTATGTGGCTATGGATTTGATATTTCCTTCATGTGTCTAGGTGGTTGCTCTGATTTCCTTACATGTGTTTGCCTGTTACAAGACAGCCAATCCAGCTTTATATGATGCATCTTTCAAAAGTGTGCAGTGACACCTCCCAAGTCAGTTTACATTTTTTAAAGTTTCAGCAGGAACAGCTAAAAGATTAGCCCTGAGTCACACAGTGAATCTGATACAGTCAGGTTTCTGTTGTTCCAGTAACAATATCAATGTTGCTATTCACCTTCAACCACCAGCCTTTAAAGTTAGCTCATGATTTCATAAAGCAAGGCCTACCTGCATGAAAGCATACAACTTAACATACTTTAACAACTGTTTAAAAAAAATCTGCTTACCTTCAGAATGTAAACGATGACAGATTTTTTTCCATAAAACTCAGAGGATTTTGAACATGTTTTCATGGATGATGAGGGAAGAGGTTTAATTTTCTTCAAGCAGGACACTGCTTGTCTTTATGTACAGGCCATGCTTTATGACAGACAGGCTTACTTTAAATATGACTGGCTGACGGCAAATGTCTGACCTGGAACAAAAACTCTGATGCAGTTCCAAAGAACGACAGAAACCCAATAATCTCAGATTGACCAGAGTCATACAGTGAGTCAGAGGTGAGGACTGAGCCAACAGTCTTTTGAATTAAAAGTGCAGGGCCATCAGACCAGACTGGCCACATTAGATTTGTGCAATTGGTGACTAAGTTAGCCTTGTGGGTATGTTCGCGAGTTTTCTTGGCAGTGGACTGATGTCCCATCCAGGTCGGGTTGCTGCTTTGCACCTGGTCCGGCCAGCACAGGCTGTTTGCTGAAGACCCTGTATTGGAATAAATGGGTTAAGAAAATTGATGGATAGATTTTGTGTTATTTTGCTATTTGCTAATCTAAGCAGTGTCCTAAGCCACAGTACTTCAAAGACAGAAACTAAGCTGATATCCAGAATTTGACCAAAAGTCACTGTTTGCGGCCTGTACAATTTAAGCACAGCCATGTTAATCTGGAGCAGCCAACTCTGAGGTGCAGGCAGGCGCCACAGCTCCTCTAAGTGCAGAGTGCTGTGGGATAATCAGAATTCACTTAGCGCTTGCATCTGAGCGGTCACTCTGCAAACAGCTATAGTTTCATTTAACACTTTCCTAGATTTATGGCAGCTGCACAGTCAGCAGAAGAAAGCAGAATGAATGTAGTCTCCAGAAGTGATAGAAAGAGATGACTCAAGCCTGAGGACCACCCCCGGGGATTTTGTCCTGACTAGCTTGAGTGCACAGATGCTCTAGATGTGTTGGACAAGCTCAGTCTAATTTTTTCCACAACTTTAGTAAAATACAGGTCCTGGTACTGATGCTGGATTTTAGAAACATGCAGACATCAGACCTCATATGTTACAAATACCAAGCAACTCTGTCTCTTCTTCTACACATTGATCCACCTCTTTTTTCACTTACTCTTTACAGTCCGTACAAGTCACCTGATTGTGCATCAGCACTTCAAACTGATTCACAATTTTAAATTCAGTACATTTACTGTAATAACAGCATAGTTCCAGTCATAGGATTGGCCACATGTCTTTATCAGGATGACCTATTAAACTCTGTATACTGTAATACCATTTCTAGTGCACTAGCATTGAGCAGCTGCTAGGTGGCATTATTGTCCCCCTCTTTTACCTCTCACATGGACCACTTGGTAGTCTTTGTATGGCATTGTTTCATTTTCTGTAGATAAGATGCCAATACTAATCTTTCATTTACCAAATTTCACTATCAAATTTTATATCAGCAAAACTTAGGCTAACCAATCATCACAATTTTTATCTCTATTAAATTAACTGCAAGGAAATAGAAGGTTGCTTGTTTTTTTCCTTCACTTTGGTGTGGGGTGTGTGTTTTTAGTGGTTCAAAGTCACAACACTTTCACAGTTACTATAAAATCCCCACAATTCTGCCAATCACCAGCATAGCTCAACCTTGTTTACCTGAAAGAGATCAACTGACAAGAACAAGGAGCCACATGCATAAGTTGTGAATGGGACTCCTTCAATGATTGTCAGATAAACCAGGTGTAGCTTTATACCACAGTTACTTATTATTTGGCTTTGTATAACCTCCAAGCTACCACAACGAAGATCTTAGGATGCTGATTCCTTTATGAAGGTGTTGTGGCTAGGGAGCTGAACCTGTAAAGCAAGCACCCTGACAATCCCACTGCTACCAGCTCACACACATCAGCATCCTACCACAGCACAGTCAGCCTACAAAGGCTGTTCTTGGCATTGGACATTCCTCCATCATGTGCCCCCTGTGACATTACCATTTGACATAAACTGTCCTGTGATGGACACTATGTGCTGTCTCTGCTTGTTATCTACATTGTAGGGTTGAACTCTTATTTGTCACTTAGGGAGCAGAAACTCAAATCAAATCAGCATGGAGAATTGGCTGACTCTAGCTGAAGCTTCAGAAGTCGAAACTAAAACTAAAAGGTACGCATCAGTTTTGATGACCTCAACAGTTTCATGGCAACTGGGGTTATTATTTCCAAGTATTTCTACATTAAACAAAGTAGCTCAGATAGGTTTCTTAACTTACGAATTATTTGTCAATTTTCTACTTTTTATGGGTAGAAGGTTCACTAATTTCACATTTACATACCCTGTTGACACAGCAATAGGCAAGCATGGGTTTATTTCTGTAAAGTAACACCTTAGGGAAGGAAGACATGATAGTGCAGGGGTTACACTGCTGCTGCCTTGCAGCTCCATGTTGCTGGGTTTGTAACACAGGCTGGGCTCAAATGTGTAATAACGCAAGTGTGTGGAGTTTGACACATGTTTGCATGGTTACTCAGAATTTTTTTTCTACATCGCAAAGCTGAGCATATTGTGAATGTGGAATGGCATTCCATCCAGGGTTGGTTCTTGCCTGGTGCCATATTGATAGCCTCAGGTTTTACATAACCTTATGTTGGGATAAATTGGACTAGGCAATAAACAAATGAATGCACTTCCTGAGCAATGGACAGAATGCTTTAAAAGAATAAGCATGTATTTTTTTCTTTTTTTTTAACCAGTTTAAGCTTTGGTCTGTTTGGACCTTGGTATATTTGCCAACCCAGCCAGGCATTTAGCTATACTTTTATCTCTACTTACTCCCAGGTTATTAATTCTTATAATCCTGATAAAAAGAGAGGGAGGGATACAGAGAGACAGCGACTTAAAGTGAGCAGAGTGCAATGGAAAAACAAATGCAATCCAGTGAGCTGTCTGCAATAGCTTTAGACGGTCTTTTTTTGCATTTTCTCTGTAAGAAATGGAAAAATGTACAAGTACATCTAAAAATGAACTGACAATGGAATTTCCTATTACATTCTTTTAGCTGTCTCGAACCTTCATATTTGTGACCTTTGCAAGCTATCTGTCTAAGCAGTAAGATGTTCGTAATTACCTGGCTGACACAAGAAAAGATTTGGGCCCAGTAAGTACCAGACAGAAAAAGTGAATGAAAAATCCATGCCGTCAGTTGTAGAGCACCTTTGCATACCAGTAAAGGTTGATTGGCACAGCTATGAAACAACACGCCCTGTCCTTGAAGATGGGACCCTGGATGTAAATAGTGTAAGAGCACTACAGTGAGAGAGGGCCATTAAGGGCTGGCAGGAGACCAGATCGTAGCTGGGAGGTAGCAACATACAGCCTGACTTTGGACAGCTGTAACCCTGAAGACCAAAAGAGAAAGAAAACAACAGTGTAGTTACATTGGATGCCTGAATTTGTACCCACTGGCAAGGGTTCAGGACTTCAGTGGTATAAACTGCCACCAAAGGGTATGTGACTTCTTCAACTCACCCATCCCATCCCATCTCATCTCATCTTCCAGAACCACTTTTCCTGGTGCACTGACTCACCCATAACCTTAAAAAGGGGTTCTAGTGCTTAGATGGAAACATAAGCCCCTTGTTGTGTTTAAGAGCTAGTCTGCTTGTCAGAAACTGGATTACTTGGAGAATTGATCATAGATCATTACAGATAATGATGGAATGTGGGAAAGAAGGGTAGCCATTCAACCTGATAAACAGAACAAGGGAATTTGTTTAGCCAGGCCCAGGAAGGCTTCAAAATTTTGTTTATTTGTGATCACCCTATGATCACCCCTCCTGTTTTTTCTTCAGTAAAAGCAACTTTTCTTATTTGGAATACATAATGACCACACTACACACAGGATGAAGCTTGTTCCCAGAAGATGTATATAACAGGGTACTGAACCAGTGGAAAAAAATGTAAGTTGGGCTAGTAACTTTAGTTAGACAGATTCATCAGGGGACATCAATATGTTGTGCCCACAGCTGCTGGTATGAGTGGGGTGCTGCTAGGTATGGGAAACCCAATTCTTTCTTCCCTAATTCCTGTGGCAAAGGAGAATCATTTCAGCTCAGAATGCTGCAGAAATGTGGTGTTTTTCAGTGGGAGTGCAGTAGAGGGGTGCATGGAGAGAGAGATTATTTACCTGCAAGCACTTACCACATCTCCCCTGAAGAAATTGATTGGCATTAGTGCGTGGCTCAGAGAGTTGGAAAATTGTGCAGATATTGTCTCTGAGCTCAAGTGATATGCACCGTACAGCTGGTGGTGCGAATGTGCAGGCAGTGGCTGAAACAGATAAGAGTGTGTGGAGTTACAGAGAATGAGCCATGGAATATCAGGGAGATGACACCAGTTTTGGAAATTTTGGCTGTGGACTAAGCAAACGTTCTGAAATGTACCTACTTCATTAACAGAGGTATTACTATAATTTATCCTGCCTTGTAGAATACTGGAGGATTGTCATGGGGCAGCATTTAGGCCATGTTTTAATAAGAATAACCAGAGAATAATAAGATCACCTGAAGGTTCTGTGGTTTAGTAGCTCTAGAGTTTTATAGGGTAGCTCTTTACCGAACAAGTGTCTCCAGTATTGATCTGCAAATAACCCTTAAGAGGTGCAAATATGTGCTCCCTGCCAGGGATTGCTAAGTTTAAATCAGGAGGCTATGTCAAGACTCCTTTGACAGCTGGAAGGTGAGCAACATTAGAGAGAAAAAGGAAAGGGTGAGAAAGAAAGGTGTGAAACAGAGTATCAATGAAGTCACCTATTGATCTAGTAAAGGGACCCCGTGCCAGTTTAGTGTATTTACATTTATTTCTAACTCTCTTCTTCTCTGCAAAGACTTTCAGTCAGGTACTCCAGCTTCCTTCCATCTCCAAAGATGTGTGTGGTATGTGGATTGGCTACTCTAAATTTGCCACAAAATAACCAAGTATGGGTGAGTGTGTTGTGTATACCCTTAGATGAACTGGCATCCTCTTCATGGTGTTTCCCGCTATGTGCCCAGTGCTACAGCTTCCCTTGACCCTGTATTAGAATAAGTAGGTTTTAAAATGAATATACAGTATGTGTTTGTTATTTCTGTGGTGTGGCTCCCTTTGGATCTGGACAGCATCAAATGCTGGCACTCTTACAGTTTATAGGCAAATTGCCCTTTTGAAATGTTTACACATTGGATAATAATAGTTAAATCATAACTGGGCGAGACCAGCCATTTTGGCAATGAGTTATTGTTCAAGTGCCATGTAACGCATGCTCTATGACTGAGTTTTCCCTTTTACATACAGAAAAGATGCCGGTGCATCCGGTAGGGCAGGCCTACTTCTGTCAAACTCTGATGAGCTGCAGGCGCACTTGGCTTCGTAATCTGACATGATGAGAATTTGGAAAGGCAGCTGCAAACAGCTGTTTTGTCTAAAAAGGATAATTTTATTCATTGAGTTAATCCTCAGAGGACACTGGGGGCTTTCACTGCAGCCTAATCCCATGTAGCAGCACAGCATCCTTTATGCCCCCCCCCAACATGGCAAAACAGGATTACTAAGATTGGTTGGGCACAGTCAGCATACCGTGGATGGCACAGACTCATGGTACTCATGGTAGCCAATGTAGTTATATTAAGTGGACAAAGCTAGTCTGGGCAGCCACATGTTTTACTTCTTACAGTTTTTGGCTCACACAACACCTCGTGGATTTCATGGACAAACAACTGACATGTTTTCTGCCAGAAGAGCATAGAAAATGCATTACACTCTGAGAACAAAAAAATAAAAGCTGTCTGTTATGGTCTCCAGTGCAGACATCACTTAAGGCCCTGAACAACTGATCTGAAACAACTATACAAAACACAATAACTGCCGCAAATTGACTTAACTATACAGAATTATCTTTCCGACTATCAATAGGGCCAGCTAGCCTACTAACCTACTTCAGCTCAAACTTAAATAATTTACACAAAAAGCTGACTTCTCCAGTTTCCAAGTCTATAACTGCAGGACCCACCAGCCAACCAGCTTTTGAATCTTTCATTTCAATAGAGTATAGAGTAGAGAGATAAGGAATGGCCATTTATAAAAATGTAAGAGGAAGATGACTTCCAGGATCTGAGGGTACCTTTTAAAGCCCTGAGCTCTTTACTGAGCAGTGCCCTCCAGCAGTCTCATCACCCATTATATCCTTGAATTGTTTGTGTTTAAAAGGCCAAGTAGACATAAGGAATCTCCATCTGATTAGCTTTCAAGAGTAACCAGGAACGCACTGCGGTTTGGTAAAAATCAGAGTATTTTGTTCTGTGTTTGTTTTTTCTCTGTGTTATAACTGTTTGTGAAAATTGTTGGTCTCCTGTTTACATTTTGCTCTAGAGGAATGCACACTGAGGATGTCATGAAGATCATCTGGCAATCCAGAGACTGGTGTTGTGGTAATACACTTGATATTGTGGTGGCTGTGATTTTGCACATTGACCACATGGTTACTCTTTTTAAAATTAGATTTAAATTAGGAAGTTCAATTTCTTTTTGAGAATTAGAAAATGTTTTGATTGTGTATAAAGCAATAAAAGTTTGAATAATATATAGTTTCGGATTGTCTTTGGTGCTTAGTCTTTCAAAATAGAAAATGGGTATTCACCCACCATAATTTACTAAGTAACAATCAGTTTGTGTAGTATTCTCAATGTGCTCTGTTTTCTGAAACTCAAATTTTAAAACACTAAGAATTGGACCATGGTGTTCAACCACTACACTTCCCGAAGCCTAAATGTATAAAGAATGACAGCTGCTTACCAGTGTAACCACACTCTCTGGGAAGGAACCAGAAAATGACATTTTATTACTGATCTCCTTTAAACAATAACTACTGCAAAAGTTGCACGCACTGGTGTCTTCTTGTCGCATACATTCATATTGCTTGTGCATCATGACTTGCCACCTCTTAGGTAGTTTTCTTATCCCTACTCTGTATAACTGAGATAAGACCATGTTGTCAGGCCAAAGGACCCAAAGACACTGATACCTGTAGCAGCACACACTTCAAACTTCGGTTTTGAATGTTGAAATCTGAGACGGATTATGCCAGTCCGAACACCTCAAAAACATGGGACGCGTTAACACAAGGACATGTTAAAGGTACAATCCTCCCTGACGCAGTCTGTTCTGTCTTTTAAACACCGAAGTAGCCTTCCTACTCACAAAACTCTGACATTGATGAAAAGGAGAGAATAACAGTGACGATGTAAAACTGGACGTGATCTTTAAGTAAATGTTTCTTTGTCAGACAATTAGGCATTGAAAAATGCCTCTATTTTAAAGATAGTCCTTCAGGACTACAGGGAGCAGTATTAGCTGAAAGGAAACCCTTAAACCTGAAAAATGATTCTTGAGCTATGCCTAGACATTAACTTCCCCCACACCCTCAGGCCTACCAAGATGTACTGCAGCTTCAGAGCACTGGGACAATGACCAGCAGCACAGACAGTAGCTGACCAGATTGGGGGCGCTGGAGCATCTGCTGAGGGGGAGAGAAGGGGGGGTAGAAGGAGGGTCAGAACATAAAGCTTCTCACCTCAACGTTCTTCAGCACAGCCCAAGAGCCTTCGTGTCGGCTCCCTCGCATCTCGATGGCCGCGGTGCAATTCCCTACAATGAGCAATATAAGTTAAAAAGGAGAAAGGGAGGCGGCACTCAGCAGGCAGCAATGGATTGTCTGGGACTTCTAGGTATATGCGCCTGCGCTAACTGTGAAATCCAATAATGTGAGGTAGCAGAGCAGCCATGTGGCTGTGGCACACTGATAGCTCTGTCTCACTAGCGAGTGCTGCCGCAGGTTGATGCAGCAGGAGCAGTAATGCAGATTAATAATGGCTGCTCAGCTTGAGCCTCAGAAAATGAAAGGTGCTGTAGATTAAAAGCTGCTTCCTGTTCAGTGACCTTCTAATGCTGTCTTCCAGACAAGCAGTCCCTTCTCTTTCTACTGGAGAGGCACACGCTAATAAACCCAACCTCATCTTAAATTAGTGGAGCCACACACCTTAAGATAGCAATTAACCAAAAACCGGCTTAATATAAAGAAATGTCAGCCGCCCAGCATGGTAAGTCTACTGCTTGAATGAATGTGCATTAGCTTTCAAAGTGTTATGGGAAATGCCAACACAAAAGAGCTTCAGTGAATCCCCCCCTTTAGTGGACTGTTGTATCCTCCCGAGTGTGTTAAAGTGTGAGCTTGAACAATAGCACCAAGTCTTAGGTCTCTCATCCATTATGAAGCTGTTCCCATAATATTGACACAGGTAAAGGTTAGGGGCGTGTGTGGTTTGTTGAATATCAATTCAGGGTGGCGGTACTGAAATACTGAAATCAATATGCAGGCATTCAGTATGTGCATGATATTGCAGGATGTCAGCAAGAAAATGAGTGTTTTAAAACAAGTGAAGTCTGGCAACACTTTGGTACAGAAAACAACAGTGAGAGTTTAAAACTACTTAGCAGTGGCAGGGTCACTCTGATGACGGTGCCCTTAGCTGTCTCCTGCCACTGCTACATACTGTAAACATCTTTCTTTCTTTCTTCAATCCAATGATAACCCAGACTGGAAAAACTCCCAAGGAAGTTCCATGTGCTTGCTGACCACAGTGATGGAGTAGGTGATACACTGGTCCCAATAAAATAGAAGATGATATGTAAAAACACAAACAATCACTACTCTCTCTGGGGAAGGTTATAATGCAGGTTAAGGTCCATATAGGTTTAGACAAGATGAGGCTTTAGACAATGAAGCCATGCACCCCATTGGAATACGGACTACTTTTGTAGCGGAGAGACAACACAAAAACAACTTCTAAAACTGAGTGGCCATGTACCACATTATCTCTGTGTTCCCATTGACTCAGTGTTCTCTGACAGGGCTTTTTTCACTGTTGACAACGGTCAACTGATTGAGAAGCAGACTTTTCCCAAAGCATATGGAAATTATTTATTTTAAATAAAAGTTTGTACTTTCAGATTACTAGTAGATACTACTTTGGTACTACTGTGGTAGTACAATGCACGGTTTGCCAATTATGATGACAATCTAGGTGAGGACAATCTTAAAGATGTGTAATAGACAGAAATAAGCCTTGGTTCATTACTCCACAGCGCATAGAGCAGTGTTTCCCAAACTCGGTCCTGGGGACCCCCTGTGGCTGCAGGTTTTTGTTCCAACCAGATTCCTAATCAGTGACAACACCTGATAACACTGAGCTCATTTAATTAGCTGGTATTTTTTTTTTCTTTTATTTGACATTCAGAAAAGCATAGCAGCATGATTTTTACATTTATAAGACATTTATACATATTTCTACTTTTGCTATAAATTTAAATGCTTAACTCTCTTTGTTGATTTCATTATACTTTGCCCTTTCTCTGTGCAGTTTTTCCCCCTTAGTTGTATCTTAATAATGACAATTTAAAACGAGTAGATCAGCCACCCAGGCAAACAACACTGAATAATCAAATACTACTTTAGAGACAGACCCACTAATTAGTAAATAATGGATTAATTAAACAATTAGAACACCTTGAAAAGTAGGATGAAAATCAAGATGAAAATACTGTTAAAAAATACATTTTTCCTATTAACTGCTTGGTACATTTTAATATTTTTTTTTTTAGCAAACTTGGTTTTCTAATTTATTGTTCCCTAAACACAGAACTTGGGAAATATCAGTTCACTTTAAAACAATTAAAAAGAGAAGCTGGTTGGAACAAAAACCTGCAGCCACAGGGGATCCCCAGGACTGAGTTTGGGAAACACTGGCATAGAGTATGCAGATTCTCATCTGCAGGAATAAAGAAATAGGAAAGACTGATTGCGATGTAACAGGCATGGCTGGTGCCATTAAGACAAATTAGGCATTCGCCTAGGGTGCACGGGTTGCTGCTGAGCATTCGGTTGGCACACTAATAAGCTTGGTCTAGAGTGCAAAATAACCAAGCAATGGCACTGGTAACAGTCAGAGGCAGGTCCCCAAGCTTTCGGCTTGCGAGCTAGTTTTAAAATCACCAGGTCGAAATGATCTACCAACATTAAAAATTATTAGAATAAAAGGAACACTTTTTAATCAGAGTATAGCATAAAGTCAATGAAACTTATGGGATATTAATCTGGTCAGTTAAGTAGCAGAGGGGGTTGTTAATCAGTTTCAGCTGCTGTGGTGTTAATGAAATTAACAACAGATGCACTAGAGGGGCAACAATGAGATGACCCCAAAACAGGAATGGTTTAACAGGTGGAGCCAACTGACATTTTTCCCTCCTCATCTTTTCTGACTGTTTCTTCACTAGTTTTGCATTTGGCTACAGTCAGTGTCACTACTGGTAGCATGAGGCGATACCTGGACCCTACAGAGGTTGCACAGGTAGTCCAACTTCTCCAGGATGGCACATCAATATGTGTCATTGCCAGAAGGTTTGCTGTGTCTCCCTGCACAGTCTCAAGGGCATTGAGGAGATTCTAGGAGACAAGCAGTTACTCTAGGAGAGGTGGAGAGGGCCATAGAAGGTCCATAACCCATCAGCAGGACCAGTATCTGCTCCTTTGGGCAAGGAGGAACAGGATGAGCACTGCCAGAGCCCTACAAAATGACCTCCAGCAGGCCACTGGTGTGAATGTCTCTGACCAAACAACCAGAAAGACTTCATGAGGGTGACCCAAGGGCCCCATGTCCTCTAATGGACGCTGAACTCACTGCCCAGCAGCATGCAGCTCAATTGGCATTCGCCATAGAATACTAGAATTGGCAGATGCACCACTGGTGCCCTGTGCTTTTTACAGATGAGAGCAGGTTCACCCTGAGCACGTGACAGAAGTGAAAGGGTCTGGAGAAGCCATGGAGAACATTATGCTGCCTGTAACATCATTCAGCATGAGCAGTTTGGTGGTGGGTTAATGATTGTCTGGGGAGGCATATCCATGGAGGGTCACACAGACCGCTACAGGCTTGACAAAGGCACCTTGGCTGCCATTAGGTATCAGGATGAAATCCTTGGACCCATTGTCAGACCCTATGCTGGTACAGTGGCTCCTGGTGCACGACAATTCCTGGCCTCATGTGGTGAGAGTATGCAGGCAGTTCCTGGAGGATGAAGGAATTGATACCATTGACTGGCCACCACACTTGCCTGACCTAAATCCAATAGAACACCTCTGGGACATTATGTTTTGGTCCATTCAATGCCACCAGGTTGCACTTCAGACTGTCCAGGAGCTCAGTGATGCCCTGGTCCAGATCTGGGAGGAGATCCCCCACAACACCATCTGTCATCTCATTAGAAGCATGCACCGATGTTGTCAGGCATGTATACAAGAACACAGGGGCCATACAAAGTGCTGCGTACAATTTTGAGTTGCTGCAATTAAATTTTGGCAAAATGGACTAGCCTGCCACATAATTTTTCACTCTGATTTTTGGGGCGTCTTTGAATTCAGGGCTCTGTAGGTTGATCATTTTCATTTCCATCAAACGATGTGGCATCCTTTCGTTTCTAACACATTACCCAGTCTATATCAGTATAGATATCCAGGAGGATTTCTTTTTTCCATTGAGATCTGATGTGTTTTCAAAGTGTTCCTTTAATTTTTTTGAGCAGTTTATATACAGTATATATCATTCGAAGTCTGAATAACAGTCTGATTGTATGGGTGGTTACCTACCAGGTAATGCGCGTGGTTGGTCTGCAAGTCGGCAGACATGAGCCACGGGTGCCCTCTCAGCTGCGAGAAGCAGATCATAGAATGTTACTTAGTTAACTGTCAAATAATGCAAAGAGTACGCGACAGGTGTTTCGCCTTATTTTGGGCTCATCAGGCGTACACACTCCACTACACCCCTTACGGGGATCGAACCTCGGATGTCAGACAAACGCACATAGATTGTGACATTGAGAGAAAAAAAATCCTCTTCCAATTCCACCCCCAGCCCATACACTCCCTAAACATTTTTTTTACATCCCTTCTTTAGTCGATATAAATTGGAAGGCTAACTAGATCACAGCCGGAGTTTTGCAGTAGCTCGCGCGGGAAGACCAGTGTTTGAGAAGAAGAGAGATCTCAGACTGGCCTGTATGTCAATCAAGTGGCAAATGGCATAGGGAGGATATGTGATAAACTAACGTTTAAATTTTTTTTTTTTTAATGCAACGCGATCCACCTGCACTACCTTCGCGATCGACGCATTGGGCACCCCTACACTGAGGTGATAAGAATGACAGCCATAAACTAAGCTGATTTTACTAATGTGTGGCAGATGACCGCATTAGCATCTGTAGGATAAAGGCAGGTAAAAGCAGAAAGGCGAATGAAGCGTTTTTCATTGTTTTCCACCACAACACTTTAAAAACCTTAAAAAACTCTTTTAAGGAGTTTTGTTATTTGCAATTGCAATTTTAGTGTCAATTTTGTGAAACTATACAGTATATGCAATCAAATGGCTTCTCCATAGAGTAGCAAAGGGTGGACACAGCCACCATTTAAAAAATATTGGCCACCCCATTTAACCTCCTTTGAAAAGTCTGATAAACTGACAGAGGCAAAACTTTTGAGGCAGTGGCCACCTTTTCTTTACCCTCGAGCCCCCTCCCCACTTCTCATTTCACAGTACTATGACTGCTCCTGCTGACAGTGTTGGATGGTTCTACTGTGAGGACGGTTGTGAAGTGGTTTTATTTGAATGTTGGCTATTTAACTATGATAACTAGAGCTAAAAAAGTGATGCTGTAAGTAAAGAAATGCTGACTTAGCTAAATAAATAAATTAAGCTAATGAGTTAGTGTAACTGGCTAGCTAAGTTTAGCTAAAATACATAAATTACATGCTTCCTAATGTAGCTGTATCTAACACTGCATATTCAACCTCTTTCTCAGACATACAATAATTTACAAAAAAGGCACTGTAAATGACTAATAAATCTGTATTGAGCCCTTTGAATCAGACTGCATGAATGGGCGACTACTTGAATGACACAGGGAGATATACAGAGAACATATCCACCTTAATAAAAAGAGAAGTGTCTGTGTGTCCCTCCATTGCTGTGTCTCTGTTATTCCAACAGATGGAGCATCACAAACTATTGTAGTAATAAAATGCATTGAATTAGAAATTCCAAAAGATGGTACATCACAAACATTAACACTGCTTATTACAAATCCCATACAGAATAGTATATAACCGAGACATATGTATTGTATTTGTCATTCCAACAGATGGTGTATTATAAATATGTGTAGCAATTGCTACAAATGTTTGTGATGTGCCATCTATTGAAATGACAAATTTTATCACTACATGTATTGCAAAATACATTCCAATAGATGATGCAGAAATGTTAATGCTGAGCTCTACATTGCTTGCTTACATCTGCAACCATATTAGACTGTTAGGACAGCTAGTGTGTGTATAAAAGTGTGGTTGTATGTCAGTAAAGCCCCATTTTCACAGGGAATGGTCTCCGTCTGTGAGAAGTAGAGAGAAAGTCTTCCAGACAGAGTGAAACTATGGATCCCTTTGACTTAAACAACAAAAATCTGATAATATTTTCTTTACAATTAATCAAAATTGTGATAAAGATACATTGCTACATTATTTTCTGACAACAACTTTAGTTTGTATTTCTGGCTTTGATGATTAGTTCTGCCACTTTTGCTTGATTTTCAGACTCCTGTCTGTCTTTTCATTTTTGCTACTTTAATCTCCTGAACAGTTTCTATATCCTTTTCCCTAAGGACACACTTCCTCTTGCCACTAGGTGACATGCATAAGAGCACAGGAACTAAATTAAAGTGAATGAAGTTAAAAATGAATGCTCTGATAGAGGACCACCTACAACATGATCACAGTTAATTCCATACTTTGAAGTGCACAACGTGATGGTGTGTGTCCATTTAATAGCAGCCGAGACTGAACGGTGCTGAGACTGTACTGCTAAGCTGGAAAAGACGTCATAAAGATAGGGAAACAAAAAGCATGGGCAGGCTGAGGTCAATACTCAAAAGACCATAAATAGGTAATGACGCTGATCACAACAATATTTTGACATCATTTAACTGAGTTGGAATCCCAATTAATTTTACTGAATCGTCCCGTAAACTCCGAGTTCTCTTTGACTCTAGCATGTCATTTAAAGCGCATATTACAAAGTTGTCCAAAACATGTTTCTTCCATCTTAAAAATGTTGGGAAATTAAGGAGCTTTCTAAATAAACAGGATTCTGAGACATTAATTCATGCATTTATCTCTAGTAGGATTGACTACTGCAATGCGGTGTTCACTGGATGTTCAAACTGTTCTTTATACAGCCTCCAATTAATCCAAAATGCGGCTGCAAGAATTATTACAAAAACAAGAAAATACAAACACATAGCTCCATTTCTTAAATCTTTACACTGGCTCCCAGTTAAGTTTAGAGCAGATTTCAAAATCCTCCTTTTAACATATAAATGGCCAAGGTCCGGCTTACTTGTCTGAACTTATCATGACTTACAAACAAGAACGCACATTAAGATCTCAAGATGCTGGTCTGCTTATGATTCCAAGGATTATTAAAATAGCAGTGGGAGGTCAAGCTTTTAGTTACAGGGTCTCTAAACTGTGGAATGGCCTGCCTGCTACTATAAGAGATGCCCCTTCGGTCTCAGCATTTAAATCCCGGCTGAAGACTCACTACTTCAGTTTAGCATATCCTGACTAGAGCTGCTGATTAACTCTACAGACTGCATCTCTGTTGTTAGTCATCAGCACTAAAACTTAAGTAACATGACAGTTATAATTGTATACTAACCCTCACCTATTCTGTTTCTCTGCTCAGTACTAAAATGTGGCACTTGGTGCCACGGCCCACCTGACAAGTTATTTTACCTGCCTAAGGTAAAGTCATCCCTGATGGAGGATCGCAGGAATCATGGAAAAGATGGGTCCTTTCATTGGATTTGCTGGCCCAGCACTGTTTTAGCCATGGAATGGCCAAATGGGGAGGCAGCTTAATGGCTGAGGTCTCCGGGACTCTAAAAATATCCAAATCTTATTATGTGATATCATCTACTGTTAAATTCTGCTCCGTACTGCTAAATTTTCTTTATGTTTATGCTGTATTGAGGATTTGTTCTGTTCTGTGTACTGTATTGTATTGACCCCCTTCTTTTGACACCCACTGCACGCCCAACCTACCTGGAAAGGGGTCTCTCTTTGAACTGCCTTTCCCAAGGTTTCTTCCATTTTTCCCTACAAGGTTTTTTGGGAGTTTTTCCTTGTCTTCTTAGAGAGTCAAGGATGGGGGGGCTGTCAAGAGGTAGGGCCTGTTAAAGCCCATCGTGGCACTTCCTGTGTGATTTTGGGCAATACAAAAATAAACTGTATTGTATTGTATTGTATTGTATAAATCTTTGCACAAAACATCAAGATGTAAATCAAACCTGTAGTTAGGAAACTCTCAAAAGTCTTGAAACCCTAGATCAATAGAAGCAAAATAAAAAAAATACAAAGTTTTATTTTAGCATCCATAATCTTGGACATTCATGGAATCGAATCACCATCTTAAATACCAGTATATGGCACCTCTGGCTGCCATGGTATAGCAACATGAATTGTTCTCAACAACAAAACTCCACAAAATGGTGGCACACATAAAAATATTTACAACCTGAATGGCACTGAAGAAATGCAAATAAAGCAACAATAAAATGAATTAACAATTTAATAAATTATTTTTGAATGTGTTCAAAAATTAACGTAGCACATAACAACCCCCAGAACCATAAAAGAGAGGCGCCTTAGCCTGCTGTTGCAATTGGAAAACAGTGTTTATGGCAAATAATTTCTAGTCTGTTTATGTTGTTTAAATTCAACACTACACATTGAACCCATGTGTAGGAGGAGGAACTTGCAAATCATATTTATCTTTAAACTAAAAATAGAGAAAACAAAGTATTCATTTTGTGAGCCTGATTATCCAGTCCAGGGTCATGGGGGCTGGAGCCAGTTCGAACAGTAATGGCCACAAGGCCTGGATGGACCTGGACAGGGTACCGGTCTGTTGTGGAGCGCACTCACATACGAATTCCTATTCACTCATGAAGGCCAATTCAGAGTCAATGATTAACTTGGCACATCGACGGAAGATCCACAGAGACTGAGGGAGAGGATGCAAATGTCAAACAGCTTGTGTCCAGGCTTGGAGTTGGGAGGTAACAGCATAAACCCCTGTAACATCTTCACAACAAATTCACAAATTATAAAGCTGCTATTTCATTTGGCAAACTCCAAATGCAGCAGATTGGTAAATGAGGGAATGAATACCTCTTTGTGCCCCACATTCAGGACTTCAGAGCAATATTTTCTCTAAGCTGTATGCATGTGCAGATGTGCATGACTTTTTAAGATTTTCAAATTGTGCCCAAATAGTCAGGAAATGCACCCCTGCTGAAGATTTACAAAGAGTGGATGGCGCAAAAGCTCATAGGGAGATACTTGGAAAACAGACAGTAAAATGACCGACTTCTTTGGTCATGCTTACTCTTCACAAATGTCATCCGTGTACAGTGTGATGTAATATGCAGGTGAAAGTCTGTAAGGGGCACAATAGAGTAGCATAACAGGAACAATGCTGAACAGCAGGAGTGCATTTTGGATTCGAAAAAGAAAAGGAAAGCCTCAGGACAGTTTACGAAGAGGATGATTCCCCGACGGAAGCTTCAGACTTTATTAGGTGCC
The DNA here is from genome assembly GCF_016835505.1 of Polypterus senegalus. NCBI lineage: Eukaryota > Metazoa > Chordata > Cladistia > Polypteriformes > Polypteridae > Polypterus > Polypterus senegalus. The sequence goes on along the minus strand of NC_053156.1, from coordinate 232,294,602 downwards.
TCTGTGGGCTAACAGCCAGACTTAGAAGCAGAATAGCATTTCCTGAGGCCAGCTGTGGGAGTTACTCAGGGTCCCTGTCACAAAAAGATCTAATAAACAGCCCTACCAAGGGCAATTAACAGCAGCCGATGTCCACGTGTCAGTCCTTCCTCTTCCAAACCACTGGGAAAAACAATGGAGCCTGTGGACAATAAATTGGAAGTATGGGACCCAAGATGACAGCTGAGTATGTAGGGAGAAGCAATTGATGAATGAATAACATAAGGAAATAAACTAGACTCTGCTGCACACACAGAGTTGTGATTTGTAGCAATTTTAGATCAACTTTCAATGATTTTTTTTAATAATCTTGTTATAAGTAATGGATTGTTTAAAAATGGCACATGGTCAAGTTCCCCATGCAAATTTTTATGTTTAACAGTGTAGCTGTTCAGCTTTGTGAAGATTGCCACTTTAATAAATGCATTCTGTAACACATTTTTTTTACATATGAATAAAAATAATTTTGCATAATTGTAAATAGAATTCAGAGGGTAATGTAGCTGAACATTTTGCACACAAAGAAAACATTTGCTCCCTCCAAGCCAGACCTTAGGGGAAATACTGCAAGAAGTGCCTGTGACACTCTACTCTGTTACTTCAGCCTGCTCACTACCGGGCTGGCCAACCACAAGCACACTGAGGGGCCGACTGATTTTTGTCAATATTGGAAAAAAGAGGCCAGAGGACAGTTAGTTCACCATGCGACTAACTGTCCTGTGGTGAAATTCCTCTTCTAAGTCTCAATAAAAGTATGTTTTGGCTCTCTATAGCATTTGATTGGTATGAAAAATCAGGAACTAGAAACAGGTAGGAGTCACAGAGCTTTGGTATTCAGGACTAACCTCCGAAATCAAAGGAAATTACTGATCACACTAGAAAGGTTCGGTACATCTGTAATTGTGAGGCAGTCTCCATGAAGGCTCATTAACATGAAACCTAGACACCAAAATTCAGAAATAAGGGGTTAAGAAAGGGTGCTTCACCCCAGCTGAGATAAAGACAACAGAGTGTTCTGCTTTTTAGTAGCTATATGCCATCCTTAATATTTTGAGAATGCATCAGTAGGCAGGTGTCAAAGTCCCAAAAGTCATGTGTGACAATCAAGCAGGCATGTGTCATTTTGGTCAGTCACATATGTGACATTTGATAAGGTTTACAGCAGTGACAATTCTGAGCTTAATAGCATTTGTCTTGCTCTAAAGCAGGACAAGAAATCAGGAAGTCAGCAGGGTAGCAGGAAGTCTACTTAAAGACCTGCTTTCTGCTTTTCATCAATGTTTATCAGCACAAAAGCTTTTCCACAATGGAATCCCACCCAGTAAGCTCCACAACTAATCTCCTCAGACTCCTTTGTGCTCCCACTACATAGGTATTAAGCAGGTTTAGTGGAATGTAAGCAATCGAAAATCACTTCAGTAGACAATAAGAAGCAACTCTCTTGAATTGCACCTCATCTTTTATGTGATGGACACAACATGTGTGAACTACAAAGGCAGGTGCCTACCAAAATACGGTATATTTTGGACTCGTATGCTGAGGTGGAGTCATGTAGCCACCTCACAATCTCAGAAACTTCTTTCACCAAAACCTTCTGCCATCTCTTGTACAAGCTGGTGCCTGTGACTTCTGTTTATGCTACACTTATCACAAGCAAGCAGACTATTCTTAGCTGGACTGTGGGGAATCTGCAACAAACGGCGGAGAAGTTCACAACAAAAAGAGACTTAGATTCCAGCATCACAGTCAGAAGGATGAAGAGGACAGCAAGATAACAGAAAGTGTGGGAGGCTTCTCTACAGAGATGAAAATGAATGGCTGGCTGTCTGGAGCTTGGCTACCTGTCATGTGTCTGACTGACTGCCTGCTCATTATATGCGAAGGAACAAGTCACACCTATGTGGAGGCCTTTAAGGACATGCAGGAAGACAGCTGTAATAATATCCAGAGTAAGGACAATTGTTCATTCTTTCTAGCCTGCCATAGCAAGTTTGTAGTGTGAGAACAGCAACTCGGAGTTTGCCAAGGTTAGTGATACACAGGTGTTAGGCCCTACCTAGTTGCAGGGGCTTAACGCCCTCTTCAAAATCTGGTTAGTGACATATACAGCACATACTGTAAGAATTCATGCCTTGCACCTCTGTTTCAGAATTTTGCATGCAATGAAATTACTTTTTTTCTTGACTCATACAGCAAACTTATTCCTTAAATGGACTACAATAATTTTAACCATATATGAAGCATTACTTCACTGTGTAAGTGCGAGCTTTGTAAGTGTGCGGATTTTCATCCATCCATTCTTTATTGCTGTTTTCTCCAGACACAGTCACACAAACCACAGTGATGAAATCTTCCCACAAATTCTGAAAGGGGTTCATTGTTCCAGCAACTCAAAGAACCATCTTCTTCTATATATCAAGATCTACTGGTGCTTGAGATTTTTAAAATTATTGTAATTCATTTTTATATTTTACATCTTGGAAGTATTATTTAATGATTTTTGCTGACTTTAAGTCGTTGCTACATCAAGAGCATCATAAGTAGAAGTTTGCAATTAAATGTCAGCGTTGAACATTACTGCAGATTTTCTACATTTAGGTAATTCACCTTGTTTGATTGTTGCCTTTTGGACTTTTGGATAGCCCTTTTGTTTTGATGCCCATATATTCTAATTAACATTTTGGTTTAGATATAGTTTAAAAGTATAACTATTAGCTTGCTTAATAATTTTCAATCACTATCACATACTTAAATACTTAAAGTTCGACCTCTCTATTTCTTTATCAATCTACTATTTAATAAGACTTAAAAGAGTCTATTAGCACCTGTAGACCAAAAGGCAATATTTGAAAAGATCCCAAAACTTTCCTAGTTCCACTCCTTGAAGAATGACTTCAATATTTTAGTATTTGTAATCCATTTTGCTATTTAATGCTTTATTTTTTTGCTGTTTTGCTTGGTTTGCAATCTCTCAGTCTTTTCAAATATTCAAAATGGTCGTGATGTTCAAATGGCACATGATGGGCAAGGCCAGGGGTGTCAATATATGACATCATGGCAAACATTTCCCTTATAAAAGTCCTGGAAGAAAAATTGGCTTTCTTCTCTTCTGATGTTTTCTGAAGCCCTGCATTCTGTCTTTTTTACCCTACACTTTTTTCTGTTTTTGTACATTTACCACATGTGCCTACACATTTTCTGTATTATTTTTACTTCTTATTTTCCAAGCACATGTTTTTGTACACTCTTTTTTTCTTGTTTCTCTTGAAGTTAACTTTTCTTGTTTCCTTTTCAACTTTTCCTACTCATCTGAACCAAATTTATTTAAACAGGGCCTCATTCTGGAATACACAGAGAGAAGCCCTTATGGGTTCTACAATAAAGCTCAACTTTGTCAGTGTAGCACTGGGGTTTGCTGGGAATTTTTTTAACACAAATTGGGCTGTTGTTGGTCATTCCATTGCTATTATAAATTGATAACCCAATAGTGTGTTTTGAGCCTTCATTTCTAATTTGTTTTTAGTTCCAGAACAGCCAGAAGGTAGGGACATTCATCAATATGATTTGGATGAAAAGACTTGTTTATTTGATGTTACCATTAGTACTTCAGGACAGAAATATATAATTCCAGTCATTAGATAAAAACCCTTGTGTCCTTAGTGTTAACCAAGCACTACTGGCAAACTATTCCATTGCCTTTTCTTTGGAGTGGCTTCCATTTAGCCACTATCTATGAATGTTTTCTACAAAATTTGTTTCCCATTTTAAAAAGTTTCTCTCCTCAGCCATCGATATCTGTGATTCTGTCAATTTGTCTGTTGAATTCTTGGTAATTTTCAAAAAAAATGTCATCTTTGCAAGATAACTCAGTTTGGTTTCACGTCCAGATTTACAAAAGATGTGTCTGAATAATTATTGTCACACCTAAGGTGAGACCTAAGTAGAATTCTGTGTTTTTTTATGGTCTTCATTTTCTGTTATCTTTTATAAAATGTTCTATTTTAGCTCTGCTTTGATTAATTGTTCTGTATTTGTAAATTATCTTGTTTCAGTTCTTGTTGATAGTTTAATCTATTCCTATTGGTGTTCTGTTAATTATATTGTTAAGAGTTTTATTGTTTATGTTGATGGAGGGGCAAGGCCCCTCATTAGATTGCAGGCCCCAGTTGCTTAATTACTCTTCAGAAGCGCCCAGGGACTACATTAGGTTTTTTCTGCCACTACATCAGTGGATTGCCATTAGTTAATTCTCACTGCTTTTCTGATTCCTTTTGTGTTCTTGTTTTTTGGTGTGTTTTGTGGTCCTTTGATTATTGTGTTTATTGCTTTTTCCTTTTTTATTTTGTAGTTTGGATTGTGGACTTTGGCTTTTGATATCAATGGACTTCTGATTTGGTCTCGTCTGTTTCGAGAGATGGATGTCTGAGACGGACCTCTGATAGCAGTGGTGTTATTTTACTTTTTTTTTTACTAATTTCCAGAGTTATTTACTGAACCCCAGGGGCTTTAATTAAAGTAAATATAAATATATACAAACATGAGTAGCAGAAAAAGGGCGCAGAAAGAAATGGAAAAGACTGTGAAAGCGTTATCTAAGTCTAAACAGGCCTCAAGTTCAAGTTCAAGGTACAGCCTGCCAAAGAATGACCTGGAACAGAGGCGAAAGAATAGATCTCCGGGGACTTGACGCTGCAGTTTTAGCTCCAGCTGAGAGTCGGGCCAGAAGAACTCGTCGATTCCAGAAGGTTCATTGGAACTGTGCATGGCCTTACTATGCCAACTGTCAACTACCCCTTGTGAGTCAGTGGAACCGACTCCACTCATGGAGCACAGAGAAGACTGAAACAGTCCGAACTGAAGAAATCGATCACTGCAATGACTACCGCAATAACTACCACTCTCGGGGGAGACATATAGAATATAAAGAAAGATATAAAGGACATAAACAAGACAAACGAGAAGCTGCTTCAGGATATTAAAGACCATAAGAAATGTTTAAGTAATTGCTTTGAGGCACCCTTTATCCATCCATCCATCCATCCTCTTCTGCTTATCCCAGATCGGGTCGCGGGGGCAGCAGCTTGAACAGAGAGGCCTAGACTTCCCTCTCCCTGGCCACTTCTTCTAGCTCTTCCGGGAGAATCTCAAGGTGTTCCTAGGCCAGCCTGGAGACATAATCCCTTCATTGTGTCCTGGGTCTTCCCCGAGGCCTCCTCCCGGTTGGACGTGCCCGGAATACCTTACCAGGGAGGCGTCCAGGAGGCATCCTGATCAGATGCCCGAGCCACCTCATCTGACTCCTCTCGATGCGGAGGAGCAGTGGCTCTACTCTGAGCCCCTCCCGGATGACTGACCTTCTCACCCTATCTTTAAGGGAAAGCCTAGACACCCTGCGGAGGAAACTCATTTCAGCTGCTTGTATTCGCAATCTCATTCTTTCGGTCACTACCCATAGCTCATGACCATAGGTGAGGGTAGGAACATAGATCAACTGGTAAATTGAGAGCCTTGCCTTACGGCTCAGCTCCTTTTTCACCACGACAGACCGATGCAGAGCCCGCATCACTGCGGATGTAACACCGATCCGCCTGTCGATCTCACGCTTCATTCTTCCCTCACTTGTGATCAAGATCCCAAGATACTTTAACTCCTCCACTTGGGGCAGGATCTCACTCTCTGAGAGGGCATTCCACCCTTTTTTGGCTAAGGACTATGGTCTCGGATTTGGAGGTGCTGATTCCCATCCCAGCCGCTTCACACTCAGCTGCGAACCGATCCAGAGAGAGCTGAAGATAACGGCCTGATGAAGCAAACAGGACAACATCATCTACAAAAAGCAGTGACCCAATCCTGAGTCCACCAAACCGGACCCCCTCAACGCCCTGGCTGCGCCTAGAAATTCTGTTGATAAAAGTTATGAACAGAATCGGTGACAAAGGGCAGCCCTAGCGGAGTCCAACTCTCACTGGAAACGGGCTCGACTTACTGCCGGCAATGCGGACCAAGCTCTGACACCGATCGTACAGGGACCGAACAGCCCTTACAAGGGGGTCCGGTACCCCATACTCTCGGAGTACCCCGCATAGGATTCCCCTAGGGACACGGTCGAACGCCTTTTCCAAGTCCACAAAACACATGTAGACTGGTTGGGCAAACTCCCATGCAACCTGCAGGACCCTGCTAAGGGTATAGAGCTGGTCCACTGTTCCACGACCAGGACGAAAACCACACTGTTCCTCCTGAATCCGAGGTTTGACTATCTGACGGACCCTCCTCTCCAGGACCCCCGAATAGACTTTTCCAGGGAGTCTGAGGAGTGTGATTCCTCTGCAGTTGGAACACACCCTCCAGTCCCCTTTCTTAAAGAGGGGGACCACCACCCCGGTTTGCCAATCCAGATGCACTGTCCCTGATGTCCATTCAATGTTGCAGAGGCGTGTCAACCAAGACAGTCCTACAACATCCAGAGCCTTGAGGAACTCCGGGCGTATCTCATCCACCCCGGGGCCCTGCCACCAAGGAGTTTTTTGACCACCTCGGTGACCTCAGTCCCAGAGATGGGGGAGCCCACCCCAGAGTCCCCAGGTTCTGCTTCCTCATTGGAAGGCATGTTAGTGGGATTGAGGAGGTCTTCGAAGTACTCCCCCCACCGACCCACAACGTCCCGAGTCGAGGTCAGCAGTGCACCATCCCCACCATATACGGTGTTGACACTGCACTGCTTCCCCACTCCTGAGATGCCGGACGGTGGACCAGAATCTCCTCGAAGCCTGTCTGAAAGTCGTTCTCCATGCCCTCTCCAAACTCCTCCCATGCCCGAGTTTTTGCCTCAGCAAACACCAAAGCCGCATTCCGCTTGGCCTGCCGGTACCTATTACCTGCCTCCAGACTCCCACAGGACAAAAGGGTCCGGTAGGACTCCTTCTTCAGCTTGACAGCATCCCTCACTGCCGGTGTCCACCAACAGGTTCGGGGATTGCCGCCACGACAGGCACCGACCACCTTACAGCCCCAGCTCTGGTCAGCCGCATCAACAATAGAGGCACAGAACATGACCCATTCGGACTCGATGTCCCCCACCTCCCTCGGGATGTGGACGAAGTTCTGCCGGAGGTGGGAGTTGAAGCTACTTCTGACAGGGGACTCTGCCAGACGTTCCCAGCAGACCCTCACAACACGTGAGGCACCCTTTAAAGACAGAAAATTGAGGAAGAAAATGCAGGAAAATATGAGTAAGTTTGAGAATAAATTTAAAGCACTTGGTGCTCAGCTTGAAAATGTTAAGCAAATGTTTACAACTCATACTGAAACAGTTGGGCAACTGGCATCTAACACTGACGAAAAAGAAAAGGCTGCAAAATCAGAATGCAAAGTGCTTGGAGACAGGCTAGCTGCAGTGGAAGATGGATACAGAAGGAATACTATCCTAATAATCGCAGATCTCCCTTAAAACCGTGAAAGTCCAAACCCAGTGAAGTCCATAGCTAAACTGTTCTTTAAAATAATTAGAGAGGACTTTAATCAGACACCAAGATATCAGCAGCTTACCGTATATGTGGATTGAATGCCTCAAAACCTAGAAGCCTTATTGTACAATTCAACAAATTACAATCTAAATTAACATTGATACCACTTCTCAGACTGAAACAAAGGATTATATTTAAAAATAACTGCATTCGTACTTCCCTGATTTCTCACCTACAAGAGTTGCTAAACATGACGTATTTTACAGCATTAAACAGTGCTTATTGAAAGCTGAAAAGATATATAGCCTCTTGTATCCTGCTAATTTGAGAGTGGATATTCATGGCAAGTTCTATATTTTAAATTCTCTAGATGAAGCAGAAAAAGAGCTAAGAAAATTGATCACTTGAACAATTTTTGAAATATGATCGTGAGTCACATAGTGCCCTGGCAAGGCAAAGAAGTCTTTACCTTCAATTTGGTCCATTCGCAATGAGACTTTTGCCATAATTATATTATATTTTTACATTTTAATTACAATTATAATTATAATATATTTTTTTCTCCCCAAAGGGGACTGTTTAACATTATACCCTTAGTTTATTTTATTAGGAGTACTATCATACGTTATCTGCTTCTTTATGGATATTGTTTAACATCAGTCCCTGGTTTTATTCTTTCAAGACTGTTTAAGATTATACTCTAGGTTTATAGTATTTGGACTGCATTGCCTATAGACATCTCTCTCTGCTTTAATCCTTTTACACTGCTGCTGGGGGTCTTGTTTTGTTTTGGACGTGCTGTGTCTCTAGGTATGCCAGAGGACTGGGATTTCGTGAAGTGTGGTCTTCAGATATCAATGGACTTATTTTTGAATTTAATATACTGTAATTGTTTAATTGATTCTTATTTCTTTCACTATTGAATCTTGTGTTTGAATTTTGTGAATTTTTTGAACTTTTGACTTGTATATTTTTGTTTTAAAGGTTTAATTCTCGTTTTGCTATTTGAGGTCTCTACACAATAAATGTAATTAGTTTATACAAAGTTTCATTTGTGTGGCTAACATTTCCTTCTCTTTGGGATTTAACTGATAACAGCAGACATTTTCCTTATCCTGTGCAGTACTCCCTGGACTCCGTTGCAGAGTTTCTGCTCTAACAAGTGCTGTCAATTTTGGAACATACGTTTCAGTATTGAAATCATATCAGTTAATTCTAATGATCACATAAGGACCCCATTTAGGTTTCAAAGTGAGCTTAGAAGGAAATTGGATGTGACTGAGATCAAGCTACCGTATGAGATAATTGTGATCAATGGTTAAATAAAGAATGCTTTCTGGAAAAAGTTATTGATTTTAAAGTATAAAATCATTAATGCAGTTAAGTGAAAAAAAAAAAACAAAAATAAATATACTGAACTTTGAGTACACAGATACAAAATGTCCATCCATTCATTTTCTAACCCGCTGAATCCGAATACAGGGTCACGGGGGTCTTCTGGAGCCAATCCCAGCCAACACAGGGCACAAGGCAGGAACCAATCCTGGGCAGGGTGCCAACCCACCGCAGGACACACACAAACACACCAAGCACACACTAGGGCCAATTTAGAATCGCCAATCCACCTAACCTGCATGTCTTTGGATTGTGGGAGGAAACCGGAGTGCCCGGAGGAAACCCACGCAGACACGGGGAGAACATGCAAACTCCACGCAGGGAGGACCCGGGAAGCGAACCTGGTCTCATAACTGCGAGGCAGCAGCGCTACCACTGCGCCACCGTGCCGCCCGATACAAAATGTGCGAAAGGAATTTATGAAGACTGAGGTAGTAGGCCCTGTATATCGTTCTGTGTACTGTTTGGCACACATAGGGGCAGAAGCCTGCTTCTATATTTGCATAAGACAGATCTCCATCTGCTGTCATTGCTTCGTCTACTAACTGCAGGAGAGTTATTCACCACTCTGAATCCCCCAAACGTACAGTATATGTACGTCCCTCTTTCCATAAACACTCCAATATATTTTTTTTTTCATTATGGTGCAAATTACTTTGTGCCTACTTATGGACTCTGAAAAACAATCATACTGAGTAAAGTCTGGCTGCAGGTGGTCCTGAAGGTTCACAGGTAAATACAGAACACTACTACCGACTAGTGGGCAGCTGTTTTTGTGTGTCACCTGCTGATTTCCTTGTAACTAAATTCTCTCAATACCATAAAACTAGTGTTATTTCAAATTAATTCAGCTTAGTTGAGCCAATCCTAGATGTAAATCACAGCTGCCATCCAAGGGAACAGGAAGGCCTTTGAAGTTAGAATTTGGTAGTGTAAGCCAATCCTTTTCACTCTGAATGAAAGGCATTATTCAGTAATGGAGGCTGAAGCCTGTAGGCAGTGTGGCACTCCAACAGCAAGGCTGCTGACCTTTGAACTAGCAGGAATGACAGGATTATATGCAGAAACATTGTCAGGCAAAAAAAATCAGCATCTCGAAAAGCAACAATAATAGAGACTGAATGAAGTTAAGGGCCTCAAAGGTGTAGAAGATATGGTCTAGTTTTCATGAATTGGCTTTAAACCAAATACAATGTGTTTTTTTTTTCTTATTTTTTTACTCCTTGTGTTTTCATTTCACATGCTTTATAACTCACTGTCAGAAATTATTCATGTCATTTAGGTAGGGATTTTGTTCTGAAAAGTACATTTTGCTAATTTTATTACTATTATTAATGTTTTACCTTTCTAGCCTTGTCCATATTTCTAATGAAGAAATATTTGCTTGCCAAGCTGGAAGGAAATATCTTCATATACAATATGTACAATATGTACTCATACCCACACAAATAAAATTCTGGTGTGCTATACGACAAACCATATGGAACAACCCCAGCATCTCCAACTAACAAACCTTCACTGACGTTCTGATATTCTCCAGGTTTCTATACAATTTAGAAATTGACTCTCTCTCTCTCTCCCTTCATGGTGATTGTTGTACTTCTCTTTCAATATTCTTCAAGACAAAGTCTTCAGAGTTTAGTGAACAGCTCCTCTGCGAGCACTGGCCTATACCAAACATCCTCCCATGCAGCTCAATGTACTTCATAAATGTAGGTGTGCTGAATTCATTTCTGAAGTTTCTCTACCACAAACCATTTCTGCAAGATATTGGATTCAGTGAAAAACACTCTTTAGCAAAAAAATTCTTGACTTTTTAAAAATAAGTTACTTTTATTTATGGCGTAAGTATTTTTCATGCTTCAGATATCATTTGAAGTACAGTTAATTCTTGTTATCCACAGGAGTTATACACTATGCCCGTGGAATTAATATAATTTAGAGTTGCAAAGAACTGGAGGATGCATACAGGGTATGTTTTGATGTGGATTTCAGAAGGTAAGACCCTGCCAGGGGTAAGACAGCACTGGGCAGCACTAGTGGGTGTTAGATCCATGGGGCATTTGACGTGAAAGGCACCAATGTGAGTTTGAAAGAGAGTTTCCCCATTTAGAAGCTAGCTATAACCAGAGAGACAGGAAGACCACATTGTTGTTTAACAAGAATTTAGCGAACCCCTCAGGACAACTGAATGTATTTGGTCCTAAGTGAAAATCGATGTAATCATTGTATCCATTTAAGAGACTGGACAGTGTTAATGCCAAAAAGGCTTAGTGATAGAGGGGTGTAGGGACACTCAGGGTTGATAGCTGGAGTGCTGGCCTATTGTCTCTCTGTAGCCTATTCTGGACCTCGAAGGTCTTTTTGGCCACTTCAAGCCACTATCAGTTCAATCTGGAGATGAAAGTGGAGCTTGAAGCAAAGGAAAAGGAAGGGGTCTGGGCTGTGTGTGAGAAAGGAGGTAATAAGTGTTTTATAGTGTGGTAACTGGTGAACAGCAAAATGCCAAAGCACTCCACCTGAGACAAAGAGAGACAAAGATCAGATACGTGTAAATGCAGACTCAGGACAGATGAATATAATCATTTATTCTCCTGTGATTGTAATTTATAATTTTCTTGGAGTAACCTGCTTGTGTTTTACTTGATGTGGCTCCGTTGGTGGTATTTTGGGTGTGTAGAGACTGCACTCCATTTACTAAGCGCATGTGTCATACCTTAAAATTCAATCCAAATTTACCATCCTTCTGTATGGATTAAGTGTTCTTTTATTTTGGTATAGGTTGACTCAAGTTCAGTGTTACAACCAAGAATGTAATTAAAACAGCGTATAAGGTGAATGTTTAGAGCAGGGGTGTCAAACTCTGGGTCTGGAGGGCCGCAGTGGCTGCAGGTTTTCATCCTAACCCTTTTCCTAATCAGTCACCAGTTTTCACTGCTAATTAACTCCTTTCCCCTTCATTTTTAATAGCCCTGTTTTTAAGGATTCAGTCCCCTGAATTTATTCCTTTCTTCATTAAATGGCAGCCAAACAGAAATGAGACGCTGAACTGGGGCTTCAAACTCTAACCAATCTCTTAATGAGAAGCTGATTCTTGCTGTTAATTAAACCCGTTATTTAATTCCATGGCTCATTGCTGTTCTCATTCTGCTACAGCAGACATTTCAAAAACTGTTGATTTTTTTGTTTTTTCTAAGAATGCCATCAAAATGTTTTGGTGACCTGAGAGATCAACCTTACTGAGACCTTCACCTTTCTTTATTTTTAGCTATTGTGTGATGGGCACAGGTGAGCTGCTCATATGGCGGCTTGTTTTGTGTCTCCTTATTGTTTGGCTGCTAATTAAGGAAAAAGAGACAACTATGGGGGCTGAGTCAAGTTCATTAAAACGAAGGCAAAAGAAGTTAATTAGAAGCAAAAACTGGTCAATGATGAAGATGATTAGAATGAAAACATGCAGCCACTGCGGCCCTCCAGGACTGGAGTTCGACACCCGGGGTTTAGAGGAAGCTCAGTGCAGCCTTCAATGCTCACTGATTCAAACAGGTAACCATTCCATTGCCACAAGACAATATGTTGCTGCTCTTTAGTCTCCAAGAGATATTTCTGTGGTGTGTAGAACACGTAAAGCTGTGAAGTTTTATTTCATTTAGTATGTGGGCATTCTTCATGGTTGACTAAACCAATGCTTTGTAGTAAGTGTGCCTAAACCTGTAAATGTACTCCGTCTTACTGCAGGTAAAGCCATAAGTCAAATAGTAATAAAGAGCAATGATTTAGGTGAAGCTCAACGTGCCAAATACTTTCAAGAGCCCAGAGAGAGTAATGATTTTAATGGCTTGTATACTAAAGCTTTAGTTGTGTACTCCACCTCCACACACATGAGTTGAATAAGCTTTTAAAAAAGGGCAACTAGTTCATCTGCAGGCATTCAGAAGATAACTGATTTAAATGTCACGGAGTGTAAAATGTTACTGCATAAAAAATTAGAAAAGGTGGTGAAGTCCCAGTCTAAAGACATCATTTACTCTACACTTTAACATTCTCAAAAGGACATTTTTTTTGCTTAAATTCAAATTGCCGCAACCATTTGGACTCAAGTCACTAGCACATGGTTGCCAAGTTGGATGGTGTAGAAAACAAGTCCTTACAAAAGCACCCTGGCATTCTTTCCTGCCTTGTAAAAGATTTTAAGTGAACAGCAACACGGTGGAGACACTTGGAACTAACTCTGTCAGGAGATTTGCTTTTTTCCCCTTAACCCAGAAGACTAATTGCCATTCTCAAAGGATGCCAGATTGGACCAAAGAAAGTGTCATTTTGTATAGAGCAGATAAAAGGCGACCAAGTCTCATGTCACCATTTTGAAGCCATGGAGGGTATAAAATGGGCAGACTCTGTATTAGCAGTGAAAGACAAGAAAGAAAAAGAGAGAAGCGTTTAATGAAAAGGGAACCAAAGTGGAGAACAATCAATGGCTATCCAAGACCATTTCCAGGAAGGATAGAAAGATTATATTTTACAGCTTTTCTTAATCTCAATTTACAAATTTCTATTCCAACAGAAACACGCAGGCAACACACTTTCCCAAATGTGCCTTTCCTGCATCATCAGCTGCCCCTTTCTGATTACTTCCATCCCAGTCATCAAGGCTATTCAAGAGAATCTGAAGAGCATGAAGTACTGGCACTTGCCTTTAGGTAATTGTTTCATAAAGTAGACAGCAGGCCTTTCTGACCACTCCATGAATGTATTATTTAAATAGACTGTGTATATAGTGCATGGATAACCTGAATATATATGAGGTGTGGAAAATTCATGATGTATCTTTCCCCATTATCCTAAATGGGGTTCGGCTTACAGCTGCACACCATTACTAACACAATAGAGAATTTTTTGACTGGATCTGACTAATCAAATCAGTTCTGCTGTTGCTGTCATTAACTGCATTAGGACTGTCTACTTCAGTTTACAAACGCCCGCTGAGAGCTACAGATGTATCTACTTCGGATTTCTCAAAACATATATCTCTAAGCTCTGGAATACTCCATGGACATTACTGCGCTCACTTGCTTGCATTCTTCCAAAAATCCTTGTAAGGACTCAAATCTCCATGTCCTCCAGAACTAACGGTATAACATGCAAGGCAGAGAGCTCATTTTGGCTGAGCACACTGTGTGAAGACAGGAGGCCCTGGACTTCTTGGGGATAAATAAGAAGGAATTCACGTATGTCTACAGCTGTCTTTTGAGGCTGGCACTGACTTTTAAACAATAGATTTCTTTCACAAATATATGATATGACCCAGATGTTGTTTGCCTGCATGTGATGTTTTTTTGGGCTGTGTATCTCACAATGAGACAGAGAAAGGGAGGGAATTGCCATTCATTTTCAGTGTTTTACTTTCTCTACTTCATCAGCAGCATTTTAGTCCATTTTCTAGGAATATGTGTTGGCTGGTGCTGTCTCCTCTTTTTATTTGGTAGCTTTTGTTTTTTGTGACGATTATAATGGCAGCTATGTAGGTGTTTTTCTCTGGCTGACTGCATTCTAAGTGGCAATTATCCACTTAGTGAAATACTCTAAATCCCAAGGCCAGCAAGTGGGAAAGCAAAAAATAATTGGCCAAACAATACTGAACATCAAGATAGGCATGTGCAAAAACAAAAGCCATAAAAGAACAGACATAAAATCAAATAAAAACATAAAAATAGTTTCTTTGTTATTTTTCCAAAAAAGAGCAAACCAAACACAAGCAGATAAAAGGCAGTGTCTTAAAAACCTTTGCAAAAAACAATAAAGGCAACACCGAACTTAATGGCTTTTACAAAGGTTTTTCAGACAATGCTAGAGTACCTTGCTCCCATTCTTATTTCCTTTGTCCCCATGATATGGCAGCTGCTTGATGGCTGGCATCATGGGCAAACAGCACATGAAAGGAGGGACCAAGTATGAATCCCAAGGTGCTCTTCAACATCAGGATTTAAAACTTGAATTCAATGCTTTTCACTAATAGTACTCTCTCACATTAACAACACCTAATGATAGTTTTGCCTCTGTCCTTGTTATTTTGGATTCATCTTAACAAATAACTTTAAAGAATTTGAAGGAGGCTGTGGGGACTCTGTTAGTTTCCATGAGAAATCTCTAAATGCATCAGTCACTGAACAATTCAAATGAATAATGTGTGCAGTACAACCCCACACCAAATGTGCTTAATAGTCCACCCGGCAGTCCTTGCATGTCTTTTTTCAGTCTTTCGTGTCTAAGTATGGCATTTCATTTATAAAGTCAGGCACGCCAGGTTGTATGGCACTATTACATTCTGTTAAAACAATGCAATTCTGTACTTTTATGGAGACATTTGTTAAATTAATTAACTAGAGTGTGTTCTAAGTTTTTTGTTCATTAATTTTCCAAATAGTCTCATTTGAATACAGTGTTGTGGTTAGCCAGAGCGCATCACAGTCATTCAGGAACCTTCTCCGGACTGGCAGTCAGTCCCTCACTAGCCACATTCATGCCACTTTTGTGTGACAGATCAACCTAATCTGCACATTTTTGCAATGTGGAAGAAAAGTTAATTATCCAAAGAAAAGACACGGGCACAGGGAGAACATACAAACTCTATATAGTCAATAACCACTGTAAGAGAAAAATCGGAACAACTTATCCACTATGCCACCCGTGTTGCATGTCTGGTGGGCCAAACGTAAACAATAGTGAATCAACTATTCTAGAAAAATAAAACTAAAATAGCATATCAGAATTATTAATATAACATGTTTTTTATTCTTGTAATGATATTGGATATGAAATTGGATCAAGTTATGTACTCTCTAATTTAGATTGTTTTGGGCAAAAGTCCCTATCAATATTTTGCTTTTAAAAGTCTTATGAAAAACATTCCAGCCAACTGTGTCTGCTTGTGTCTAGTCCTTCAGACGCTGGATTGAAAGCGTCTGAGAGTCTAATGGTTTAAGGCAAGTGAATTAGCCAGTCATTTTATGATGGGTAATGCGTGGGACTTCTTCAATATTTCACCTCTTTAGTTCTTTATTTCTGTTTAGAAATCTCATTTAAGAAAAATGGAGCCCAAGAGTAATAATGTTGGACTGCATGCTGTAGAAGGGATGTAAAGAGTTGAAAAGTGAGAAATAAAGAAACAGCTCTTCTGGTGTGAGGCAGAAGCTCTGCATTGTCACTATTTAGGCCCTGTCCTAGTTTGCTACTTTACTTAGAATACAAATTAAAGGAAGAATTTAACACTACGGCCATTGCAAAATTTTGTGGGGTTTTTTTTCTAGTGAGGGCTCCCTTTTAAAATTTCAGTTTCATTCTAGCAGGTAGTTTTATGTTATTATGCTATTAAGTAGACAAATGGCAGCATTTTAAATTGCTGTTTGAAACTCGGCTCTTATCCCGATGTGCTGTTATGATCTGGATGTTCCTCATTCTTCAGAGCTGAAGCATTTACACCTTTGCAAGTGTGGACATCTGTATTGCCTATTTGGTTGTTTTTCAATATATTTCACTTGGTGGGTTAAACATTAACCTACTCTGTTCAATGCTTGTATGGGCTGGGTGTCTAGTATGGACGTGGGGTTCCGCAGCTGTGGGGCATCTATTGGTGAACAAAGATTCACGGATCTTGACTTTGCTGACAATGTTTTGATCTTTGCGGAGTCAATGGAGGCTCTGATCAGGGTGCTCGAGAGACTGAGTGAGGAGTCTGAGTGCCTTTAATGACCTCTTGGGCGCAGCCATCAGCAGTGTGTCTGTCTGCAGAGAGAGTATCGACCTTGTCGCGAGGTTTACTTACCCTGGCAGTGACGTTCATGTCTCTGGTGACTCTTCCTATGAAGTCAGTAGACGGATTGGGAGAGCATGGGGGGTCATGAGGTCGCTGAAAAGGGGTGTGTGGCACTCCCAATTTCAATCCAAAAGGACGAAGGTCCAAGTCTTTAGTGTCCTGATGCTTCCTGTCTTGCTATATGGTTGCGAGCCATGGACGCTATCCAGTGACCTGAGACGAAGACTGGACTCCTTTGGTACTGTTTCTCTCCGGAAAATCCTTGGGTACTGTTGGTTTGACTCTGTGTTGAAAGAGCGGTTGTTCATGGAGTCCCAAATGAGGCACATTACCTGCATTGTGAGGGAGCGTCAGTTACGGCACTATGGCCATGTGGTGCGTTTTCCAGAGGGTGATCCGGCTCACAGGATCCTCATTGTTGATGACCTGAGTGGTTGGACAAGGCCAAGGGGATGCCCATGTAACACCTGGCTGCGGCAGATAGAGGGTCATTTCCAGAGGGAGGGACTGGACTGCGTGTCTGCCTGCGGGATCCTGAGTTGTTTCGTCATGTAGTGGGTGCAGCAATGCACTGTATCAGTGCATGCTCCCCAACTTGACTTGACTTGTGGGTTAGGTTATTTCTTCTACTTAATTTGCACCTCAAAAAAGTGTTTGTCTTCCAAAATGGTCACTGTTGGGTAGTTATAGTAGCAAAAACTATTTCTATACTATATGTATATCTGTAATGGGTTGGATGAAAATGAGGCTACTGACATACAGAACCAAGTAACGAATAAACTAAGGTTTGCAGAGGGCCAGCGAGTTAAGCTCATCTTCACAAGATGGCACTCAGACAGCTGTTGCCATATGATAAGCAGGAGTCAGTGTCTCTGGCCTATGAGAATTCTCACAGACACACAGAAAATCTAAACAGACATCTTGGTTTTTTGTTATGTGACAAGCCCAGAAAAAGGATTAATGTGTGTTTACTGCAACAGACAGTGTGCAAAACCTTAAGCTTGTTTTTTTTTGTTTTTTTAAATCATAAGCCCACCCACTGACACAGTATTGCCTTCCAGCTCCACTTTGAGTAAACACATTCAACAAGGATTAACAAACAACTGAAAAGGTCTTTTGAATTTTACTTCAGTTTTGTTTTCTCCTAGTTTAGCTCCCTGGTGATGAAACTGTTATACTGTCCTTTAACATGTCAGTCAATATAATGTTAAGTGCTGCACAGGTAAAACATGTAGTGCCAACGCTGGAAAAAAATAAGAGAAGCATTCTAATGCCAGTTTTAAACTGCATATACAGTTTACTTGCCCCCCTTTCAAATAATACTAAAAACGAAGACTTTCATTCTCAGTTAAAACTGGGTTAAAACAACAGGGCTGGCACCATGGAAAAATCTGTGTGTGTGGCGGGGGCATCTGAAGTTCTGTGAAAGGCTGGTGACATTTCAGTTAAAATGGAGCCAAACAGTGAAGTAACAACAATTGATCTCTTCTAAAATGTGTTATTATAAAAGTGGTATATTTATAAAAGATTTTCAGTTAATTAATTTGTATTTCATTATTTTATTATTGAACTCCCCTATGAAGAAAAAGGATGTATGTTCTTCCTCTGACATGGTCCTACTTTATTTTCACAGATTCATCCTCAGAAAAACTTATTAAGTACATTTAAAATACAAGATATATGAGTTATATATAGAATATCCACAATCATTGCAATTCAGAAGCTCAATTTATTTGCTACAGACTCAAAAAAATAAATGCAATTTCCAAAAATACATTTTACACTTTAACTGATCCACAAATGTTTAGAAATTACAACAAAAGATTGTTCTAAAACTACATAGGTTGCTAATTTTATTCCTATTTGTAGTAGTTAAATACAAAATGGTAATAAATTAGATGTCAGTTATTATCCAACCTGCTATATCCTAACTACAGAGTCATGGGGGTCTGCTGGAGCCAATCCCAGCCAACACAGGGCACAAGGCAGGAAACAAACCCCAGGCAGGGCTCCAGCCCACCGCAGGGCACACACATGGGACAATTTAGGATCGCCAATTCATCTAACCTGCTTGTCTTTGGACCGTTGGAGGAAACCCACACAGACATGAGGAGAACATGCAAACTCCACGCAGGGAGGACCCGGGAAGCGAACCCGGGTCTCCGAATTGCAAGGCAGCAGCACTACTCACTGCGCCACCGTACCGCCCGTAAATTAAATGGATAAGTGCAACTAAAGGAAAATGTTCAAAAATTCTTTCAACCCTAATTTCAGTACAGGCTGCAATGACCCCGTTTGTCCTGCTGTAGTTTAAAGGTCAATTTGATTTTCTCAGATTTCAGGTCTTCCAGGGACCACATCAAAGTAGTCATTCCAAGTCAGTCATTTATACTCAACTTATCAGCATTAAAATTAGGCCATGTTATCATAACCCAGGGACTGCATATAAAAAGGTGCACCATTTAAAATTTATTAATAACATTTTTGCCATCACCAGTTTCCAAGACATTTTCCAGGCTTAATTATGTTGAAAAAAATCTTTTAGTAACAGTCAAAATAAATCTGTTTACCACTGAAACTTAAATGACAGATTATTTTTCAGTGCTTGAAGGGGTTTTGTGTGCCTTCTCATGTGTTTCCTGCCTTTGAAGACAGAAGTTAACTTTAAAAATGATTGGCTTAAAATAAGTGAGTCTCTGCTCAAGAGCTCACGCAGGGAAGACACCCCTCTTGGCTAATTAATAATTTACATTTATATATCTGGCTGACATCTTTATCCAAAGCAATTTACAACATTTACGATACAATTGGTTACATTTCCTTTCTTTTTCCAGTTGGAGCACAGGCATGTCAAGTGACTTGCTCAGGCTCACTCAGTGTTAGTGGCAGGATTTGAGGTCCAAAGCCTTAACCACTGTGCCACCCTGAGACTGCAGCAGAGGGGCTCATACTAGGGGTCTTTCAATTACCAAACAGCCTTCTTTGCCAATGAACCTTTAGCCCAGCTGATTAAAAAGTTTTTTTTTTTGCAATCCCAAGGCCTCCCAGCTTAGATCTCGTTATTGCTGCCTCAGGGAGGTTAGACAACTGAGAGGAAGGTCTTCCCTGAATGAATTCTTGAGCAGGGACTACTGTCCTGAAAACTGTTCTGTTAAGACATCTTTAAGGTACAACAAAAGCCCAAGAAAATCAGGTGTACAAATGTAAGCCTACATCCTGAGAAAAAATGGAGTGGTGCCCTGCTCCTAGGGGACATTTTCCTTGACAGGCAGCGTAACGTATTGTAGACACTACATATTTATACAATTGGCTCCTTAAACAGGACTTAAAAAAAGTGAACATACAGTACAGAATATGCTTAGTGTTAAAATCAGCTGTATGGGAATGCTTTAGGGCAGCATAAAGCACCATAAAATGAGCTATTTACCATAAAGAGCGCAGAAAAATAGTTTTTATTGTACACGTTACTCCATAAAAATCCATCTTTTCTCAAAAGTAACTGAAAGATATGAATAGATTTGTAAGACTGTATTGAAGTATACTGTTGAATGTCCAACTTTCTAGCCTATGGTGCATAGATTTGGACTTTGCTTTTACTGAAGGTTGTGGGCCCAATGAAGTTTATTTTCCCTATAATCAGTAGTACTAGGGTGTTTTACCGTGTTAGCCATTATGAATGTAGTGAGAATTACAGCAAAATGACACCTTTTATTGGCTAAGAAGATTACAATATGCAAGCTTTTGAAGCAACTCAGGCCCCTTCTTCTTGCCTGGGTTACCTCAAAAGCTGGCATATTGTAATCTTTTTAGTTAGCCAATAAAAGGTGTCATTTTGCTATAATTCTATAATATAAAAGGTGTCATTTTCCTACAATCAGTATAAACTGATTAACAAATGACCCAATCTTTGAAATTACAGAACCCTGTTTTAAATTACCACAAATAGAATAATGAATGTATGTAGACAATATAATTACATTCATTCATAAAATAAAGCAAATACCTAAGTAAAATGCCTTAACAGGGAGATGGGCCAACAGAAGGCACCAAAACCTGTTTCAATCAATTCAACAAGTGTCTCAGACAGTGCTGAGTGTGACATTAATTCTTCCGTCAGAAAATGCATCATTAGTTGTTTTGACCATACTGGTGGAAAACAGTGTCACAAGAAATGCTCAGAATGACTATGGTGCATGAGGGCATTCATTGTCTTCTTGTGCCCTGTGGATGGGAACAAGATAATTCTAGATGATTCTAATACCGTCAGGATAAATTTGCTTCATCAGAGACTAGACATGATCACTCAAAATTAGTTTCTCTTTATTGGCTTTAATTCGCCTTCCAAATGAAGAAAAGTAAGATGTTAATGAAAATGAACGTTTAAATTAAATAGCAAAACATGAACATAATAAGAAAAATGACTTCCTCATGATTAAAAACCCAAAAATAATAGACAACAACAAATGAATAAACAAATGCTATTACTATATGAAGTAATGAAGCAATAGTCAAAATACCAGGGGGACAAAATAGAACCAAAAAAACAAGCCAAAATTGATCCAAAAGAAAAAGTCAAAAAGAACACACAAAATTGTCTTATGGCTTGAACATTTTTTGAAATACCAACTCCTCAAACATTTTTGTTGGTAGTCCAAGTGATGAGGTCATAACATAAAATTTCATGGAGTCACATTTTCTTAACAAAGTGTTTCGTTTCTTTTGTTAGTTACGTGTCATAGTATTGTCAAGGATACATAGTACACTGAATTTCTTATTTGCATGTCCCACCAACATGCCACATATCACCACTGTTCGGTACCATGATGAATAAGAATTAACAACTTCATTGTATAAAGTAGAAAACACAAGTTTAACATGCAGTCTGTTACAGTTATCATTGCAGGCATAAATTTATGTGAAGAGTCGGTTACGCACACAGCCTGTTTAAACAGTTGCATTTTCATGCTGCAGCTTGTACATGTGCACGTATTTATTACATGATATTTTGTGTTTCAACTGAATCAAGGTAATAAAATACTTTGTACTAAAGGGAAACAATGGGAAAACTCCAGTAGTACAATGGGAGCCCATTTATTTCCCAGAGGGAACTGTGAAATGCTTGTGTAGCCCCTAAATATCCTGAAAAGGAAAACCTGTCTAGGGCTCCCCGGAATGTTTCTATGGTAGCATTATGAATTGGTTCTGTGTAAAATTTTCTGACATTCGTGGTTAGTTTTGGACTTCTTTTTAAGGACTGAAAAAAGATATATATTTTTTTCAGCTCCATGCTGTTTCTCATGGGTGCCACCATTTTGTAGTTTTTTGTATGCTGTTGTTAGGGTAGCTGCCAGCATAGAATAACTAAAAGTCCTGACCTATGAGCTCATCAGGTAAACAGGATAAAGGTCAGGACTAACATCTCCTGGTTATACAAAATTTTGGATAAAAACTTAACTTGTTGCTGTGTGCTTTGCTGCGTTTTTGACCACTACTTTTATGTAACGTTTGGGTTTTAAATGTAAGATAGGACTTATTTTGAGTTTAGATTTTAGCTTGACATAATGACTTTGTCACTTCTCTTGTCCCTTCATAAAAATACACTTGCCTTTACTCAAGTCAAATAATCTACATGGCAGTTATCTTGTCATATGCTCACAAGGTCCAAAGCGCATGCATCTTTTTCTAAAATATTGTTAAATAAATACAAATATGAATCGTATTCCAGTGGGAACGAGCTAAAAACTGAACATCCGCATCTTCTCCTTCATTCACTGGTCAAGAGTCCTATCTTAAAAATATTTTAGCAAAAACTGCATGGACTCTGTATGACACAAAATTGAAGTTTTGGGTTGAGTATTTCCTTAAAAATATCTCAATTTATATTCATAACAATTGGTAAATTTCCTAGTAAGAACTCAGACTTGTCAGGTAAAATGACAAGTTTTCAGAGTTTCTATAATAGCACTAAATACATTGCAACCTATGAAAACTCTTACAGGAATTTGTATTTGACAAAAGAGACAAAAGACACAGCCAGAACTGTTCTGCATTGTGGAAACCCATCTTAAAGAGAATTAAAACTCCGTCATCCCGGATTCTACTGTTCCTAATATGTGTGGAACTTTGTTTGTAAATAGTGTCAGCTCTCACCTCATGTTTAGCTTTGTTTGCTTATTTGTTCCTTTTTTGCTGTATTTTATGTATAGTACTCAAATAAGAAATGTAGATTCTGCAACACTGAGGCCACAATTGATTGTAGAATAACAGACCTGGAAATTCTTACCTTTTTTAGTCAAGACAAGGACTGTGAACTAACAAAAGAGCCATTCTGGGAGGATCTGCCAGGGGAGATGAAATGTCATAGGTCCTGCAAATTGTGAGGTTGGAAGGTAAGATCAGCAAATATTGAAGGGAATGAACTGTGATGTGAATGTCAGGACTCTGTGACAACTTTGTCAACACAATAAATATAGTACTTCAGTTGGCCCTCTAGCAGGCGATAAGGAGGTTGGCTACATAAAAGACAGAGTGGCAACTGGCTGCTTGGACTACAAACACAGTGCACTTTATAGTCACAGTCCCACCAACAAAAACAGTCCCCACTTCAAAAGATGTGTGAAGAGTGCGCTGTAATAGTGACAGGCTCTACTGTTGATGAAGTTGTCTTGATTGCATTGTGCCCTCCATCAAGTCATATCCATCCGTTACCGGTTACTTCAGGTGTAAATGAAGCAATTCAGGTGCTGCAGACTGACGCAATGGCTGAAAGCAGACATCATCCTAATTTACTGGAGTACATTAAATGAAAATGCTTTGGCCTGTGTCCATGATAATGCAGCAATATAACCCTGGCCAACTCAATCTTCTTACCTGAGACATAAAGAATTTTTGTGCACATTTTGCAGATGTTATGTTGTTAGAATCCATCAGTTACACAACTGGTGCTTCAAACTGACTTCTCATTCATTTCCTCAATGGCACAGTGATGGCATTACATGTGTCAGTCTGTGTATGTGCTTGGAGCCTGTCTGCACTGAACAGCACTACATAAGAATGAACTGAACTGGACTGAATTCAGTCACGGGCTTTCATCCAAAACCATCCACAGTAGAATTAGTGCTTTATTTGGTGCTGCCACACAAAGTGATCAAAGATTGGTAATCCTAGCTCTTCTTTCCAACTTGATAATGCCTGCACTCATGATCTGACTATTCACAGTTGGCTCCTAAAAGATGAATTGGAGCCAATTGTACAATGATGTAAAGTTCTGAAAACGGCATTTGTGTGAGAAAAATGACATTTCTGTCTCATCAGCCCTGCATACTGCATGAGTGCACCATGTGTACCATTGTCATTATAACAGTATGCGTTGTTATTCCCACTGGTGCTGGAACATGCAGCGACAATACAGAACAGGATAGAAAAGCACAGCCATCAAAGATTACAAAACGAAGCTATCACAATAAAGTAATACATATACTACAGTATCAAATAAATAAATAAACATTCCTTAGGTATCAGAAAGAACAGGTTCTTACATAACAATGCCTTAGTGACTGGTCATGCAAATGCCCGTATGTGTGTTAAGTGTTTAGTGACCCATGAGCAACAACTGTCAGTCCACCGCTATGGCACCGAATGCTATAACATTACTTGCTGGAGGAGCACATTTTTACAGGGATGCACGCAGTCAGAGATGGTGCAGAGTTTTGTAAAGTGTCATGGTTCATCGTTACCAATTGGTAAAACAAAGCATGGCATTCAGGATGCAAAAACAACAGAGACAGTATAAACCTTATTTTTTGGATTCAGTGCACAAACACCTAAATGCCACTGCTGTGATCTGAGTTTCTCTATGTTTTATGTTATTTGTGGTTTGCTTTTCAGACTGAAGTGTTATATTGCTTTTGTATTAATGCCATTTTGTGTTCTATGTTTGGATGGCCATTATTTAAGACAGATATGTATATTGCATGTCATATAATAGCGTCTGTCACCATATAGAACAGGTTCAAACATCCATGTACTGTATTTCATTTCAAAAGAAAATTTTCTATTTGAATAAGGTAGTGGAACAAGCAAGATGATTTTTCCAGTGTTTCTCTGACTTGGGCTTTGTGAATTGGAGTTGGAGAATCATTTCTTTTTGCATTTTTTGGTTTTTGACACCCACTTGATTGAAGACAATGCACGGCTTGTTTTCTCCTGATGTTTTCACCACCTAATCAGTCTTCATTTGTTTTCTACTTACTAGAATAGAAAAAAATTCAAACATGCTCCCAACAAGACTCTAAATTAGGGTTTCTTACTAAATATTCTTTTTTCTGTTCACTTATTTCCCTCTTGATCATCTGCAGATCATAACAGCTGCGAGGATGTTGACAGCCAAGAAATCTGGTAAATGTTTAATATAAAGAATCAAAAGTATTTAGACATGTAAATGGAATTCAGAACTTAATGTCAAATTACATCACACATTGTCACATGTAAATTTGATTGATTTTTTGAGAATTCTACTGGATACTGCAAGGGCATGTGGACCACACGGAGCATCTAGAATGTTAGCTAGCATGGCTCCACTAGTTAGTCCATGTCTTGTCCTTGTAAATATTTATCCTTCCAACACTAATCCACAGGGAGCAAGAATACAATGTCCCCAAATGCAAGAGTTGCTCATTTAATATGTGAATGAAAACACACGATCTCATAAAAAAGTAATGCACAAAAGTTGGGGAACCTTAACAATTAGGAACCATTCACCAAAACACAGGATTCCAGACTAAACCTGTGAAGCAAAATGACTCACTTTATATGCTTTTCTTGGAATCACTAAGCTCCACTCCCCTTATAGCTAAACCTTTATCTGTAGTTCATTGATATTATTCTACGTGCCATTTGAGGAGAATGCTAACCAAGGTTATTATCATAAATAAATGCCAAAACTATTAATGAAAATCAAAATTGGTAAATTGAAATAAAATAATTAACAAAAGTTAATGAGATGAACAATGAAATTATCAAAGTTGCTAAAAATGTTACTTGATTAAAATAATTACAAAAAATTCCTATTTTTTCACAACCATTTTTTCTTATTTCTTAAATAGTATTTATCATTAAAATCATTTAAACACTTAAGTGTTTTTAATTCACATCCCTGATGCAGAGTGTGGTGACCAAGTTAAAATAACTTGTTGGAAATTAAATGTGTGTGTAAGTTTCGACAAAAAATGAAATAGCCATCAATTTGCTGATGATGCATAGCATCAAAAAGTCAGTTCCAAAAACATGAAAAGGCCAATCCAGAAATCGATGTCAAAACTAGAAAACTAGCTTCTCATAAGTGTGACCCGGCACAGAAAAAAAAGCAAAGGCACAGCTTGAGAATGTGAATGTAAGTCTCGAGGCAAAGCGGAGACCCCTACTCAGGCACAGTCTTTTATGCGTTTTTATCTAACTGATCGATGCATGAGGAGCATGTTAGGTTAATTGTTTAAAGGCAGTGATTCAAAACTTTTGTGTAAGGTATGCCAATATAATTTTCTTTTATTTTCATGGGTCTAAACACAAAATAATAGATCTCAAAACACCAAAAGCCAAAAAGGAACAAGTCAAATGAGTGCGAGTGATTTGATGAGGAAATAGTCTAATGTATTTAGATACAAAATGGCACTGAGGACATCTTATTACTTAGCAGTGCATGCATTCGTGAGACATGCAGCATAGGTATGGTGGGTTCACCATCATTAATTAACATTATGATTAAGTGGGAAAAAATAAACGACAATAAAATTGTTAGGATGGGCCAGGAGTTCTAAACATATCGATATAGGATATGATGCAATGTCCAGGAGTGAGTGGGCAGCTAATTGGCTTAAATCTCTAGGACTAGGACTAATTCTGAGTTTGTTTTTGACCGTCTCTCAGCCAGGGATGCTGCGGACTGGAGGTTTTACTTTCTGCTATTTCATCATCTTCTGGCCACAATTCAACAATTACATAATCATTGCACAGACATTGTTGGTTTCCACTTCTGTTAATCAGTTTCTAACTACTTTGTTTTCCTGTGTATTGTCACACATGTGCGCTTAGGGGGCAGCCAAAGGGTCCAATTAAAAGTGAAATATCAAGTGACGGGAGTTGGAACAGAGTAGTAATGCCTTTCTGCCTCTTCCAACAGAGCAGCAGAAGAATAGCCACTGTTTTCCACTCCAGTCCCTTCCTAATAACATCACTTCCGGCTCACCTTTGTTGACATCCCTTCCGGCTCGCCTCTCATGATGTCACTTCCAGTTCTGCTCTGATGACTTCCTTCCCACCACCATCACATAAAAGATCTGTTGTGCTGTACTTGTTCGTCGAATGTATTCTCTACAAAATGACCCTAAAAAGTCTTTTTTGATTACATGTCATTCCAGACTTTATATGGGGAAGTTTCCACAACCCTTTATTTTTGTCTTTTGTATCTTTACAGCATTTAAAAAAAATCTGTGTCTTTATGTGTACTAATTCTGTATTTAGTAATCTGTCAGATTTACAATTGCATTTTACTTACGAATATGCCACAGCACTCTGTGAAGAGTGCTTTACAAAAATAAACTAAACTGAATTGAACTGATAAGACAAGAAGTCCTCACAGACAAATAATAAGGACAGTGGCAGAGATGGTGTTATTTTTTATTATCGTTGGGGATTGGCAGACAGGTTGGTACACTAGGTTACACTAAGCTTTCCTTAGAAAGCACTAAACTTCAAGTTGTTAAACAAAAGGAAAGTTAACACCACATTTTACACCAAATAATTTTGCTCAAGCACCAAGTCTTTTGCAAAATATACTCTTTATCTTTGCAAGGTTCATGCCCTTAACATGATTGCCGCTACTCCACACATAACACATCATGTGTACTACATGACGAGCAATAACCAACATAATAATGACCACAATAACCCACAATCACAACGACATCATCCATCCATCCATCCTCTTCCGCTCAGCTGTGAACCGATCCAGAGAGAGCAGAAGATCACGGCCTGATGAAGCAAACAAGACAACATCATCTGCAAAAACCAGTGACCCAATCCTTAGTCCACCAAACCGGACCCCTGGCTGCGCCTACAAATTCTGTCCATAAAAGTTAGGAACAGAATCGGTGACAAAGGGCAGCTCTGGCAGAGTCCAACTCTCACTGGAAACGGATTTGACGTACTGCCGGCAATGCGGACCAAGCTCTGACACCGATCGTACAGGGACTGAACAGCCCTTATCAGGGGGTCCGGTAACCCATACTCCCGGAGCACAGGATTCCCCGAGGGACACGGTCGAACGACTTTTCCAAGAATGACAACATCACAGTAAAAATTTTAAATTAAATAAACACAGTTGCATTACTGACAGCCCTCTGTAAAGGACACATGATACTTCAGCAGGGCTTGAATCACAGCGTTTGTGTGACTTTTATTTTGATAAGTTATTGGGTGTCTTTGGTTTACATAATTAATTGTGCAATTTTTGCCAGGAATAGGAAAGGAAAATGGCGACATATGGAGTTAACAAACAAGCACCTCGCTGAAAAGTGAACAAGGTATTTGAATGTTTATGTTAAATTATTTAAATGCTTTTTATTTTGTATACTTTGCCTTTATAGCTCTTACGGTGTGTTTATGAAAGAAAGTCATGGAAACGGTAATAAACCTTCATAAACCATCAGTCTGAGAGTTGACCATCATTCAGCTGGGGTCGCTACGCCCTCCAATCAGAATATGTTGCCTAGCTACAGAGGTTATGTGTTGCAAGGGGGGCAAGGAAAATAAAAGGTGGAATTGGGCTTTTATTCTTGGCACTAAAATTTGAGAATAACTGGCTACGTCACTGGACCTTCGTCTCAAGATTACCAGTTCAAGTCTAACCTCTGGCCCACCTAATCAGCCTGTACTGCAAATGTGAAAAATCAGTGTGATCCAGAGTACTGCATCTCGACCTTGTAAGTTACCTTGGACAAAGGCAACAGCCAAAAATACATTAATAATGATAAGAACTTTGCATATAGCTGCCTTTGTGAAATCTTTTTTTAATTTTATTGCAGAGTTAAGTATTTTGGACTTTTTGCCTGTTTTGGAAATTGCCTGTTTTTTGGATTATTTTTCATGTTTTGACCTCCTGTCAGATTGATCACTTATTTTCGAATTCTGAACTTCAATAAAACATATACTCTTTACCTGCATGTCATTTCTCCTCTTTGACAACGGCTTATCACGGTCTGCCGGCACAATGTAGCTTGCACTACTGCTTGAGCTTGACATGGCATCACTTGTAGCTCAGCTACCAGATTTTGGAAAACAAGACATTGTACTAAAAAGATGGTTGAAATAGAAAGTTATCTGGCAGAGTCTGGGCAAGTTACAGCTGGACTAGTGAGGAAGCCACAGTGCCAATAAACATTGAACTGAATGCTACAATACTTGTTGAAGATTACAGAATGGTTACTGGGTCCACACGCCACCTTTTCCCCTTTTCTGGAGTCTGCTTGGGTCTTGCTAGTATTTCCTTTTTGCCCACTGGAGGCCCCTCATGTTTATGAATGTTTGGGAAATGCAAAAAAGCGCCTGCTGCAAATCATTGAACGAACTCCAGCAGATGTCAGCAGGTGTCACGGCCACTCAGAAAGCCACATCTGATTCAAAAAATACTGATAAGCATTTCAAATTGATGGAGTAATAGCCTTCAGACTTTCACATCTGCACTCCTTTTGTTTTCCTGGAATCAACTCCATAACTGCTGGTAAAATGATGCTGGCTAGCATGACAAAGAAATCAAGCCTGCCTTTAGCTTTGACATCTTGATACCAGTCACAGGAATCTCTACAAAAAAAGTCCACCTGGTCATAAAATGTTTAATTGGGAATTAGGAATTATTGTTCCACTTGTTTAAATTAAATCCAGTCGAATTACATCAGTGGTGGAAGGGAAGCAGGCGGCACCTCGTGGAAATCTGCCATCTGTAGCCAGTGCAGGGGGAAAGTGAATGACGTCTTTAATTTGTATTTGACTTGCTTCCCAGAGCGGAGTGAAATTAAACTGGAATTTGGGACATAGCTTTCACCTGCGGGGTGCATTGTGCCTCCTGCTGTTTCTTACATACAAGAAGTGGAATTCAATGCAGAAGAGGGGAGGGCATCTACAGAGATCTAAAGCTATTTTAGTACATTGGTGACAACATATTGGTTAAGTGATCTAATGTGACAGACAAATGTCTGTTTGATGGCATGGCCCCTGTGGAACCACGAACAAATGCAGCGCCTGTCAAAAGTATTCTCCCCTTGGAAGTTTTTACATTTTATTGTTTGAATTGAACATTGAATCACAATGGATTTAATTTGGCTTTTTGATATTGATCAACATCAGAAGGATTCTTTAATGCCAAAGTGAAAACAGCTCTGCTTATTTACAAATATAAAACAGAAAATAATTGATCACATAAGTATTCACCCCTTTTAATGTGATACACCTGAATCACTGATGGTGACAATTGAATTTAGAAGTCACATAATTAGTTCAATCAAGTCTATCTGTCTGTAGTCGAGGGGCTTCAGTGGATTGCAGTTTAAATGTACCTTATCTGAAAAGACCTGCTTGTGGCAAGTGGCACGGCCTAACCAATTAAGGCAAAAAGAAAAAAAGAACACTTCAACCAACTCTATGAAAAGCAAGTCAGGGGATGGATACAAGAGAATCTCCAAGTCACTGAATACTCCAGTTAAATCATTGATTAATAAATGTAGATAGTATAGCACGGCTGCAAATCTGCCTTGAGCAAGCCATCCACAAATCTGAGTTGTCATGCAAGAATTAGACGACTAGTGATGGAGGCCTTCAAGTGACCTATGATAACTCCAAAGGAGTTATAAGCTACAGAGGCTCAGAATAGAGAGACTGTGGATACAACATCTGTTGCCCAGGTGCTTCACCAGTCACAGCTTTATGGGAGAGTGGCAAAGAGAAAGCCACTGTTAAAAAAATGCACGTGACATCTCAGCTAGAGTTTGCCAAAAGGCACACGAGAGATTCTGAAGTCAGCTGGAAGAAGGTTATATCAGTGATTCTCAACCTGTGGGGTGGGCCCCCATAGGGGGGCGCGAAGTAACAGAAAGGGAGGCGTGAAGATGTGAAAAAAAGAAAACAAGAATCAAAAATATGAAAAAAAATCTGTTGAAACCAAAACAAATTAACTTAAACTACATTCTGATACTAGAACAATAAATATAGAGTTAGATAAATGTCGATAAAAGTTAAGTAGGTATGATAAAATATGCATCTACATTTCAAACTGTTAAAACTGTTATGAAAACTCGGGTCACAAATACTTAAAGGTTGAAAAACGCTGGGTTATATGGTGTGACCTTTTTGGCCATTCGAATAAGCTAAGGGTGGGCAATGTCGGCCCTGGAGAGCAGCAGTGGCTGCAGGTTTTTGTTCCAACCCACCTTCTTAATGAGAAGTCAGTTATTGCTGGTGAAGCACTTATTGCTTAAGTGATATTTTGATATTTCATTTTTGTGGTCTTGCTCGTCCCCAGCCTTAATTGCTTATTTCAATCTTAAACAGATGCATTCGTTGTTTTAATGGCTTCTTATTAGCAATAAGATGTAAATGACAAAACAGCCAGCAGTTCACCATCTCGCTTGTTTCCATTTACATTTGTGTGCGTTCATTATGTGCTGTTTGATTTAATAAAACATTTAATAGAAAAATGTGACAGACTAAAATTATCCGTTTAAAGCTTCAAATCATTTGGATGATATATTTGAAAAGGAAACAATCTACGATATAAGAACCTTGCATTGCAGACTAACAAGCCATTACATTAAATAAGGTCTGAGATTGGCAAGGATTGGTTTCTAATTAAGCAGTTGGGTTGGAATGTGGCTCTCCAGGACCGACATTGCCCATCCCTGGACTAAGCACAGGGTTTGTGGTAAGCCAAACATTGCACATTATCAAAAACACACTGTCTCCAACAAGAACCATGGTGGTGGCAGCACAATGCTCTGTGGATGATGCTCTGCAGCATGCCCTGGAAGGCTTGTGAGGGCAAAGGATAAAGCAAATACAGCAAAATACAAAGAAATCCAGAAGGAAAACTTTATACAGTCCACAGGAAACTTGCACCCTTGGAAAAGATTTGTTTTACCGGTATATTTGTAATTAATTTAGACCACTTTCAGAGATCTGTTTTCACTTTGATATTAAATATTATTTTTCTATTGATCACTGTCAAAAAAGCTAAATTATACTGTATATCAACGCAGACTAATAATAAAATGTGAAAACTTCCAAGAGGCTGAATACATTTTATAGGCACTGTAGGTGTTGAATCTTCTGGGTATCAGTCAAGATCTGCCCATGCAACATCTTCTGTTGTCACTTTAAAGTGTAAACTGCCTCTCTGGCACCTTGTGACTCAGCAGCATTATTTTCACACTGTGACAAGCAGCTGCATATGTTCAATGGCCTGATTTATGTTGTTCTATTATTAGGCTGTAGGTTTTGAAAGGAGCTATATATTGTAATATAAAAATGTCTTCATTATTGTGTAGCTCAATGATACAAAGGCAAGCCATAATGACAACTGATTCATTTCTTGACATGGTCATTGTCTTCACGGAATTAACATGTTCTCCTTGGGTGAATGTGGAATTTCTCTCGGTATCTCATCATTCTTCCAAATCCCAAACATTTTCAGTTTAATTGGAGTCAATAAATAGACTCTGAGCGCAGAATTGTGCCTCTTAACAGACTGATGTTCCATCTAAACTTGCTACCTATCTTGTGTCCATTGTTGCTGGAATAGTCTTCGGCTCTTTTTTTGACCTTGCCATAAAAAAGTAGATTCACTAACCTCTTGAGGAGTGACTTTTGAAATAGAGAAACACTTGCAGAGGTGTTTTAAACAGGAGTCATGGGGGTTTTCACTAAGGCATGCTGGGCTATAGTGTAGGATCACTTTTCAGCTCCTCTCAGTATTGATCAAAAGTTTTTTTTTTGCTTAATACAAGAAGTTTCATTGCTGCCTAAATTGACCCACTTCTCTTTTATTTATTTATTATATTTTCTCCTTTAGCCTTGTTTTTCTAAATGTCACAGCATATATTTGCCTCTGTAGATCCACGTTACTGGTCATAGGTCTAAAACAGTTGAGAAAAGATAGTGTATATACTATCACACACAGTAATTTAAAGCATTTGCAGCAAACATTTGCATTTGTTTCTCATTTATGTAAGCAGCCTTGGCACTAGAGAATGCCAACCTAGTTCCTGGGTTCTAATTTTAAAGTGGGAAGCATTCAGTAAAAATTTTCATAAGATAAAAAACATTTCTATACATCTACAGTTGCTCTAATCCGTCTCTATGCTACTCATAGCATTGTACAAAATATAAATCAAAATATATATTGTCACCCCGTGCGAGTAGGAGGCAGCTGAAGGGTTTAATTAATGGTAATGCCACATCTGACCAGGGGGCGGCGGAGTGCACTAACTGTCTTTCTCAGTTCCCTGCAGACCTTTCCAGAAAAATCCAGCCAGGTTCCGGTACCTCCGATGATGTCACTTCTGGGTCCAGCCCCTTCAATGATGTCACTTCCTATATGGGCCTTTAAAGCCACTATCTTACCACCAAGGAATCAGTTCTGTTTTGGACTCAAAATTGTGAATATTACTGTCAATCTCAAAACCTTTTGCAGCCAGGTATATTATACAGGTGGCTGCCCCAAACGTTTTTATGATGTCTGGTCTGTGTCATTGATATGAGTGTTGTTCTTATACAGTAATCCCTCGCTATATCGCGCTTTGACTTTCGCGGAAAGCATAACTAAATATATAACGCGGATTTTTCGCTGCTTCGCGGGTTCTGCGGACAATGTGTCTTTTTACTTCCTGTACATGCTTCCTCAGTTGATTTGCCCAGTTGATTTCATACAAGGGACGCTATTGGCGGATGACTGAGAAGCTAACCAATCAGAGCATGCAGTTAAGTTCCTGCCTGCTGAATGCAGTGTTAACCAGGAAGTCTCGTCTCGCTCATTCAGCATCAACGTGTTTAGCTGTGTAAAGAGTTGTGCTCTTTTGTGTTTATCTTTGTGCATAGTCAAGCCCTTCATTATGGCTCCAAAATGATCTGCTACTGCTTCAGGGGCCGTGCCCAAGCGCAAACGGAAGATGTTAACGATTGCCGAAAAGGTAAACGTTTTGGATTTGTTGAAGGCTACGATTCTTTTTATTTAAAAAGTAGGAAAGGAATATAAGATCTATGGCCGCAGTGTCCTTTTAACCAGGGTGCAAAACAAGTTATAAGTGGATGTAATAAGGCAGTAGTCTGGATGGAATCTGCTTTAGGGATTTGGATTGAAGACTGCCAGAAGAAGAACAACGGCAGTGCTACACAATCGCCTGAAGTGGCTCCTTTAAGGGCTGTAACGCTCTCCTTTGTTGTGCAGTAAAATAAAACTCATTGTTATCGGACAAGTCATCGTGTCATTGTTGGTGAGTAACCATAATTAATTTTCTACTTACAGTACTTAGTACATGTACGTACGTTTAGTGTCACTGTACACACACATTTACTGTATACTATTGTTGCATTGTACGTATTTATTGCTGGTGGCATGTCTATCGTAATGGCTGTAACATATGTGATATCGGAGACACTCAATATCTTTAAAATAATATTTAGGTTTTACTGTATATAAACAGTGTGTTTATATACATAATTTCAATGAATCTTACCTAATATCTAAGAGAATACAAAGGGATTATGCTGTATAACTCTGTGGGGAATATTTATAAACAGTGTGGGAGAGTTTATAAGGGCTTAAAATATATAAAAATAACCATAGAAACATATGGTTTCTACTTCGCGGATTTTCACCTATCGCTTGGGGGTCTGGAACGCAACCCCCGCGATCGAGGAGGGATTACTGTATATACATATCTACATATACACACACATATATATATATATATATATATATATATATATATATATATATATATACACATACCTATCTACATCATACTGTATATACACACACATACATACATACACACACACAAATTATATATATGTGTGTATGTATGTGTGTGTGTGTGTGTGTGTATATATATAAATGTAGATAGGTGTGTGTGTGTGTACATATATATATATATATATATATATATATATATATATATATATACACATACATACAAACACACAGGTATATATATGTGTATATATATGTATGTGTCTATATGTGTGTGTATAGCTTTGGTCACTGAGTGCAAGGGAAAAATAAAATATAGTCTATAAGTTATTAAACAGTAAAACATTAACGTTTTAAGAAGTACAGGTACATTGAGCACTACTGGAGTGGTTGCAGGTAAACTACATTTTAAAGACTGTGTAACACAACGGGTAAGTAGAACTAACAGCAGCTGAAATGTATATGGATCATCTCTTGGTAGTTGATCCCTTTTGAAAAGCGCTACATGATGGCTGTGGTATAGAAATTACATTTTCTATGTGAACGTTCAAATTTCAAATTTCTGCCTCTGGTAATGTGCCTTATCGACATTACCAGCAATTAAAAAAAATTAGTTTTGTGTCCTCTGCAGTGTTAAGAGAGAAAGGCTTTGGTTTGGGATAAAAGGAAAAAATGTGTAAAGAAAGGAAAGTTGCCTTCTTCTTTTATATAGTATAGAGAGATGTGTTCGCTGACATTATGATCGACTTTTGGGGACAGTCGCGGTGGGTCTTGTGTAGACTGGTGAGACGCCCCTGCCATTAATCGGCTGTGATGGCACTGTCAGTCCTCCACTCCTGTGCGTGTCTTCATAATCCGAGCTGACGACCTCATAATCGTATACGTGCAAAAGAAAGTTGAATCGCCTTAATATTACTTTGCCGTGGTGTAGAAAAGGGGTCCCGTGTTTGCACTTGTCTGGGCTATAGCTCAGGGGGAGGATGAAAAAAATTAAAAGTGCTCACTTTGATTTAAGGCAGAAACGCAGTCAGCGTCTCAAAGGCCGGACAGCTATGTGCACGCTCCGGCTGCTCGACTTTTGCTGGGCAGGAGACCCCAGTTTTTGCAGACACGTTCACGATATCAAAAGTCTCAGCGCTCTTTGGAGGTCATTCATATATATATATATATATATATATATATAGCAAAATACCCGCACCTCCCAGCGGAGAAGTAGTGTGTTAAAGAAGTAATGAAAATAAAAAAAAGGAAACATTTTAATAACAACATAACATGATTGACATTGTCATGAGTGTTGCTGTCATATATATGCCTGCCTAAATAAGTCACCCTCGCTTCGCTCTTACTTTTTTACCGCTCATTTAATCATGGCTAGTGGCGGAAAAATTATAAAATGGAAGGAGGATTACACTGAGTATGGCTTTACCAAAACAATTATTAATGGCAAATCGATTATTCATAAAGCTTCAATTGGTGATCTGTTTTTCTGTGTTAACCTCATATTTTTTCAGACTTCTTCTCAAACCAAGGTGGTGCGAGGGTAAAATGAATCGGGATGTGCTGATCAAAGTAATCGGTGTACCAGGAAATCATGCATTGACAAAAGTTCCCCTTTGCTTGTAATGCAAAGTGTGATTAAATGTGTGATTTTTTAACGCATTATGGAGCACATGCATCGAAGCCTATCAGCTGTGCTTGTGCTAAGAAAAGATTTTAAAAATAACGTAACACGATTGTCAATGTAACCTTTTGTAAGTAGTGCCTGGAGGATTCAGTGTGGAGAAACTCTAGAGACAGCGTGTGTATTAACTTGTGAATTTTTCTGTGAGTATTTGGTGGCAGTGTGACGAAGTTGCTTTGAAAGACTGCGTTAGCCGCGGATCTCAGCTCAGAGTGAAATTAGGTAAATGGGAGGGGAGATGATGACGTGACTCCCCCACCCGCCTTAACTGTTAATCCCCACAAACACAGTCTCGAATTTGCATAAGCACACCCCTTCACCTACAATTTTAACTTAGTTACAAAGTGATCAAAACTCTCGTTTATATCCTGCGTCCTCTCATTAAACTTGTATCCTGCATTACCCGTGGGCATGAGAAACGCCAGCGGCAGCCTGTCTATGAACTTAATTTAAAGTTTAGGTTTACACCGTGCTTTCTTTCCGAAGTGGCAGCACTCATGAATATGGTAGTATATGTCACTCGCTCGCTTCTTATTGTTTCGCTGCCTTCTCAATTATATAATGCATGTTTTCTTCAGCGCTTTTTGGAGGTCTTCCTGGTTTTCTACGCACTGCGTTGACAGTCAGTTCACGTGATTACGTGGGAGGCGTGATGATGTCACACGAAACTCCGCCCCCACGCTTTCGAGCTCAACTCCATTACAGTAAATGGAGAAAAATACCTTCCAGTTATGACCATTACGCGTAGAATTTCGAAATGAAAACTGCCCAACTTTTGTAAGTAAGCTGTAAGGAATGAGCCTGCCAAATTTCAGCCTTCTACCTACACGGGAACTTGGAGAATTAGTGATGAGTCAGTCAGTCAGTCAGTGAGGGCTTTGCCTTTTATTAGTATAGATACAGTATATATATATATTGTTGGAGATGGCCGGAGAGGCGACCCGGCCGGGACCGGAGGAGGGCTTACGCCTTCCCTAGACCATGTGGGGGCAACCGCCCTGGTACCTTTGGGGGGTGGCGGGTACAGAGCTTTGAAGCTAAACCCTGTAGGGGCCCGGGGTCACCATCAGGGGGCGCTCCTATGCCTTTGGATCCCTGGACCTCAGCACTTCCACCACACCCGGAAGTGCTGGGGGGAAGAGGAGCATTAGACCAGAGAATTTTGTTCAGGTGCCTTTTGGCAAACTCGAGGTGGGCTGCCATGTGCCTTCTACTAAGGAGTGGCTTCCATCTGGCCACTCTACCATACAGGCCTGATTGGTGGATTGCTGCAGAGATGGTTGTCCTTCTGGAAGGTTCTCCTCTCTCCACAGAGGACCTCTGGAGCTCTGACAGAGTGACCATCGGGTTCTTGGTCACCTCCCTGACTAAGGCCCTTCTCCCCCGATCGCTCAGTTTAGATGGCCGGCCAACTCTAGGAAGAGTCCTGGTGGTTTTGAACGTCTTCCACTTATGTATGATGGAGGCCACTGTGCTCATTGGGACCTTCAAAGCAGCAGAAATTTTTCAGTAACCTTCCCCAGATTTGTTCCTCGAGACAATCCTGTCTCGGAGGTCTACAGACAATTCCTTTGACTTCATGCTTGGTTTGTGCTCTGACATGAACTGTCAACTGTGGGACCTTATATAGACAGGTGTGTGCCTTTCCAAATCATGTCCAATTAACTGAATTTACCACAGGTGGACTCCAATTAAGCTGCAGAAACATCTCAAGGATGATCAGGGGAAACAGGATGCACCTGAGCTCAATTTTGGGCTTCATGGCAAAGGCTGTGAATACTTACAGTATGTACATGTGATTTCTCAGTTTTTTTATTTTTAATAAATTTGCAAAAACCTAAAGTAAACTTTTTTCATGTTGTCATTATGGGGTGTTGTGTGTAGAATTCTGAGGAAAAAAATTAATTTAATCCATTTTGGAATAAGGCTGTAACATAAAATGTGGAAAAAGTGATGCTCTGTGAATACTTTCTAGATGCAATGTATATCCGGCCGGCTTCCACAATATATATAAATGAATGTAAATCAGAAATGGTAATGGTCCAAGGATAGATCCCTGAGAGATCCCATGTGAAGCATTCTTCTCTAATCTGTACTCATTGTCTCTTTCCAGTTAGCCAACTACAGATCCAGCTTTGTTGATTAGCTCTGATGTCTACAGCTTCTAGTATCAATTGATCTTTAGTGTTTGATTGTATCAATTTGCTTTTTAAAAGTCTAGTTAAATTATGTTGTATGCTTTGAATTTGTTATCTATTCTGGTTGCTTCTTCAAAAAAATCTACAGTAAAAGATTGGTTTAGCAGGCCCTTCCTCTTATAAATCCATGCTGGCTGCTATTTAGAATATTATTTTCATTTAGGTAATTTTCTAATTTATTTCTTATTATAGTTTCCATTATATTACATGGCACAGAAGTAAGACTAATTGGTCTGGAATTACCAGGATCCATTTTGTCTCTTGAAGAATAGAGTCACATTTGCAACTTTCCAGTCCTCAAATACTTCTCCTTTCTGAAGTGACTGCTGAAATATGCCGAATTAGTGTTTATAGATGTCATCTTTCATTTCTTTCAGCACAATGGAATACAATGGTCATGTAGATTGTGTAGGTCAGGCACTGATATTATGCGGTCTCATGTACAAGCAGCATATTATAAGGAAAGTGCGCAAAAAACACACTCCTACTCACCTAATTACAACATGGGGCTAAGCATGGTGACTGTCTCAAAACACATCACACAATGGATGTGTGCTAAATCTGCATCAGTACAGCAGAGGATACCAGACATACCTTCCCTACGGTATTTCTTTTGATATATACATATTTCTATTAGTTGTGGTAACATGGTTCTTGTTGAAAAAAAAATAATCATTTTTGGCTCCTTTTTCCTGGGGCAAACACAATGCTAAAATTAAGGGTCAAAAAGTTGTAGTGTAAAAAAAACAACTAACAAAGAACGAAAATTATTGTGTTTTTGTTTAGCTTTCTGACATTAAGAGCCTGATACTCTGAAATTGAATAGGAGCTACAAGAAACTCAGTGCAGGATCCCTATGTCTATTTCTTTTTCCTACTCAGGTTTTGTGGTCAATATGTCCTTTTAGGATATCATTTTGTCTTTTTGATTTAAGTATTGACCTTTGATGGTGTTACTATAACATCTTTATCTGCAGATATTTTTCATCTCTTTATCCACGTGAGAAAAACACCCAGATATCCAGTAATCATAACAAGAATATTTTCCGTCATGACAAGTTGGCCATAGAAATGGCAGCAAAAAACATGGTACAAATTGCCTGTATCATGGAGAGCAGTATCATGGAATCAAAAAAATGGAAAAAGCATAAGGAGTATAAACATACATAAAAACTAAAGGTCTTCCGGTCATATCTGGAGACAGGTGCAATTGCCAGACATACAGTAAACTGGTTTCTAAATAGCAAAGGAAAAAGCATCAAGAGTGGAAAAGAGGCAAAACAGACCACAATGTTAAAGGGGGACAAAAATGCTTTACCATGTTTTAATATCAAAAACCACTCTTTTATATTGGCACTTTGAAAAAAATCATAAAATGAAAGGATGAAGCCATTTTCATATAAAGCATCAGAAAAGTGCCATTCAGTAAAGTGGAAGAACTTAATATTCCATGGATCAATGTGACGCTATTATCTATGTCATGCATAACCAGCCTGTCCCCTAACACTATGTTGACTCTTGGGATTTACATTTTTCCAATAGCTCAATGCTAAATCAGTATCATCAGTGGTTCACTTTTTTCAAATGATTTATAAAAAAATGGGTGCTTCGATTCAGGGCACAATTTTTTCAAAGTTCCCACATGAAAAGGTACTTTTTACTACTAAAAATAAAAAAATAACGTAACTGTTCCCCTTTTAACAACACTGTGTTTTGCTGGCAGGCAGTATGGTGTAATGGCTATTGGGTGAAAATGACTCTCCTGCCACAACAACACCAGGCTCTCCTTCTTTTTTCATTGAATTTATTAAAACCATACAAACAAGTCAAAGTTAACAAGCTAAATTCAGTTCAACACTCACCCAAGAAAAACAGAAGAAGGCCAACAGCCAGAGTAAAACTTTAAGTGTAGAAAAAAAGGAGGAAAATCATTTTCCCCAATACACTAAGTGAGAATTTGCTTTTTCCTATTTTCAAACAGTATATAACATCAGTTACCCACCAACTTAAAAGAGGTGGGTTAGGATTCTTCAAGTTGAGCACGATAAGCTCATGTACTAGTATAGGGTGGTCCAGATGTAGTTTTCATTACGCTATAACTTATTAAATTTATTACATAAAAAATCACCCGAAAAATCCCAAACCATCGAGAAATATGCGAACTGACGCCATTGAACCTCGTTCATGTTGGGAACCGGGACTTGCAGTTGTTCTCCATGACGAATTCCCAACAAGTGCAGGTGATAAAGCTAACACTGATTATGTTCCTGCCTTTCGTACACACTGCCTATCACTAGTATCGATGGGATGGTTAAATGAGATCCTCAGATCGTTGCTGCTGAAGAATCTTGCGGCCTCTTTCAGAGTACCTAGAAGACGATCAAACTTGAGTATGGGATGAACTGACAGTGTTAACTAGGTACAGTTTCTATAGGTTAATCTGCAGAAGGATCATTACTGAGCATTGAGTGGTAAGAGCATGTCCGTCCAATCCTATCTCCCGCTTCAGGCCCTCCTCCAAGCCAGCCGTCCCACCAGAGGTTAACCCCATTTTTCACATATGATCAATGTTTCATTATCTGGGCTGTTCAGAAATGTAAAGCCCCACTGATAACAAGAATTAATGATACCTTTACATTTATCTGTAATAAATTAATTGGTGTGTAGGCCTCAAGCCTTTTATTTGAGTTTGAGTGGCTAGGCTTACTTTGCGTTTTGAAGGGCTACTTTACATTTATAGATCTTACTGGAGTTTTGAAGCCTAGATTTTGGAGTAGAGCCTTTTTTCAGTTTTGTATAGCCAGCACGTCATAAAAGGAAATTATTTTATACATTCTTAGTAGCAACTTTATGACTTTCAATGACTTTCTTATGATGTTGTACTGATAACACCCTGGAGCTCACAAGTTGGTATAAAACTGCACAGTGTATTCCTGCCCTTAGGTACTGGACTTTAAACATCACAGTTGAGGGTCCAATTCCCCTCTGTGACTCCCTTGACTTGATCTGCCTGTGCATGTGCTGACTCAAGTGACAACACCTATCGTGCCATTTACACATCCACCACAATGCCACTGCATTCTTCAATACATGGAAAAATGGAAAATTGCCATCTGAACAATACAAACTATTATCAGCATTATTTTCATTATGCACAGTACTCAAATTGACTTCTAAAGCCAACTGATTACACCACTTAACCTACTTAGGTGGGCCATATATAATTTGTTATTTTCTTCTTTATATTTATAAAGATTTTATAAGGTCTTTCAGCCCAGCAGTATTTCCAGGTACATTCTGGCTGCCTGTAGTGCTGTAATGAAATAAGTGAGTTTGGAAAAAAAATTAAATAGTAAATGGATAAATAATGAACTTTATTTTTTATTATACCATTTTAAGGATTTATTTGTTAATTGGGGCAGAAGAATTCTGTTATTATTACTATTACATGATCATTAGACACAGTAATTGTAACATTGGGCTCCTTTAGCCTATCATTTTCCCATGATTCATTTGTACCAGAAACTGCTCTCTCTCCTCTCACTCACATAGATGCTAGTGGCTGTCTGGACTTAACATGAGGGCTTCATTTTAAATTTACACGATAGAAAAAACATAGGAAAGAATTATGGATTCCTGCACATTGCTGCCCAT
Organism: Polypterus senegalus; assembly: GCF_016835505.1. NCBI lineage: Eukaryota > Metazoa > Chordata > Cladistia > Polypteriformes > Polypteridae > Polypterus > Polypterus senegalus. The sequence goes on along the minus strand of NC_053156.1, from coordinate 232,252,344 downwards.
CTGTAAAAGAAGAAAGCAAATCCAAAACCTACAACAGGGCAGGCACTTCCTTGTTTGCACTCTGAAAGGAGATACAGATTTCGGGGATGCCGTCAGCTTTTTCTTTGAAGACTCAACAATGAACTGGAGCTTGCTGAGTCAGGAGAATTTCCCTTTGGATTAATCATTAGGCTCCATAGAATGTGACTGAGGTTTAGCCGCCCTGTGCTCTTTTCAAATTTATTTTACTGTCTTCAGTGTGACGAAGTGTCTGCGGCGCCACACAGTGACTAAAAGACATTCATTCTCTTCTGACCTTGTCACGTCACGTTTCTATTCGTTTCTGCCCTTTGTGGCTATGTTTAAGTATGCCTTATTTTAAGACATCATTTCAAAGGAAGTGGAAGGAATGTGGATGGTTAGGCTCAGCTGTTTCTCATTAGTGTAAGGCGACTCAAAAGCAGGATCACATATTTACACGTGCAGAGGGCCCATCTCAGATCAGGAAAACTGTGGAGCTGAGCTCGCTGGAAATGAGAGTACTGCCTTGTTGTAGGCTGCCACAGGGCTCCGCATGACTGGCACATGGCTGTTGGCTGAATCATCCACCAGGCTGTGCACAGAAGCTGCTCACATATCACCAGCGTCCAGTACACAATTCATTTCTTTCTCTTTTTTTTTTTTTGCTGTCCTTTAGACTGAGTTTTGTCAAACCTATCCAGTTTTACAGCCTAAAGAGGCACGTAGAGATTTAACAGCTTCTAGAATCGGCTCCTCATCTTCAGTTTGCCTATCTATCTGTCTTCCTGCCTACTACTTTCTGTCCATGTCTCTTTCAACATATCTGCCTGTTGGTCTGTATTGTTTCCTTGTTTCTGTCTTTCTGGTAGGGTCTGGCTTTTTGCCTACTATACCTACTGTATCTACTGTATCTACTGTACTTTAATTTTTTACGCCCTGTATGCCTGCTCGCCTAGTTCTGTGTCTGTCAAGCTGCTCATGTCTGTGTATCTCGCTATGTCTTTATGTCATGATTTTCTGCTGGTCCCCCAGTCCATTTCTCCTTCGTCTCTTTGTCTGTTTCCCTGTTCACATTTGCATCTCTCTTCCTGTTCACTACTGTCTGTCTCTACCTCAGTCTGTTTCCATCTGCGTCTCTACATGTCTTTCTTTCTCCTTACCTTTTAGGTTTCACACTTGTCTTTCTGCTTGCCTTCCTCTTTATGCTTTTTTGTCTGTCTGCTCATTTGCTTACACCTGTCTACTTCCCTGCCTGTTTACCTGTCTCTCTCTGTCTACTCATCTTTCCGTTTAGGCCTGTTTATCCCTCTTTTCACTGTTTTCCTGTTTATCTGTTCATTTTTGTCTGTATCTTTCTGTTTATACCTGCCTCTCTTTCACTCCCTGTGCTTATTTCTCTCTCAGACTGTTCCTTTCTGTATTTCAGCATTTTTAGCTGTTTGCCTACCTTACCTTTCTGCCTTCATTTCCACATGCTTGCCTGCTGTTCAGAAATCCCTCTGTGTATCAGTCCATTTCCCTCTTGTCACTATGCATTTCAAGAAGTTCTGCCTAAGCTTCTTGTAGGTCTGGAAGGAACTCATGTCCTGTAATTGTCAAAAGAAATAGTTGGAGGTCTTTTTATGCCAAAAGAGACCACATTGAAAATACTTAGAATTGGATGACTGGCCAGTCTGGAGAATAGATAGATAGATAGATAGATAGATAGATAGATAGATAGATAGATAGATAGATAGATAGATAGATAGATACTTTATTAATCCCAAGGGGAAATTCACAAATCCAAACTAACAGAGAAATCTCCACCATTAGAACCACCAAATGATCTCTGCTGCACTCAGTCACCTTGTCCACAAAACTAACCAAACCTTCTCTCAATGTATCATTCAGTTCTTCTAACAATATTCGGACTCTCCTGCTCCCCAAAAGTTACAGCAACTCATAATGCTGTAATGCAAGTAACAATGAATGCAAGTGAAGTCACAGCTTACCATGAGAACATGACGTTGAGGTAATTACAGGCCCACATCCAGCTGCCTTCACACAACAGCAGAGAAAGGAAGCGAGTCTAAGGGTGGGGGTGTAATTAAGGGGGTCTAATAACAGAGAGGCAGAATATGCTTCCAAGTTTACGTGCTGAGAAGGGAAACAAAAGGAGAAAAAAAATTCAGACCTTCCTTTTTCACAGCAGCTGCTGCTATTTTTGAAGCTGTTGTTACATTCAAAGCTGTGTGACTGCTCTGCTGTGTCATAGCAAGCTTGCTAATGAACTTAGTTTGGCAACATCAGGTCTTTGCCATGCGTGCAACTTTCTTTCTGTTACTAAGAGAGCAACAATGATGATATCCCCAACTAAGCAGAGCAGAAATCAGAAAGAAAAGGGCTTCTACATTATAAATGCCATGCTGTATTCAGCACATCCTTTGCAGGTGGTAAAGATGAGTAACCAGGGAGAGGCAGCATGTCATCATTTCCATATTATCTCTGCCTTTCCACTAAGAAACATGTGCAACCACAACAATTAAAAAAAAAATGAAATTTCACACTTTGTTCTGCTGCCCCCAGTGGCTGACAGTCTTCTTACATTTGAAAGGTTATCATTTACCGCATACGTTGGACACACACACAAACCCGTCAGCCTTTCACAGTTTTAACAAGTTAATTTCTATTAAAGCCTTTGCTCAAGACCTTTAAACTCAAACACAGCTGTTTTATCATTGGTGCAATTGAAAGTTGATTTATTTCCCATATTAGCATGAAGTGCTCTGACATTTGCCTCCCTTTCCTCTTTATTTCCACTGCTTCAAATGACATCACTCACAGACAGACAAAGAGTGACAGGCCGTCAATCAGTTGCTGTGTAATTCATTTAATGCATTGCATGGCAAGCAGCATCACAAGATTTTTTTCCAAATGTGCTAAACAGGTCAAAGCTAGGCACGGTGTTAAAACAGGCTGGATTTTGCAGGGAACAGCATTATACTTTCCAATATTGAAGCTTTCTGTGCCCTGCACATTAAAAATATTGAAAACATTTATACAATATACTTTCTCACATCTGTCAAACAGGGCTGGACTGTGTAGTAAGTTTGATTAATGTGCTTGCAGAAAAAAGAAATGAATACAGAAATAAAAGGAAATTTGTCAAAGACTGCTTTAACAAGGCCGCAGACGTAATTTTTTATTCGTGTTGGGGTGCAGAAAGCCAAAAGACCGACTTAGAAGACCCCCTTCTTTCCAACACCCACTGCACGCCCAACCTACCTGAAAAGGGGTCTCTCTTTGAACTGCCTTTCCCAAGGTTTCTTCCATTTTTTCCCTACTGGGGTTTTTCCTTGTCTTCTTAGAGAGTCAAGGCTGGGGGGCTGTCAAGAGGCAGGGCCTGTTAAAGCCCAGTGCGACACTCCTTGTGTGATTTTGGGCTATACAAAAATAAACTGTATTGTATTGTATGTATGATAAATAAAAGTTTTGGCCCCCTGATCAGTTTGAGGTTAAAAACGATTGTTTCCGGACTGGAATAAAAATATTACAAACTGCTTTTATAAACAAAAAGGGACCCATGTGTTCAGAATCAGTTGCATAGGCATTGGGGTCCTTATGGCTTTGTCAAATGGCTATCACCCTGGGTTAAGAACTGATGAATATAATCATTTCAAGTTTAAACTCTATAGAAATTCCAAAGACTAGAAACAGTTTAAGCAAGTGATAACTTCAAGGAAAAAGCACATCCTTTCTCAAAGAAAAAAAAGCAAAATGAGTAAATAAAATCTAACATAAAAAGAAACAAACTAAAATGAACTAGGGCTTGTGACTTGTCTTTATCAACAATATTACAATGGATGTGGAAAAATGTTCAGTGGAATAAACCAGTGCCTTGTGGGGTCTATGACACTGTTCAGGAACTTAAATCCTGCCTACTACACTCTCCTTGGTAGCAGACTGTCATATCTTAGCTGAGTTTAAAGTAGATTCTATCATCTACGTAGGTAGTCTATAAACTCACTGTTCCTCAGTGCCACGTTTCATTGCAAAGAAGATTGAAATCATTTAATTCCATGCATCTATACATTTCCTACATTGGCTTTACTAGTCGACGAACTGTCATGATTTGAATTTTTTTACATTTTTATAGTCATTTTATGGCCTATACAAATCACAAAGGCATAGTTTGTGGATTCTAGCTACACATTTTCTCACAATTTCAACTACTGATCTGTCTCTTTTTGTTTATTTCTTAATATTGAGTTTTTGGCGAATTTTTTTAGTTCTCCCTAAAATATCGACTCTAGCATGTGTCTGACTTTGATGCCATCTCCAGATTTGAATATTACATTTTCATTGCTGTCATCTTGTGCAGTCAGTACAGGAACAAAGGAGTGCAAGTGAAAAAGTGGCCCCAAATGAGACAGCATTCCATTACTTACAGTACCACTTAAACACACATACTTATGCTCACTCACATTCAGCCAATTTATAGTTTCAAAATGAACCTAACCACATGTCTTTGGAATGCAGGAGGAAGCTTTGAAGGAAACCCATGCAAGGACATGAAAGAACATGAAAATTCCTGGAATAGGACACCCTCAACCAAAATGGAATCAAAGTTTAAATTATACTACTAAAGAGGTTGCTTCAGCTGATGGAATTTTCTAAGGTATATATTACAAACTTCTTTTTTGGGGTTTTTATAATTAATAGGACCATGTGATAGGGTAGGCCATTTATTTGTGCCTAATTTTACAGAAAAAGACATAGTAGCACTTGAGAAAGTCCCGAGAAGATTAACTAGGCTTATTCTAGGACTGAGAGATATGAACCATGAACCTGTTCATCCATCCATCCATCCATCCATCCATCCATCCTCTTCCGCTTATCCGAGGTCGGGTCGCGGGGGTAGCAGCTTAAGCAGAGTGGCCCAGACTTCCCTCTCCCCAGCCACTTTTTCCAGCTCTTCCGGGAGAATCCCATTCGTTCCCAGGCCAGCCGGGAGACATAGTCCCTCCAGCGTGTCCTGGGTCTTCCCCGGGGCCTCCTCCCGGTTGGACGTGCCTGGAACACCTCACCAGGGAGGCGTCCAGGAGGCATCCTGATCAGATGCCCGAGCCACCTCATCTGACTCCTCTCGATGCGGAGGAGCATGAACCTGTTCAGTTTAGGCAAATGGAGATTAAGCAATGACATAAAGGGAATTAGTACAGTGAATCTGTTTTTGGAGTTATTCAACTAGAACACATGGACACAAATGGAAACTTGCTGAGGGAAAATTTCACACAAACATTACAAAGAACTATGGACACCTGGAGTAAGTTGCTAAGTAGTGTGATACAGAATAAAACTTTAGAGACCTTCAAGTCTTCAATCCATATGAATTATTGTTTTGGCATGTTTTACAGTTTGGATGATGCTATTTTGAGGATTATATATGTTAATGTTGTCAATACATCACCATTCGAATATGGTTTTCTTTATAGGAGATGCCATTTTGTGTGATGATTTCATGGGTATCGCACGCATAGTTGTTAGTTGTTGTTTGATGCCAATCATTAAGCAGAGCTGCCATTACCAAAAATGGTGGCCCATACAGTCAGGGTGTCCACACTTTACATCTACCAAAACTAAATTTATGAATTATTCATAGTAAGGAAAAATATATAAAACTAGTGTTACAAACTTTGCTATATTTATCACATCAATTTTTTTTTTGTTTTCAACTTTGATGCCCTGTTTGTGACTTCTTTTATATTTTGATGTCTAACCTGTTTACTATCTTTTAATCCTAAGGGCCCATTCACACCTAAGCATTTTTAAACATTTTAGTGATAGACCTACTAAACAATTTGTAAAGTTATTTACCATTTTTTCAGTGACACTATTCACATTAAAGAATTTTAGCAGTGAACAATTTAGAAAACTCCTGTCTGCAGTGATTTTCGAGCAATTTTAGGCAAAATGTTTTTTTTCCATTGAAATGAATGGTAATGCTAATAAACGTCAGTAAAATTAAAGTGTGTTTTCACAAGAAGCATTTTTACAAGAAGTCACTGCATCTTACTGTGAGATGAACTAGGAGTGAAGCAGCTAATTGAAAGTAGAAAAAAATGCTTGTGCATGGATATTCACAGAGCAGTTAAGGGCACACATAGCATGCAAGTGACAAGAACTGAACAGATGTGACTCTATCCTGAAATTCTGTATCCCAATTTTTTGCCTTATATCTGTTTTTCTTTTGACTGCTCATATTAATTCTGTGACTGATCCAAACCTGACAAGTCTCTCCTGAATGTACCCCACATGCACAAAATAAATAAAATATTTTTCTCTAAAAGGTGCAATTAAAATATACTGGTAGCCGCTCTACTTCACATGATTTCAGTGCAGGATACCTGCAAATTTGTGAGCTTGTAATGGCAAGGAAGAGAAATAGAAAATGAGAGATCAGAGTTGTTAGTTTTAGTGCATTTCTCCTCTGCTGGTGGCCCAAAGGATAGGAGACAGGACAGGTGAGAGCATGTTTTTAAAAACAGCATATTCCTAAAAAGGAATGAAACTCTGAAACAACAAAAATGACAATAATAATTCAACAGAGAAAATACATTTTCGATCACAGTCGCCGCAATGCTCAATCTACCTGACGTACGGTGCGGTAATCTGCCCTGTTTATGACACTCAGTGGTAACTTTTTGCCAATTTCCCCTTCCCCTAATGCTTTAATAATATATGTTATCTCTGGTAATTTGACAATGACCTGTTGTGCCAATTGTTTGATATGGGCAACACTTTCTTCTCCTAATCATGATGGATCTCTTTGCTGCCTACTACCTAACCTATGCAGATGTCAAGTATTACCGTGTTTCCACCCATCTGTTACCTGTAACATCACACGATATGACACATCAGTTTATCACTGTTTCATTTAGAATGAAAATACAAAAAATATCTTTAGTTTTTTGTGGCTGGCTTGGTGGAGGTCTGGTGAAGGGGCCTTTTGGGTCTGTGGGCCCACCTGCCTTGCAGGATCTGTTGGGCATTGGCAATAACAGTGGCTCTAGTATATTTACAACACTGAATGGAAGGACATACAGTATATCTACAACTTATATATAGAGAGAGATGGCTCCAAACGGTGCTGGCATAAAATGTTGGAGTGGACAGGACAAGCAAGAAAAGTAAGAATCATATCTGATTATCCATCAGATTCAGGTGTTTCATTTGTTACGATTCATTTTTATTCTTTTTTGATTTGCTAGCATTATACTAAAATTACAACTCCTTTATTTAAAATGCCCTCATTTTGTTCATATTTACATGATAGTTTTTCAATAGTACAATTGAGTAGAACAAAGCATCAGTTTTATATAAGGCAAGTTGTTCTGCTTCTTCTTACTAGTGTTTATTTGAGCAGCCTGAGCATGCTATGCTTAGATTGTCAAATTACACAAAGGCCATGGTTATAAATAGGTAGGTTAAAGCTTAGCAATTGTTAAAGAGAAAAAAAATTGGATTGGTATTGGAAGATACTCAACTTTTTAATATCAGTATCACTTGTGGGAAAAAATGGTATTGTGCCATCTTTAGTAGAAAGGTCTCAAATTTGCATGCCTTGTCTGCATAAGTGACTAAAAGTGCAATGATCATTAAAATGTGTTCCATATGAGTACATACTGTGTGTCACCCCAAGCACAGTGTCTTTGAAACTGCTTTCTGTATAATCTGCAGTGAGGTAACAGCAGCCCTCTAGGGTTTAGTTTGCACTCTTTTGCTTATACTTTGTCTTATGAGAGGATGGATGAACAGCAGATGACCTGTACCCTCGTTGAATGAACACAATGGTTGTACACCTACCCCAGCATTTGATCTTTTTCATGCATAACTAACTTGTGGTTAACAATCTATCTGCAGCCTTACTCATAGAGAAATGCAGTTGTTTTTTATACACATGGTAAAATCGGTCATGATTTTAGAATTGACAGTGTTGGTCACTGAGGCATATAGTTTATAGAGTATGCCTACATTATATTCTTATCCGCTTCAAATGTGTATTTCTCTTAGAATACCTTCTAGCTAAATACCTTTATTTTTTATTTTATTCAAAGCCTCACTCATTCTAGGTATTGCTATGTCAGATGTTACCTCTTTGCTATTTCTGTGCACATGGTAATTTGGGAAACTGATCCATGCTATTGCTTGTCCTCATAACCAGACTGGCGGGAAAATCTACTTTTCAGTTAAGCTGGCCTAATGCCATTAAGTCTCATTTTGCATTTAAATTTTCCTAAATTGCCCAAGAGGAACTCTAAAGTGCTCTCTGTATTCAATCTTACTCTGTGGAAGCGTAAAGCAGCTCAAGAACTGTGCCAGTGCCACTATTAGAAACACACAGATCAGCTTCCTCATTCAAGGCCTATCTGCTCCCATATATCAAAGCGTTCTATTGTTTCATTGCCAAATTGTAATAGGAGGAAAAAAAAAGAAGATTGCTTATGTTCTTTCTCGTGAGAAGACAAAATGTTTTATATAATTTCTCAGAGCAATCCCTACTTAGGCGAGTAGATGAGACATGCTGAAGCTAAAAGGCAGACATTACTGTGATGAGACAGCCTGGCAATAGACTGTAAAGTCTTTCTTAGAGGACAGAGAAACACAAGAGATGAACATGCCACTTTGGAAACAGGACAATCACTGCTTTTCACCTGGAACAACTTTCAAGGGTGATCAATATATGAGGCAATAGCAGTCAAAAAATCTAACCAGAGCAGCAATCTCAAATATTGAAAGGGCGCAAGGTGAACTGAAAGAGCGTTATTGTAAGGAGCAAATACATGTAGTGTGTACTGTACCCACCTGTTAGTTTATTTATACATCACTGCAACTGCGGCACAAGAACTTCACTAAGCTCTCTAAACCAGATTGGAGAAAGCATGGAAACCAAGTAAATACAGGAATTCAGTGACATGAACACCATCAAGTGCATCATAATATTAAAGCAGCATTAAAAAAAAAAAATCAGTTTCAGAACTGATTCAACATCAAGCTGGAACAATGAGTGCATCGCAAAAACTGTAGAATGAAACCACCACCCATAAATTCTCCAAAAATGTGAATACTCTGAAACAGAAAATTTAACCATTAAACTAGAGAAAGAAACCAGCATAGAAAAAATCCAAAAATTCTAGAAAGTTACCAACTACACAATAGAATATTATGGAAAGGCTAAAGTAGGATTAGCACAAGTACATTCAAAAAAGCAAGCCAGCATTTGGTAAAATCCACAATTAGATATCTAACACTGCATAAACTCAAGAATACAATCCTGAAAATATAAGCAGTTCCTAAATTCATCAGACAGAATCAGTGTATTTAAGACTGTTGCCAAGAAGGACTTCTTCACATAGACAAATTACCAACTCATACAGCTGAAGAAGAAAACTTGACAACTTTTAAAAGTTATCTAGAGAAGATACTCTGACAATAAGCTAACCCAGCAAGGTTGATGGGCTGAATGGTTTTCTCTTATTTGTCAGACTTCCTACATTTATGTCAATGGAATGAGGATGCAACAATAATAGAAGTTTAGTATTAGACCACCTATCACAACAAACATACTGTATTTATAAATTCAGATTTGATTCGCATCAGTATTAAAAGCTTCAAGAAGAGTATGAGAAGTAGAATTTTCCTTTAAAGAAAGAGGATGGGGCCTATTCTGGCATCTGAAATCAGAACTTAAAAGTAACAGCAGTGTTAGAACTGAACAGTGGGTCTCTACACTGGAATGAGTAGCTGGCACAATTCTGAAGGTGCTCAATATTAAAAAATGTGGGCATTCTGTAATGCAAGCAACATCTAGAAAACGTCAAAACTTGATTTACTTAACTGCAAATAGTTAAGTGAGCAGAAGATAATCTGATCACCAAAAGGCATAAAGTTGACACATTTCTTTAATATTTTAAGCAAGATAACATTTTTATTCCCATCATTCACGGTTTTAAAATACCAAAAAAATTAAAAGGGCCTGAAGCAAAAGTTTGGGCACCCCACCATGGTCAGTACTTAATAACACCTCCTTTGGCAAGTATCACAGATTGTAAATGCTTTTTGTAGCCAGAAAAGAGTCTTTCAGTTCTTACTCGGGGTATTTTCACCCATTGGTCTTTGCAAAAGGTTTCTAATTTTGCAAGATTCTTGGGTTTTCTTGGGGTTGTTGGTTAACAACAAAGTGAGTGGGGAGTCACTTCAATCACAAATGTGTAGCCTCTACTGCGATGATGGGATGGTAGCCATTTTGCACCAGTACACTCACCACACATTAACTGTTAGGATTTGAAGGGTGAGGTAGTTAGCCAATCAGAGACACGGGATGATTAGTGGGGCCAGAATGACCAGGCCATAATGGACAATTTAGCCAGGACATCGGGATATACCCTACTCTTTAAGACGCCCAGAGATCTTTAATGACCACAGAGAGTCAGGACCTTGATTTTACTTTTCACTCGAAGGGCAGGAACTATTCTTACAGCACGGTGTCTCTGTCACTGCAGTGGGGCATTGGGATCCACATTTAGACCACAGGGTAGGTACGTTCTGCTGGCCTAACCATCACCTTTTCCACCAGCAACCCAAGCTTTTTCCTGGTTGGTCTCCCATCCAAGTACTGGCTGGGCCCGAATATTGCTAGCTTCAGGTGGATGACCTGCTCTGAAATGTATTTTGTATAGAAGACCCATCCTCTTTTTAACTTTTTTACAGATGGTGTGATGTTTCCTTCCAGAATTTGCTGGTGTTTGTTTGATTCCCTCTGCCAATGGCACATTCCCCGTGCTACTGGCTGTCACACAAGCCCAAAGCATGATCAATCCACCCCCATCCTTAATGGTTGGAGAGGAGCTGTTTTCATGGAATTTGGCCCCTTTATTTCTTCAAGCACACCTTTGCACAGTGTGGCCCAAAAGTTCTGTTTTGACTTCATCAGTCCACAGGATCAGAAAATGGAGAAAATGGATCAGACCAGAAAATGGATCAGACTTGTTTAGATGTTCATTTGCAAACGTCAGGCGCTGAATTTTGTGCCTAGGATGCAGGAAATGTTTTCTTCTGCTGATTGTACCATGAAGGTCATATTTGTTCAGGCGTCACTGCATAGAACAGTACAGAGTCTGCTAAATCTTCCTGAAGGTCTTTTGCAGTCAAACGGGGAGTTTTATTTGCCTTTCTTATAATCCAATGAGCAGTTCTTTCTGAAAGTTTTCTTAGTTTTCCAGACCTTAATTTGACCTCCACCATTCCTGTTAACTGCCATTTTTTAATAATATTACCAACTGAGGAAACAGCAACCTTAAAACACTTTGCCATCTACTTGTAGCCTTCTCCTGCTTTGTCAGCATTTATCACTTTATTTTTCTGAGTGATAGGCAGCTGCTTAGAGGAACCCATGGCTGCTTATTGTTGGGATAAGGTTTGAGGGTCAGAGCATTTATACAGCTTTGTAATTTACATCCCCTAGAGTCTCCTAATGATGACTGTGAACAAGCCATAATCCCAATGAGCTAATGAAGGTCTGAGACCCTTGAAAGGGTATCCGAGACCTTAAATATCTTGGGGTGCCCAAACATTTGCATGGTGCTCCTTTGCTTTTTCACTGTACAATTGCACAAAACAAGAGCAATACACTAATGCTGAATAACATGCTGAAAATAAATGTGTCTTTTCTATGTTTGAAAGGGTGAATGAGAAGAAAGCTGCACTTTTATTGGTTTAAAACGGAAAGGAGAATACCTACTATCAAATCCTTTTGAGTAACTGAGCCATAAGAAGCATTTCAGCAGATAAGAGGCAAGCATGGGTGCACATCCATCCATTATCCAACCCGCTATATCCTAACTACAGGGTCACGGGGGTCTGCTGGAGCCAATCCCAGCCATCACATGGCACAAGGCAGGAAACAAACCCTGGGCAGGGCGCACATACATACACCCACCCACACTAGGGACAATTTAGAGTAAACCCACGCAGACACGGGGAAAACCCGGGAAGCAAACCTGGGTCTCCTAACTGCGAGGCAGCAGCGCTACCACTGCGCCGCCCCATGGGTGCACAATTAAATTATAAATATATTTGACATTGGTCAAAACAATATGGTTCAGTCTTAAAGACAGTTACAAGTACACCATACCAGTACCTAGTGATACTGTCAGAATTTTTAATTCTACTGTAATACAGAGATTTTTTTGCTGTACCATCCACTCCTACCACAAAGATACTGAACTAAATCCACACCCCTGCCAAAGTGAGGCAGTAGTTAAAAGGCCCTACTCCATTGTGCCGCGTTTCTAATTATCGACAAGAGGAAATCCTGCTGATTGCAAAATATACCTGGTGCAAGCATGGGTCACCTCCTACAGATCAGTGGACATATATAGCACCACTAAATTCTTGAATGTAACATCATTCAATAACAAAGACTTGCTGAAGAACCATGAACGCCCAGGACCAGAGTGTGTTATTATCTTCAGCATAGCTTGTCACTTCCCATTCAGATAACATTTCAAAAACACAGTCAAGACTTGCTGCCCCACTGCTATTCACTCATTTATCCATTCATTACCAATCCAGATTAATTCAATTCAGTAGAGCTGAATACCAGTACAATGCTGCAAATTGGAACATGGTGCCAACCCATTGCAAACCACACTCACTCATACATCTGTTAATTATCCTAACAGTCATATATGGAGTAGTTATAGAAAGCCTACAAAAACATCAGGAGAAGGTATAAACTCGACAGACAGTTACCAGGCCGAGTTTCAAACCTAGTACACCATTAGGAAACACTATTATGAAATATCCATCCATTGATTATATGCAAAAATTCTTCCCAATTCAGGATTGTGACAGAAACTGAAACATACAAAACAAAGACTGATGAGTAGAACTACAAACATCCTGCAAAATGACCACACTCTGCTCTGATTAGAGATAAACTCCTCTGTTGCTAACCCAAGTACCAGGCTGGCCAACATGAATTCTCAATGACTGCTCATCAGTAAAGCAAAAAAAAAAAAGAATAAAATAAAATGAGAAAAAAGACTGCTGCTTTTCCGATTCTATGCATGTGCCATCTAGCTTCAAATAAAGAACTAAAAAACTTTCCCAAGCTCTGGCACGCTGACCTCCTTCCTCTGTATGACACTGCTTCCCCCTGCTGGTGAAATGAAATCTGTCCCCAGTTAAGTAGGTCACTCTGAGAGCACAGTGGCTGGTTACCTTGGTAGCATGCAGCTCTGCAGAAGGTGACACTGCTCCTCTCTGCACTGTAATTCCTGCATCTGCACCAGAAATGGCGATCAACCTAAAAAAGGGCAAGACACAAGGCCCAGACGGCATCCATTTGGAAAGAAAGAGCACTCAGAGAAAAAGACATGCTGTCAGATCAGACTTGTTTAGGAGCCATCAATCAGTGCATTGTAAGCAGAATACAATGCAATACCCCAGTTACTTCCACTCAGATATTAAAAGGTAAAAACTGGCATTGCAGACTCTAGTTTGTATAATGAAGGTTAATCACACAGACTGCCTAAACAGTTGTCTTCAGTTTTTAGTTTGTGTATCAGTGAAAAAGTGAGAAGGTTGTCATACAGCCCATGCCAAACATTTGGCATTACAGGCCTCAGTTCGTATGACTGAGGGAAAGGGATTACTCGCACAACCTGTTCAAACAGCTGGCTTTTCAGGCTTTAGTTCGTATATTGAGGATAAACAGCTGGTGTTTCGGACTCTTGTTTCTGTGGTGGCGAGTTAACACATAGCACAAATTAAATGCACGATTGGCTCTTTAGGCTTCAGAATGTAGAGTGTAGATTCAACGATATAGCCTACCCCCAAACAGCTGGTACCACAAGCTTCAGTTTGTATGATGGGGGTAACCCACACACTTCATCTCAGCAAGCTGGCTCCAGATTTTACAGTGTGGGTTCAACCACACAACCTACACAAAGTTGTTGGCACTGCAGTTCCTCTGGTAAGAAGTCAATCTAGCTACCTACTCCAAATAATTTCACTCTGCAGACACCCGATTGCATGAAATGGAGTAATTTATACAGCCCCTCACAAAAAGCTGATTGCACTTCACATAACAGGGGTCACTTTCATTAGATGGTTAGCTTGGTAAGTTTGCTATGCTCAACTTTCATTCTTTCTGTAAAAATACATTAGTAAAGGCATTCTAAAATCTTGAGATTCCCCAGCACTTCTCAGTAAACTGCTCAAGCAGAAGCAACAAATGAACTGGTTGACTGCCCAAGGGTAATAAAGACTGGGAAGGATCAGATTTTTTTTTTTTACAATAGAAAGAGGCTATCATTAGTTTTAGGGTATATGTAAGTTTTAGACTGGGGTCAATGGGCACTAAGAGATCACTTTTCTTTAGTGTGGGCTGTAAAAAAAATTGCTCTACCTTAACTCATCCCCTTTATTGTCTGTGGGAAAGTCACGACAAGCTAATTGATAATACAAAAAATCTAATATTTTTTGCATTTTAAGCAATTAATGGGAGGTTTTAATACTAATCTTGCTGTATATCATTAAAGAAGCACTTCCCAAATACATCATAATTTACTGAACTCACCTGTATCTATCAACCAGATTACTGCAAATCTTCATCACTCAAGAATTCCTACTCCGTCACACCACACTCAGAGTTACTGATACAGACTGGACACACAAGCATCATGTTCTTAAGTTCAGACATGGAAGTGGTGCGGAGCTATCCCAGCAGAATTGCCTGTCAGGCAGAAACAAACTTTGGATGGAACACCGGACTGGTTTAATTTTAACAGTTAAACTAAACCACATCTTTTTCTATAAGAGGAAATGGGAGAAACTCAGAGAATACTGACGCAGGCATGAAAAGAATATACAGTCTCCTCAAATCCCAGACATGGAAATAAACTGAGAACCCTGGAATTGTGAAGCTATGCCACTGTACCACTCCTCTTCAGAAAGGAGCCTTAGAAAATAATGAATGTTATAAACTAAGCCTCACTGGGCACACCACCAATCCCTTCTGCACGCCACAACTTTTTGAAGCTGAATTTTCTGTCTATCTCCTTGTAACATTTCACCGATTATGAAGTATCAGTTCTTTTGTAGAGGTCTCAGAAATAACTCCATGATGTCTGACTCAGAGTTAATTCTGACCAAACATGCTTCCTTTTTTTATTTTCATGTGTGTACCATTGCTTAGATGCACTTGATACTCTGTTTAACTTCTATATTTTACAGCATTGGAAAAACGATTTGTGGGAGGGCTCTGTATAAAAGGTGCTATATAAAACAGATGGAGAAAAAGTGTAATTGAAAAATGAGCTAAAATGCAGAGGCCTAACCAAAACATCCAAATGCCACATCACTGGCCTGTGGGTTTGTGCTGCCTCATGACAGGTTCCATTACTCATAGGATATTTGTGTACAATTACAATAATTTAGACTTCACCAGAATAGCGCAGTGTCAGAAATGCATCCGCCCCAGTAATTTGCATATTTCAGCAATGCTTCTATTTACTAGTAAGTGAAAAGCTGAGGACAGTGCAGTAACTTCTTAAGGCCAGATTTGCAGGCCAGCAGTGGAAGTCCTTGATTTCACCGTAGCCATTTAAAGAATTGATAGAAAAGGAAGCTGCCAAAGAAAATCATGTCTTTAAGACTACTGGCATCACTATTATGTCTGTCTAAGTTAAAGAAAATGTGCTAATTGATTCTGGTTTGTTTAACACTAGAGGAAGACATGAAGTAGTATAAGAAAAGCATACATGTGCAAAATAAAGCTCTAAGAAACATAATTCAAATTTAGACTCATATAAGGTAGAATAATACAATATCATCACGTGCTGGTTTCAGCGCCCACAAGGAACAATAGCCTGCATATCACTCTCTCCAGTTTTAACCTCAATTCTACCAACTGTGTCCATTGAAGTAAAGGTGTTTGCTGCCACCTGGTGACTGACATGCAGATGTACAGGTTACCTATAAATACATTAAGAATCCATCCATCCATCCATTATCCAACCCGCTATATCCTAACTACAGGGTCACGGGGGTCTGCTGGAGCCAATCCCAGCCAACATAGGGTGCAAGGCAGGAAACAAACCCTGGGCAGGGCGCCAGCCCACCGCAGTACATTAAGAATTATTATAATTAATTTAGCTGATGGCTTAATGAAAATGTGGCATGGACACAGACTCCAGTGTTTATGACAACCAAAGAAATTAATTTCAGAAGGAGAGAATAACAAAAATGAACACAAATCAGTAGGGAAGTATCTTCCCTCATAGGCCAGACCTTAAGAGAATCCAGGTTTTTCTGCTCTCCTCTTAATCTCTCTAGTCCTCCTTGCCATTCTTTTTCTCTCATTCTTATGCCACAGTCTCTCACCTCCAATAACAAGCCATACAGGCTTACAGATCGTACTGTACAGCATTTCATTTATAGTCTGACACTGGGGTATGTTTAATTTGGGCACCTCAGCCAAACAAGGCCCATCAAAACCCCAACTCTGGTCAACACGTCATATTGCCCTCTGGCATTCTCTCTCAGTGTTTACACTCCTCACTCACCCTAGCATTAAAATCATGTTTATGTATTTGAGCATCCTGTACTGCTACTGATCTGCCTGACTTTATCAACAAATAGCACTGCATTTTCTAAAGAAAGAGGAAATCTATATTTAACTTTTGATGATACGATCTTCTCTGTGAGGTCCCCTGCAGTTTCACCGCACATGCATCACAGCCTGAGGGGTAAAATTACTGTTCCCTAAGCAAAAGGCCGTTTCTTCCCTGCACATGTTTTCACCACACATCTTTTATGAAAGCATCTTTATGGACCGGCAAGTCATCATTTGATATCACTGCACCAGAAAAGGCAGACAGAGAAATCATCAAATGAAATCCATCTTCCTCTCAAGACAGAGCCCACCCTACAGATCTCACATTTTAATTAACTATTTATATTTGACACTGCGTATTTTAATAAAATTTGTAAGACTTCTCAGTATATGAAGTGCTGTACTACTTAAAAGCAATAATTATTTCACTTAATAATACATGGCAATCATTTGACCTGTCTGCTGCAGGGCCCATTCACAGACACAGAGCTCCCACTCAAATACTCACCCATATTCATCCAATTTAGAGTCTACAATCAAAATTTCCTGAACTTGTCTGGTAGATGACTTGTGAACAGAGATAAAATGTAAACTCTAGAAAGAAAGCAACAGTGCAAGGATTTTTATCCATTTTCCTGGATAAACGCTTCTTTATCTGCCCTAAGGTGCCCGTACGTAACTCAGGTGAAGTCAAAATAACACTTGACTCTGCATACTAAGTAGCAAATATAACAACTTTAGCAATATACATTTCTGTGAGATCTTGTCAAGGATAAGAAGGAAAATGTTATTTAAAGTAACATGTTTAATGTCTGTCCAAGGACTGTAGAAAAGACACATAGTGCATGATGGTCATTAAATTGTGGTCAATGTGGTTTACTTAGAGTGCTTTGTCAGTAGCAGAAAATCTTCATACTGTGGTCACCACTGAGAGACTTTTATCAAGACTTACAACAGGCACATACATCTAAAACAGTCCACAGACACAAGTGCATGCAGGGACACAGACAGTCCGCGTGCTGGGCGCTGGCTCACAAAACAGACAAAGGGCACTTTTTTTGAGACAGAATTTCTTACAATTTATTCCAGGACACAAATTAGTGACCAATTTTATTTTGTGTTTTAAATTTCACTGGGAATTTGGATTTAACATCACAACTTTATCAAAAAAAAACCCTTAAATGCTATACATAAACACTTTAATTTTATGCTGCCTGATTTTTAACTTAAAGGTAGAAGAAACACAGTGTTATGGAACACCATCACTTTACGATTCTACAGAGCAGACACCTTTTTTTATTGCCACACTTGCCCTGGACTTCAGAAAATTTCAGAATTACTGTATTTCAGAACATTATACAGTACAATTATGCTAAGACAATTCTTCTGTTCCTATGAACTTTAGCAAATATGTTTACTACTATTATTACCTGTCCAAGTCTGTGCTGTGTGTGCTTGGCTGTCATTAATGGAAAGAGAATACATGATAAGAAACAATAAATTTCAACTGCATCTACACTTTGGTGCTTAATATGAATAAATACTTTTGTAATGATGTCAGCTTACCAGAGTTTTTGTATTTCATGTGTTTAATACTTCAAAGAATGAAATAGACAGTCCTGAATTAACTAAACAATATCCACAGAACTCATAATGGACAGCCCAGCATGACAAGAAATCACCCTCGTCTCATCTACTTGTGACGTTTTGACTGAATCCTTTATCTCCTACAGGTCTGTAGCTTTAGCAGCAAGTGTAAAATGACTTTGTGTGGACAGGAACTTTAAATTCTCTGAAGTTGCCCCATGATCACTAACTCCCGGCAGCAAAGCAGTGATGTTACATCTTTTATACACCTGAGAACAGCCCCGTTATTTACAGCATCTCCATTTTCAATGTACTTTGCCACTCTTACTCTATCCAAGTATGCTTAGTATGCACATGCACTTAAATCAGGAGGTCTTTCCCTTATTAAGAATGCATCCCTTTTTTGGATTTTAAAAATTTATTTTGACTTACCTCCTAAAAAAGTGACAGCTCAAAAGAGGATCACTCTCTCTAAAGCTGAAGTAAGAGAAAAAAGGCCTCCCTCTGTTACCATCAGTTTCATAATAAATTCAGCTGCATGTTTTTCACAGTGAGACTCTTGTGAACACCACCCTCTTCCCATCCTGTAACTGTGATGCGCCCGGAGTTAAGTGATCCTTTGAATTTTGATGTCTAATACACGGCCTTTTAAACTTCCCAAGGGTGCATAACCAGCCCCTTGGCCACATGATGCTGCCACCACATCCTGGATTTATCTTCAGGCCATCACAGTTTGCACCAGTGAGGTAGTCAATCTTACTATAAATGAAATATCCATCCATCCATCCATTATCCAACCCACTATATCTTAACTACAGGGTCACAGGGGTCTGCTGGAGCCAATCCCAGCCAACACAGGGTGCAAGGCAGGAAACAAACCCTGGGCAGGGCACCAGCCCACCGCAAGGTGCGCACACACACACACTAGGGACAATTTAGAATCGCCAGTCCACCTAACCTGCATGTCTTTGGACTGTGGGAGGAAACGCACGCAGACACATGGAGAACATGCAAACTCCACACAGGGAGGACCCGGGAAATGTACCCGGGTCTCCGAACTGCGAGGCAGCAGCGCTATCCACTGCGTAAATGAAATAACTGTTCTTGTTATTCATCTCATTAACCACATTTTTGGAACTGGTCTACTTTGTCGCATAATCTTCATCATTCTCTTACTCTTCAAAACTGAAAGAATAAGATTTTTTAAAATTAACGTCCCCTGAGTTTTCATATCCAGTCTTGCCATAGCTCACTAACTACTGTACCCGAGACTCCCAAATAAACTACTTTAATACAGAATATAGGATTATATACAAATTATGAAATCAATAGTTTTACAAATTACAAACAGTAACAATACACTAATCATACTTGTACACAAGCCCTGAGTGTATGTGTGACACAAGTGCTTACCTGAATGTAGTGAATCGGGGAATAAGCCAGTCAGATATGACATTGATGAAAATGAACTAATGGTGACTTGAGGACAAAAGAGACTTGTTGAGACTGTAGGCAAAGGCTAGGAAAGGCTAACTGACAGTACCACGAAAAGGCCACCATCACATACAACTCACTGTAGCACCATAAAAAATACTAAAAGTGCAGTCCACAGAACACATTTCTGTTATGCCAAGTCATCCTTTCCACCTGACTTTCTGTATCACCGTGTGACATCTAGTTTTCTTCTAAAATTAAGCAAAACTTGCAAGCCAGAAGAGACTGATAAGGGATTTCCAGAAATGCTTCAACCACTGAAACAAGTGCATATTTGTGGGAACAGAATACTTTGAAGGAGATTCATTGGTCACTAGCTTAGATTAATACGGTATTCTTTTCTGTAGGATTTCAGTTTTTAAATACATTTTGTACAAATATGTCATCTAATGTATACTGATAACATTTTATGTGAAATACACTAATAAGTCAAATATTCAGTGTTTTGTCAAATGTAAAGGTATACTTTTATAAACATGTAATGAGAATGCTAGAGGGAGAGGATGAAATAAGTAAATATAAATCCTGCTGACCACTGCTTTTCTTTGGCAAAAGCCTTGAGGTCATTCTCCTGAGATTTGCCTCTCACTTTCAGCCCTTTTAAGACCTTTATTCTATTATATAATCCTTGTGCATCCTCATGCCAGCCATAGCATTATGTCTAACATGGAACAAAGGCTAGACAATGACAAACGCAAGGAGCAGAATGAATCAGGAGACAAAGAGCTATGAATTTTGTGGCAAGACAAAAGAACAGCCAAAAAACAGAGAAAAGTTTGAAAACCAAAAAGAAAAAAATCTAAACTGATCCAGAAACTAAAGCCCAAAACAAAATAAAAAAATTAAAAGTCAAAAAGTTTGTGTAACAGTTTACTGTCTTGATTAATACTATCAAGATTCAATCACTAACCAACACTACTGAGAGCAATTCATTGTTGTTTATTCATTACATAAAAAGCTTTGATTCGGGACCATAAACACCACCTTCTTACACAACGGTGACATTTTGACACACCGCATCATGTGACTTCCAAATCACATGGCTGGCAATCAGCATGGCTGAAACCAGTAAACAAAAACGCAAAAAGGCAATTCAAAATGTTCTTGACATAATGTCACACATATAATATTAGAACAAAGTAAGAATGTGTAAAAATGTAAATTTGTAAAAAAAAAAAAAAATGATGCCAAATTAAAGAAAGATTCCAAAACAAGTCTATCATAATCCAGGAACATTCCAGTGCAATTCGTACAGTTTTACTTTTCCTACATCAAGATGGCAACAAATGGATATGCAATTACAAGTAAACATCGATAAGGTAACCTTTACTGACAAAGTCTTATTTTAGAATTTCACAGATAGAATAAAAGAATGAAGCTGCTTACTGCTCAATGCTATTGCTGCACATCATTTTCACTTTTGTCATATCATTAGTGAGCAGTTAGGCCGGAGGAGCTGTTAGGTGCCAGGATTCTAACTGTTAGAATCACCAAAGATAACACAGATCCAACTTAAAACTCTTTTATAAGTGGCAGTGCTCATTAAAGAATCAGTAACAATTTAAGTGAGAATAGGAAAACACACTGATTATTTACACTTATTTTTAACTTTTGCTTGGGGTGTCACCAGCAGCTCAGCACAACATCTATTAATATGTATGTGCACAACACCTGGGCAAGTAGAAAATATACAGACACAAGTCAAACGAGATATTTGTATAGGTAAAGAATATAAGATTTTAAAAATTATTCTTTGATGACTGAAAACAACTCCTATAATCAGTTGCATGAAACACTTCTCACATCACTATACCTCTGGCCCAGTTATTGGCCACAGACGCAATATGTTGTCAGGTGAGTGGCGCCCATTTAAAACCAATCAAAAATAAATCATTAAGGGTACAGTATTGTTATGACTAAAAAGGACTAAAAATGAGCTGGGCCATGATATGACATGACACACATGAAGACTATCCATCTAACCTCAATTTATTCCAATTTTAGGTTTGTGCCAGAGGCTACTGTACAGTAGCAGTATTGGGAACAAGACAAAGTGCTAGTCCACCAACAAAATTACATTTCGTTTGTATTTTTCTTCAAAAACTCAAACACAAGATAGGCTAACCAAGCAAAGTAATAAATCCATACATTTTCTAAAACAAATCAATAAAGTGCAGGTAATAAGATTAAAGTATCTTGCCATACAGTGTTCCTCTAGTCTAAAAGGTATTATAACTAGTCCAGTTGCCAAATTGTCTGATTTGCTTTTGGCAATGAACATAATCAAATAATAATTGATTAATTTATTTTGTTCTTCCCCATACTGCTAAATTATAAGTTTAGGTAGGAGTCAAAGCAAGAGGCCAGATCCTTCTCAAAGTGACTACCACTTTTTAGGCTAAAGTAAAACCTCATCATTGTCATGTATAGCCAGATGCCCAATAATACTCAAAAGCTGCATAACTATCAAATCCAGCATCTGGCACATTGAGATTTTGGAGTAAAAATGAGCATGACTTCATGGCAGTTACAAATAAGGTGTGGATATGTACCATGCTGCATAGTCACAGTCTTCTGCTTTTGTCATTAAATGAACAAATGGAATTTTTCTGCTATGTTGGAATTGAACTGAAGGTTCAAAAACTGTACATCTGCTCTACTTAGTGAGAAATAATGCATGGAGCTAGGAAAAAAATCCCAAGTGGAATTAATTTAGGCTGTGTACGCAAAGAATACCAATAACCATTTTAAGAGATAGACTTAACTCCATACTGCTATGTTTGTCTATAGTTTGCTTAACTCCTTGCACACAATGTTCTCAATCAAGATGGAAATGACTCGTCACCACAGTTTGGGGACTTATAATTACTTTATAAAATTTGTAAACGCTACTGTCTCACAGCTCTAATACATCTGGATTCAAATCCAGACAATGGCACTGCTTAGGTGGAGTTTGCTCAGTTTTCCCTTATATGTGGTGGCTCTGAGGTTGCCGGTTCGAATCCTGTAAAATGCCAAAAGGGACTCTGCTCTGTTGGGCCCTTGAGCAAGGCCCTTAACCTGCAATTGCTGAGCACTTTGAGTAGTGAGAAAAGTGCTATATACAGTAAATGCAAAGAATTATTATTAAATAATTATTACTTTGAGTTTTCTCTGGCTACTCCAGGATCCTTCCCTGCGCTGAGTTTGCATGTTCTCCCCGTGTCTGCATGCGTTTCCTCCCGCAGTCCAAAGACATGCAGGTTAGGTGCATTGGCGATTCTAAATTGTCCCTAGTGTGTGCTTGGTGTAGGTGTGTGTGTGTGTGTGTGTGCACGTGCCCTGTGGTGGGCTGGCGCCCTGCCTGGGGTTTGTTTCCTGCCTTGCACCCTGTGTTGGCTGGGATTGGCTCCAGCAGACCCCCATGACCCTGTAGTTAAGATATAGTGGGTTGGACAATGGATGGATGGATATTTAGAAAATATGAAAATTATTTAACCACGGTCTTCTGAAATTGATCTGTCCCATTCATCTGATGTCCTCAAGGCACATTTGCCTCCACAACTGCATACACAAAGCCAATTCAGAAATATCAATTAACTTTGCACGTGTAGGAAAATAAAATGGATGGTGTCAGACTGTGTAAACTTTACCTAGACAGTGACTGGACTGTCAATGATGCCTACATGCTTAAATTGTGAGCCAGCAGCACTAACTACTATGCCACCATATAACATATATTTATATATGCATGCAAAGATTTAGGCTGAGAAAAAGTTTTCTAGTAAAAGCAACAAATTTACCTCACCAGTCTCAGAATTCCCCCTGAATATTACTGTAAATCTTTAGATGAACTGTAAATTGCATCATTCCGCATCATCATAGGTTCAGAATAAACAGGAAATGTTTAACATCAAAGTGAAGGCAGAAAGATATCATGTTAACACCCACTGCAAAAGGAGACTTTTATTAGGGAAGAATCTGAGAGAGCTTAGTGTGAGCCAATTACAAGTGATGTCAATTATCTTGCAGTCAAAAATATCTAAAATCTTCTGGGCCTGAGAAATGTTCCTAAATCAAATACATGTCAGTATGTACTGAACCCAACTAATTCATTTTCAGAATTGCTGAGGAGTCTCGTCTTATACTACCAACATCGGGGCAATACAAGAACCATCCCTGGATGGGATGTATGCCCCATTTCTTAGCAGGAGCACTATTTTTCTTGTTCTTTGGAGACAGATAGAGAACAATGAGGTTTCAAAGAACTATTTGGCAGAGGACCAATAATTCTGCCACACTGACTTGGCATTTCCACTGACATAGCAGAGAATCTAACAGAGCCCAATGAATGTTTACATGCTGTACAGTATCTTCACCACTAGCACAGCAGACATCTTGCTTGCTTTGCACTCTATGAAAGAACTGAATAGACACTACAGCAATGTTTGGAAACAAGATTACTCTGAGGTCAGTCAGTCAGTCATTTTCTAACCTGATTAGTCCTGAACAAGGCGATGGGGCTCTGCTGGAGCCTATCCCAGCTAGCATAGGGTGCAAGGCAGGAGCAAACCCTGGACAGGGTGCCAATTCATTGCAGGGCAAACACACACACCTCAACCAAATTTCAGGAAACACCAATTCACCTAACTTGCATGCCTTTGGACTGTGGGAGAAAACCAGAGCACCCAAAAGAAACCCACACAGACACAGGGAGAACCCTGGTCTTCTTATTGCGAGGCAGCAGTGCTACCACTGCACCACTGTGCCACCTTTTTTTTGAGGTTAAATGTTCAAATAATCTAGTCACAAGGTCCGAGTTTATATGTTTCACATTGGTTTATCAAATGGCTAGTTGCTTTGATTAAACTCAATATGGGACTCTGCATAGATAATATGAAGTAATTCATGTAAAGATATTCCACACACAATGAGAAGCCTACCTTGCGCTATAATAGCTTTGTACAATATAAAGTTCTCATTTTCCAAAGTGGTATTTTAGATGTCACTCTTTTTAATGCCAATGTTCTGCTCTTTTTAAATATTAAAAGTTTTAAAGCTTGCAAATGGGCATTTTTAAGATAAGCTTAGGATGGAATACAATATCAAAGTCCAAGCCTTCTTAAAAACTGCCATCACCTCATTCTGTCATGTCTTTCTATTCCACTTGTTTCCTTTACTCACCTTGCTGTTCCTTATTAGTGTCTCTGTTCTGTGAGGCCCATTCATCTGCTGGTTCCCTGCCTGGCTCCCCTGAATTGTGCATTTATTTTTGTAATTAACCTGGCTCTGAACTGGAATAAGTGGGTTTGAAAATGTTATGTTCTCAATATTGTCACTTTTAATTTAAAATTTTAAAAGCCAAGCTTTTTATGATATGGTGGCAATCAACTTTGCTTGTCTCTTTACAAGTGCATCCGGTCATGACTGCTATAGCCATAAACACACACATGGTGCTTCTGAACACTTCTTTCCATATCCGCAGATGTGTTGTCCATAATGTTAAAATATCACTGTTAGATTTAGGTTAGTAGAAGGTACAGGGAGATGAAAGACGCAATGTGATTTACTTACATTTTCACTTGATGTGTTTGCTGGAGCCCCAGATCCTGCCAGCGGCCCTGGCCATTCAGGTCGATGAACTGCTTTGACACCCTGAGCAGGAGAGGAATCTAAAGCCACGGAGTTTTCACTGCAGAGCTCTTCCTCTTTATAACACTCACTTCTGCTTTAACGTCTTGCTGTTTTATTTGTCTGGATCCCTTTTTAACTCTTTATTGTAACACATGATGTAATAAACAACTTGCTCTGCTTAGCTTGAAAAGAATTTCCTGCATTGACCCTTCTTGACCACTGGCTGGATAGGCCGCTGTTGTGACACGAGACAACTTCTCACACCAGTGCCTGAGGAAGCTGTGAGCAAAGTGCTGTGGGGATGGAGGATGACTCAGAGTAGGCAGCGACACTGTCGCACAGTAGGTTTCTATTTTAGAAAAGCTATTACACAGGAGTAATCAGAACAATTACTTTTTCTCCCATTGATGCAATTAGAACATAAACACAAATGTTTAGCATTCAAGCATCCGTGAAACAGATCAAAATTGCCATGAGTTGGTGTCACTTGCCAAGGTCATTGTGCTGCTCACAGCCAAATCCATGTTCTGTGTTAAGCTTTCTTCCCCTTTGTATGACAGAACTGTTGTAGGTCGATATTTTTGTTAATTTTAATGTTATAATAATAGTAATCCTAAAGTGATTTCCACGGACAAGGGTAAACACACCAGTAACCAACAAAAGGAGAAGTGACACTTTCAGAAAAAAATAGAAAAAATAGTTTTTAAATTTCAGAGCAGCAACTTCCGGGGCAGACTTTAGAGAAGATTTCCAGACAGTCCATGGCACAGAGCTGAAGAGATGTTTGCTTAGAGTCCAGATGATTTAATGCATCTCACACATTGTGGGCAGTTCTCTAAATGTTAATTTAGCTTGCCATAATACTGGGATGTTCCATTTCACAGCTTTATAGGCAAGCAATATGAAAACAGAGTAGAAGCCACTACTATGAGGTCTGCTGAGTGGCTGCAATTTTATGAAGTTTGGATGCATTCACACTGTAGCAATTATACTTCTAATCAAAATAATCAAGGCTAAAAACTCTAAAGATGCCTATGGGAGGAGACTGGAGTAGTTGGCAGGATGAAAGTTTCAGAGACAAAGATTTCTCTTGTTGAATTTTTCATACATCCCCACCTGTCAATGCTATTGGCAATCGAGATGTCCATCAGAAAGATCCTTGTAATGTCCTGTTCCATCAAAATGAAGCGAAATGTTTAAGTAGGTTCTAGTTAAACAAATATAGATGGTAATGTCTACATAAGCCTATTCAAAAGTTGAATATCTTACTCAGATTAAAGTAATCTGACACCACATTAGTACAGTCTTCTGTCCAGCAAGTACCTGTGGCTTTAACAGGACAACTTTTTAATCCTTGTTAATCAGTGTATCTGCCTTTCCCAGTGGATATCACTCTATGACTTCTGAGGGAAATGAGAAGGAGACAGTTGCCTTGTGCAGTGACCACATGATTCCACAGACAGAGTCTCATTGATTGCACCCTCTGACACACAATAAATCTGAGAACAACGAAGTACTTGTGACAGAGCTGTTGCTGGCAACTGTCTTGTGCTTCCTTCTGTCTGCATATGAGACTTCCAAAATAAGCGTTTAAACAAATCACTGCCAAAAGGGATGAATATTTAACTCCTCAGGGTTTCCCCAGTACACAGACAAAATGGATGGATCGAAGGATATAAGACCCACTGTAATTATTTTCACTAGGTCGATGAACAAAGACAGGCAGAGTGAAAATACAAGATGACTCCTAACTTAAAATGAAACATTACATGCAGCTTCTTATGAATCTGTAGGGCTTTTTACTGCTTGTTCGTCTTTGCCAAGGTGTACTAAAAATGGAAAAAAACACAAAATTAAAAATGGGTATAAATAGTAGACCCACACTCCAATTAAACTAAGTTCAAACCTTCAGCAAAGTGTTATATAGCGCCTTTGAAAAGCATCAGAAAGGATTACACACACAGACAAATATTAAGTAAAGAGTATAAAGCCAGCACGGCTGGGTAAAGACAAAGAGAAGAAAGCATTAGTGCTCAGTGAGAGGTCCTATTCAATGACTTTCAGCAGCAAGAGACTAAAGCCAGAGCAAAGCCAGGACACTAAAAGGAAAACGGCAGACAAGCTGTGAACCAACTGGGACATTAATCTAACTGAACCTAGTTCTATCAGATTTTTGCTGCCACAATAGTGCTACAATAGATTTTAAGTGTTAAACTGAGCTAAAGAGTTAGTTCCTGAATGCAGGCCTGCCAGGCTGCAGGACACACGATTTGTGGGTTGCTCAAGAACACTGGCCAGCTCCATTAGCTCTGCAACTGCCACGTACAAGACCGCTTAAAGAAACCCGTTGCTATGGAAATGCAGCAAGACAAGAGCTGTCCGGCATCTCCTCCTACCTCCTCCTTTTAGACATCTCACTACTAGACACCACGCGGCTGCTGAAATATCCTTACCTGGTGCTTGCCTTCTGCTTCATTCTATTCACACAAGCAAACATCTGATTAAAATAAAGTTGCCGCAGCCTGATGCGGAAGAGCCCATGCTGGTACAGCATTGCCAAAAGCAGGTATTCAGAAGCACAGGGTGAAGGTCGAGTATATACATGAACACCCACACACATACACAGAGATAAACTCTTACTGCAGTATCTCTACATCCTCAAGTCACAGCACGCTCCAGCTTCCTGTGAGCTCCTCGCACAATGAGCAAGTTAAAAAGAAAGCACAGCACAGCCGGCAAGGCATCATGCACGCCGCCTCCAGGCACGCGCCTCGCTTTTCTTGTGCTGTACAAAGAAAAGTGCCAGGCCACCGCGGTTGTCACAAAGAGAGTCTTGTGCCAGTGGATGCCTTAGGTCAGTAAAGGGGCACACTTCCCTCTCGTCTTTTGACAACTGTGGCCATCTGGACAGTGTGAAGCTTAGACAGAGTAGGGCGTATATATTTAGTGTTATAGGAGATGAAGCACCAGATGAGACAAAGAGACCACTCCACATTTAGATGATATACCCCCCAATTCATGTTAGCTAGGAATATCCTTTGTCTACTTCTTTATCATAGAACCTGCACTTCTCATTTGTCCCTAACCAAAGGGAAGTGGAGTACCCTGCATAATAAAATGAGTAAGTCCAGTATATCAGGGAAGAGAGAATTTTATACCCTAACTAATTAAAAAAAGAAACTCAGTAAGTAGCTGATCTGTTTAGTAGAGCTGCATTGTATATAGGTAGTCTTTTGCTAACGGATACTTTTCCCCCATCCTTCCATTTAAAAGTCTGCTTTTACAATTACAGGGCCACAAAAGTTACAAATTCAATCCAGCAATACAGGGCACAATGCAAACATGAAAACAGGAAGAGTTTGTGGCTGCTGCATTAGATTCCTTGTGATGCTGTGCTGGAAGAGCAGGTATGGTGTAAAGGCAATCAGGCGATGCTGTGTACAGCATTGTACTTCCTATTCAGTCTTGGATGCCGAAGCCTGTTTCAGGAGAGTCACTGGTACACTACTGGAACAGGACAATACTGGAAGGAATGTGGGATATGGCACTGGCTTACTAGTGAATGGCAACAGCTTCTGTATGCTACTTTATTACAAACTCCATCTAGGCTATCTAGGAAATGTAGCCTAGACATACTGTACAACCCTGCCAGCAGAGAAATCTGGGGCTGCTAGTGGAAGGACCGGTGGGATGATCTAAGTGCATTTTCAGACTTGGAAGCTGATCCAGCAATGCATTGAGTTTTTATTAGAGTGGCACCTTGAGTGTTCATGGGCCATCCTTTAAAAGAAGCCCCTCACTTTTACCCAGGGGAGTCTGGAGTTTATAGCCAACAGCAAATAAAGGCTCGGACAGGGTAGGCCCCTTCATAAACAGAGTATGAGAGAACTGGGGCGATATAGGAACTTTAAATTGAATTAAGCATGAAATACTGTTCAATACAGGTTAAATATGTATCTTGGTTATTTTTTATTATTTTGTGAAAACCTTACCATGTCACTTTTTTGTTATTAATAAAGCCCTTGTTTTTATTTTCTTTTTCTTGGCTATATTCTGAGTTTGAGGTCACTGAACAGTACCACACAGGACTGATTAAATAAGGAGTTGAGGACTTTTGACAATAAATTACATGAATGATAAATGTGGTCATTCTTAGATTCAAATCATTCAAGATTAACTGAAAGAGTAATTATCATCTTTTTCTGTTCCTGCTTTGTTCAGTTCATGAAAGAGCCTAAAAAGGGAAAAGAAAGGGTTTGTCTCCCTCTTCCTTAGGTTTAGAGACATTGTCATTGGGAGTGAAAATCTATTTCATTATTAATCAGATTATCACCATGAATAACTGTATGATTTGAGTACCTATTCAGATATACTATAATGCTATGTTCATCTATTTTCACACAGATTCAGAAAGTATTTATATACACTTTTAAAAGAATTTTGCTTGTACTAAAAATAGCACATTTCTTAATGGAAATGATCTTTAAGTTGTAGGGACAAGATACTTTGAAATGTATTATCACATGCATGCATTGGGATCATCAACAAGACTCCAATAAGGTAAGTCTACCGACATCAGTGCCTGAGGAAATGTGGTTGCTGACAACCTGTTCTCTTTCACCTGAAGACCAGAGGACGAGTGCTACAAGGACTTCTAATGCCGCTTCCGCTTTTGCTGAGGAAATCCTGCCTCTTCTGCCCTGGGGACCATTTAAAGAACAGAGGTGCTGGAAGTCAGTGTTCATTAATTAACCTGGATTCAAAATGGACAAAGTTCTGCAGCAGTGAGTTATTATTGATCCAACCTAAGAGAAAGGCACAGAAGGATGCTTCAGGTCTATGATATTGCTTGGACATTTTATTTTGCATTTTCTTTTATATTAAATGGGGCACCTAACTGGTCCCCAACATTTTACCTTCTCCCTGTTATTTGTTCTTGTAGTCTACAATGCATAGAAACCTTAATAAATGTAACCTAGATATTTAAGCAGAATGTCAATGTCAATGTCAATTTATTTATATAGCACATTTAAAGCAACATAGGAATGCTGTGGCCAAAGTGCTTTACAATAAAAGAAGAAAAAACATATAATTAACATAAAAAACATGGATAGAAATAAAATAAATGATAAATAGAAGTAATGTTACATAATCACAATGAGGAAACCATCAGTATTACTGAAGGTCACGGAATGCAAGTGAATAGAAATGAGTCTTTAATCTTGTTTTGAACAGTTCAATTGTAGACGACTCCTTTATGTGATGAGGTAAAGAGTTCCACAGGCGAGGAGCAGCAGTTTTACACTTGGTACGAGGGACAGCAAGAGGCAACTGACCAGAAGATCTAAGCACTCTAGATGGCTGGTGTAAAACACACAATTCGGATAAATAGGCAGGAGCAAGGCCATGTAAAGATTTAAAAACTAGCAACAAGATTTTAAAATCAATTCAAAAACTGACAGGCAGCCAGTATAAAGAAGCTAATATTGTAGAAACAGAATCAGACTTTCTGCCCCAACCAGAAAGCGAGCGGCAGCATTCTGGACCAACTGTAACCTGCGTATCAGGGATTTGCTAATCCCAGAATACAGCGAGTTGCAGTAATCAAGGCGAGAAAAAATAAAAGCAAGAGTAGCTTTCTCAAGATCCCTAGAAGATACCTTACCTAAAAAATGAAGCTGGAAAAAGTAACTCTTAACTACAGAATTAATCTTAATATATCATAATATCGTTAAGTTCATCATTTTTCCTTTTATTTTTTTGCATGTACTATCAACTTTTTTCTCTCATTTTTGTGTGAACTGTTTGCTTTGAATTTCACAAAAATCTTTAAAAAACAAAGGCACTTGGACAGTGGCGTATTTTTTTGTACAACGAGTCATACTAATGCTGGAATGTCTGTCTGATAGCTGCATTTGAACTATTTTGAATCATTTGGAAATCTTCGTGCAGCTACAATTATTATTTTTACTTTTTTTACTCACAATGACTCAGCAAATAATGAAGTGCTTTTAAGTAACACACTTGTGAGGGAATACCTCAGCCTTTTAAACAAACTGACACCTGAAAACACAGCCTTACACAAAATGTTAACTTTGTTACCCACAAAATAACACGATCAAAAAGGAAGATTAATTGGAACACTTAGAACTCCTTGTAATGTACATGTAAAGCCCAGTCATAATCGCCCATTATTGCTTCAACACACTAAACACAGTTATTATAGTATGGTATCTCCCCCCCTTGAGACAATATATAAGTGAGGTCACTGTCATTTCTCTTCAATATAAACAGAGGCACTGTGAGTCTATTCATATTTCATATTCATATCAAATTTGGTAACTGAATGAACTAAATGTTGCATTATAATGATCTTTAAGTATTTAGTTGTCACTACAATTTTTATTTAGCAAAAATTTTATTCACATTAACTTAAATATTCTGTAAAATGAGTGTTTATCAAGAAACTATGAAGTTAACAAATAAAGTTTTTTCTTACTTTCACCCACACTATCTTCTCTCCTCTCTTTCAGGCCACACCTCTTTGAAGTAGCAGTGAGCAAAAGCACAGAGCATTGGCATCTCCCACAGGCACATTGCCCTTTGCAAACACCCGAGTAAGTTCAACTGAAGTAAAGCCGGCAGCTGACCAGGAGAAATAACCGGTAGTGAGAAATCAAAGTCGATCGCTCAGCGTGTGGTGGAAACTTAAAGCCGACGGTATCTTAGTGATTCAGTTGAACACGGAAAGGGCCGAAGCACCAAAGTTACTACAAAAACGGAGAAGATGATATCAACACTAAACGTAAGTTCTATCTGCTGTCTGCCCGTTGAGGGCACGTTTATATGTTGTGTGTCCTGCAGCATGTACAGTTCAGGTTTTCTGGCCGACAGTGTAGACAGCTTCACCTGACAAAATTGTTTAGTTAATTTAGAGTTGGTTGGGAAAATACGCGAATTGGACGACCACGTTAGGAACCTGATACCAATTAGGCAAACAAAAATTGGATCAACTCAGTTTGTTTAAACAATTCGGCTACTTCTGATTCGGCTTCAGTCTCTCCAGGTCCCACTGTAGTCAGTGCGCGGCTGAAGTCAACAGCACCAATTCAGCCAAAGGGCGAGTGGGTAACAGTAAGACGGGGGTCTAAAAAGCCAAAATTTAGTCCCTTGGCACCCAGGTCATCAATTTGGACCCAGAACAGATTCTCAGCACTTCGCAGCATGCTTGTAGAAACTGAGAATAAGAAAGTGCTCATAATTGTCGATTCCATAGTGCGGAATGTTAGAATTCCAAACTATTAAACCAGCAGTTAATGGTAAATGCCTCGCAGGGGCCAAGATTTCTGAGATAGAGGCCGCATGTCGGCACTAATGATATTTATTTACAACAATCTGAGGTATTAAAGATGAACTTTATCTCTCTACGCACCAAAGCTAAAAGAAAATGTTGGAATTTAATTGTATCTGGTCCCTTACCAAGATTATATAGAGGGATGTGATTTATAGCAGATTGCATTCCCTTTCACTGCTGGCTAGAAACCTGGTGTGCAAATAAAAGCATAGCATTTGTGAACAATTGGGATGATTTTTGGGAAAGGCCTGGATTTTTCAAAAGAGATGGTCTTCATCCTAACTGGAGGGGATCTTATGTATTATCCCAAAATATGGCAGCAAAACTGCCTGGTTGACTGATTAGAGCACCATCGAGACCGCAGTCATGTGATCTTAAATCACAGGCTGTTGTTTATCCCACCTGTTATTTTCCTGAAGCTGTTACCCATAATCCCTGTTGTGGGGTATCCAGTAAATTTAGTCTTGATAAAACCTTAAATTAATTGATAACCAAAAAATAAGGTGTATAATTAGACCAAGGGATAAAACCAGACCCTCCACCAGGGGCATCTGTAATAGAAATTTACTTCAAATTAAAACAAAAAATATATCACCAGTTCAGAAAGAACCATGCAGTTTTAAATGCTGTTTATTGAACATTCGCTCTCTTGGCACTAAAGCTGTTTTGGTAAATGATATTATATTAAGTACAAAATCTGATCTGTGTCTTCTCACTGAAACCTGGCTTAGTAAATGTGACACTGTTCCCCTAGCTGAGGCGTCACCAGATGGATACTGTTCCTTCATAAGTCTAGAGATTCTGGTCGAGGAGGAGGCCTTGGAATAATTCATTGTAACAAAATGCAAATCACGTCTAAAAATTTAGGCGACTTTACATCCTTTGAGGCATTCATTTTAAATATTAAAACAGATTCCAACACAATTATAGTGCTAGTCTACAGACCACCAGGGCCATATTCATTGTTCATGACTGAATTTAGCAACCTTCTATCTGATTTGGCTATAAATTATGATCACGTAGTACTGATGGGGGATTTTAATGTACACATTGATGTGGAAACTGACACTTTTAGCAAATGTTTTACTTATTTGTTAAATTCAGTAGGATTTTGTCATAATGTCAAAGGTCCAACTCATAATCATAACCACATATTAGATTTAATTATAACTTACAAAGTTGAAATTCAAAATTTAAATACTACTCCATTAAATGAAGTTATTTCCGATCACTACTTACAGTAATTACATTTGATTTAGTCCTGCCCTTGCCAACGGACTCACAGATTAAAACAAAGACAGTGCGACATCTAGATTGTAATTCTGCTTCAAAATTTATAGATACTTTGAGTAAGTCGAGTGTAATTGTGGAAAACCATTTAGATCAGTTAACATCAAATGTAAATGTGGAAAACAATTTAGATCAGCTAACATCACATTATAATGTGACCTTGAGAGATGCTCTGGACACAACAAAAGTGATCAAAGCACATAGAAACTCTCCCTGGTTTAATGAAAACACTTGAGCTCTTAAATTAGAGTGTTCGGAATCTGCAGCACAGATGGAGAACAACAAGCTACATGTCTTTCAGATTGCATGGACAGAGATTGTTAAAAATATAAAAAAGCTCTCCTAAAAGCTCGCTCAGAATACTATTTTACAATAATAGATAGCAATAATAAAAATCCTGGGTACTGTTTAGAACAGTGGCTAAATTAACAAATGGAAATTCAGATCTACAGTGCAAAATACAAACAGATATTAGCAGTACAAATTTTATGAACTTCTTCAATGAGAAAATTAAAAATACAGTAATCCCTCCTCGATCGCGGGGGTTGCATTCCAGAACCCCCCCGATAGGTGAAAATCCGCGAAGTAGAAACTATATGTTTGTATGGTTATTTTTATATATTGTAAGCCCTTAGAAACTCTCCCACACTGTTTATAAATATTCTCCGCACAGTTATACAGTAAACCCTCGTTTATTGCGGTTAATCTGCTCCAGACAGATAAATGAATTTCCACGAAGTAGGATTCTTTATTTATAAATCTAATATTTTTGCAATTAGAGCATTGAAAACCTGTTTACGACCTTCTAAATACGTTTTTTAACATTATTAGAGCCCTCTAGACATGAAATAACACCCTTTAGTCAAAAGTTTAAACTGTGCTCCATGACAAGACAGAGATGACAGTTCTTTCTCACAATTAAAAGAATGCAAACATATCTTCCTCTTCAAAGTGCGCGTCAGAAGCGGAGAATGTCAGAGAGAGAGAGAAAAGTAAACAATCAAAATCAATAGGGCTATTGCGCTTTTAAGTATGCAAGCACCGCGATAAAGCAGCCGCAATGAAGGGATCAATGTGAAGGTAGCCTTTCAGCATTTTTTAGAGGAGCTTCCATATCTTCTAAGCAAACAGCCTCTGTGCAAACAGCCCCTCTGCTCACACCCCCTCCGTCAGGAGCAGAGAATGTCAGAGAGAGTGAGTGAGACAGAGAAAAGCAAACAATCAAAAATCAATACGGGCTGTTAGAGCTTTAAAGTGTGTGAAGCACCACGCGGGAAACATATCATATAATTGGGGAGTTTTATTTAATACGTGCTGATTGGATAGCTTCTCATGCATCCGCCAATAGCGTCCCTTGTATGAAATCAACTGGGCAAACAAACTGAGGAAGCATGTACCTTA
This sequence comes from Polypterus senegalus, assembly GCF_016835505.1. Taxonomy (NCBI): domain Eukaryota; kingdom Metazoa; phylum Chordata; class Cladistia; order Polypteriformes; family Polypteridae; genus Polypterus; species Polypterus senegalus. The sequence continues at coordinate 232,216,945 of NC_053156.1, read as the reverse complement.
AATTGAAAGACCCATTGTCCGCAGAAATCCGCGAACCAGCGAAAAATCCATGATATATATTTAGATATGCTTACATTTAAAATCCGCGATGGAGTGAAGCCATGAAAGTCGAAGAGTGATAGAGCGAGGGATCACTGTATAAGATCCCAGATCTCAGCATCACAGTACAAACCAAATACTCGCTTAGCAGACCCAGCCTCACATTGCATTCAGTACTTTAGTAATTTTAATCCTGTAACTGAGCAGGAAGTCTTAACTTTAATTTCTAAAATGAAGCCCACTACTTGTTCCCTAGATCCAGTGCCAACAAAACTAGTAAAAAGTGCAATGGATGTTCTTGCAGCACCTATTCTAACCATTGTCAATACTTCATTACTGCATGGCACAGTAATTGATGCACTAAAAGTCATTAAACCATTACTTAAAAAGTCAGACCTAGACCCACATATACTAAATAATTATAGGCCTATTTCAAATGTACCCTTTTCTCTCTAAAATACTACAAAAAGTACTCGCCATTCAGCTTCAGTCACACCTGATGCATTACAATTTATTTGAGAAATTCCAGTCTGGTTTCCGCACTGGTCATAGTACAGAAACAGCACTAATGCGGGTTGTAAACGGCATTCTGATATCCTCTGATGAAGGAAACTCCACTGTAATTATGTTGTTAGACTTAAGTGCAGTATTTGAGACCATTGACCATTCTATTTTACTGCACAGGCTAGAAAAGGATGTTGGGCTTACAGGCCCCGTGCTCGCTTGGTTTAGTTCTTATTTATCAAATCGATTCCAATATGTACAGAAATGTGCTGACAGTACTCCATCATTATACACAGAAGTGAGATATGGTGTTCCACAGGGCTCAGTACTGGGACCTTTACTGTTTTCACTTTACATGCTACCACTGGGATCTATCATTAGGAAACATAATGTTAATTTTCACTCGTATGCAGATGACACCCAGTTATACCTTTCATTTAGATCAAATGAAGTTTCTCCAATGTTGTCTTTAATTAGTTGTGTTAGTGAATTAAAGGAGTGGATGGATGAGAACTACTTGTCTTTAAACACAGATAAAACAGAGATGTTAATTGTTGGAGGGAATGACGCTGATCACAACAATATTTAGTCATCATTTAACTCAGTTGGAATCACCATTAATTTTACTGAATCAGCCCGCAATCTAGGAGTTATCTTTGACTCTAGCATGTCATTTAAAGCACATATTACAAAGTTGTCCAAATCATGTTTCTTCCATCTTAAAAATGTTGGGAAATTAAGGCTTTCTAAATAAACAGGATTCTGAGAAATTAATTCATGCATTTATTTCTAGTAGGATTGACTACTGCAATGCGGTGTTCACTGGCTGTTCAAACTGTTCTTTATACAGCCTCCAGTTAATCCAAAATGCTGCTGCAAGAATTATTACAAGAACAAGAAAATATGAACACATAACTCCAGTTCTTAAATCCTTACACTGGCTCCCAGTTAAGTTTAGGGCAGATTTCAAAATCCTCCTTTTAACATATAAAGCATTAAATGGCCAAGGTCCGACTTACTTGTCTGAACTTATCATGACTTACAAACCAGAACGCACATTAAGATCTCAAGATGCCGGTCTGCTTATGATTCCAAGGATTAATAAAATAACAGTGGGAGGTCGAGCTTTTAGTTACAGGGCCCCTAAACTGTGGAATGGTCTTCCTGCTACTATAAGAGATGCCCCTTCGGTCTCAGCTTTTAAATCCCATCTGAAGACTCACTACTTCAGTTTAGCATATCCTGACTTGAGCTGCTGATTAACTGTACAGACTGCATCTCTGTTGTTAGTCATTAGCACTAAAACATAAGTAACATGATAGTTATAATTGGATACTAACCCTCACCTATTCTGTTTCTCTTCTTGGTACTCAAATGTGGCACTTGGTGCCACGGCCTACCTGCCAAGTTGTTTTGCCTGCCTAAGGTAAAGTCATCCCTGATGGAGGATCACAGGAATCGTGGGAAAGAGGGTCCTTTTATCGGATTAGCTATTTCAGCTGTGGAATTGCTAAATGGGGAGGCAGCTTGACGGATGAGGTCTCCAGGACTCTAAACAAATCCAAATCATATCATGTGATATCATCTACTGTTAAATTCTACTCTGTAATTCTAAAATTTGTATTTTTATACTGTATTGTGGATTTGTTCTGTTCTGTGTATTGTACTGTATTGACCCCCTTCTTTTTGACACCCACTGCATGCCCAACCTACCTGGAAAGGGGTCTCTCTTTGAATTGCCTTTCCCAAAGTTTCTTCCATTTTTCCCTACAAGGGTTTTTTTGGGAGTGTTTTCTTGTCTTCTTAGAGAGTCAAGGCTGGGGGGCTGTCAAGAGGCAGGGCCTGTTAAAGCCCATTGTGGCAATTCTTGTGTGATTATGGGCTATACAAAAAATAAATTGTGTATTGTGTGTGTGTAAAGAGTAAAATTTTAAAGCTAATGACAAGAGGTATAGAATGTAGTTAGTTTAAAAAAAAGGAACTCAGTTAATTCAGCATAGGTTAAGTGTGCCAGTTGAGTGCTGCAGAAAGGAGTCAGCCATCATGGAATAACAGATGGGATTAAATTATATGGAATCTTATTTCTACAGATGCAGCAGAAAGGTAATAAAGGTGCCCTGAATATTTTAATTATGCCTTATGGTTTTAGGGATTATGTAACAAATCAGCAGACACGTTAGACAAACTAATTTAGTGATACCCAATATTGGCTGAGGTAGATAACTGTGTAATACTAACACTTAAAAGGCCCTTTAAAGTGAAGATCATAACTTGTTATAATAATAATAAAAGAAAATCAGAATTATAGTGGTCATTTTACATCTGTATTAATGAGAACATCAACATAAAACAACAGCCAGGAATCTTAGGTTCAAAAGTTAATCAGAAAAGAATCAGATACAGAATGACACTTTTCGAGTGCTGGAGAAGTGATTTAAAAATCTTCTCTGTGTACACCAATCAAAATAAAGCAGTGGGTAGAAAAACTTTCAAACTATGTTGTAGGGAATGTGGCTGTATGTTTTACTAATGAAAATAACAAGCTCACCATTCAATATTACAATAAGGATGATTGTGGAACTGATGTGCAAAATAGATATGCAAAATATTGTAGTATTGTACCGCATGTCTGGATTAACACAATACCAAAATAAGTGAGTGGTAAAACAAAGAAAACATTCTTTTACAATTGAATGTCAGTTTTTTTTTCCTTCAAATAAGACTTTTTTCATATAAATAATGACATTCAATCTGACAGCTCTAGTATCTCCCAAAATTGTCTGAATTTTTAATTATAACATGATATGGATTTTTGGCCATACCATCCATTTAATTCAAGCTGTGGAATGCCCATCTTAATTGCCACGTATACCTGCAAATGTCGCTTTTTGAGTTTTTGCAAGGAGATTGCACATAATGTACTTCAAAAAATTACACAGAACAGTTACTTTTTATTTATATGGTTTGTGGTTTCTCTTCATTTTGTTTATAGTATTTCCCCTTGTGTTACTGGTTTTGTTTTTGCCACAATTTTATTTCATTTATATTATTTTTATAAAAAATAATCTTTCCAGTAAATAAAAGTAACTCCAAGCTATGTGTGTTTTCCACTGAGTGCATCTCTCCTGTGTGCATTTGTTTAAAGAAGAAAGACATAGAGATACAGCTGTTCTCCAGCATCATGTGCGGGTCTTTCCTCCTCATTTGCCTTTTGGGTTTATAATGATAAGGTTTGTTTTCAATAATAAGTTAAACACTTCAAGTTGCTTCTTCTTAAAAGCTGTGATGACAAGCCAACTGAATGCACTTTGTCCAGCACAGAATGACAGATATCTAAGCCTATCCATGTTACTGTGAATGAAAGACAGAAGACATCCTTTATTGGATGCCAGTCCATTTTGGAGGACACCCACACATACACACATAGGAGAAAAGGAGAACCTTCATACATCACAAAAAGTGAGCTGGGATTTGAATCCACAATGGTGGAGCCATGAGGCATTGGTACTAACTACTGGGCCACCATGCAGCTCTGTGTATTATATACTGTGAATAGTATACAAGAAAATAATATTATGTCATCTGATCAATGTTAGCACAGCAGTAGAGTTTCCAGTGCTGCATACACTAAATACAGCCCTAACAGGACCTACTTAGTTTCACTCCTCTCTGATTTGTCTAACGCTAATTGTAAAAAGGATTGTCAAATTATGACTGCTAAATTAAGAAGAGCCACCTGAAAGAGCTTTACTGCACTGAATGACAGAGGCTTTGTCCTTCAAAGTAAAACAGTTCTTAAGCTCCAGGAAAAAGCTCACATGTTTCCTCTGGAGAAAATGTCAGTTTTTTGTTTTTGGTCATGCTCTGAGTAGCAGGTGGCACTGCTCAGGAGTGTGTTCTTTGTAACACAGCACCAGGTAAGCCTTACACAATTTTTAAGTAACACTGAATGCAGAGTTAAATGATTCTGAAATTATAAGGACAAGATCTCACATCAGTGGATCTGATATCTTCTATGAGATTTTTCAGCCCTCTCCATGTTCTTATGATCTGTTTGCTCCCTGGGAATGACACAGGCTGTGGTGGGTTACAGACCACAATGTTCAGGATCGATTAGATTTCTTTAGCAGTAATGCACAGTAGACCCTCAAATTGACAATTTCACTTGAAAGGCCCTGAGGTTTATGCGATGGGATACAGCTTAATGTCATCTTCACACTACATGACTTCCAACATCCCAAAATCAATGAACTGCTCACATTACATGGCATTCCTTCTTGTAATCTGTTGTCTTGTTAATGTATGCACACTATATAATCAATCACAGAAGAGGTTCATAAATAACACGGTCTTTCACCCAACAAACAGTGACTGATTCTAAAACGCTATTGTCTTACAAGAACAAACACAAGACATGACCATTTCTTTTCATAAGATAGTGTCTGAATTGATCCAGAAGAGCAGCTTTCACTAGCAACCTCATTGGATATTGCTCTTTGCTGTTCTCATAACTTGTCATAGAACTAACTTGTTAGGGTGTCTGCAACAGCTCAAAGACTTACTGAGATGCATGGCTAAGCTGTTCATAGTTATCAAATGTTGATGATTTGGCTCCAGTCTGAGGATTTTGTTGTCAGTCTTACAAATGTGTGTGTAACTGGGAGATAAGGGCTAAAATCATGTATTGTGAGTTAAGCATTAGATGAGTATCATGTAAGAAAAGTTTAATATAGTGAACTGGAACACAGCAACTTCACAAGGTATGATTCCTCCTAAGTAACTTTGACTTATTAATATCCCAAGGTGGATATCTCATAGGTCATGAACTAAATGACCACCTTAAAATGTGTGTGCTCATGATTATTCTTTTGGATAGACTGCCTTCCCATCATGGGATTGTCATTTGAATTTGTTGGTACTGGGTTAGACCGTAACTTATTCAGGACCCTGGTAAAGAAGAAGAAGGTTAAATGGATCAAAGAATGGACAGAATATCGCAGTCATAGGGGTAGCAACGACAGTGACGAAATAAATGGTTGAATGTTAAGATTTTCATAACAATGGCAGAACAGTGCTTTAGTGATTCTTTTCTATATTTTGCATTTGATACTAATTGGCCTATTCTCATTTTATTTTATTTTTCTGTATGATGTGGATATGGTTTCTCTCCCATTCAAATGCCCAGTAAAGTCCAGCATGGTACCCATGGCACAGAATTGGTATAATGTCTTCAAACTAAACTAGCAGCCATTAAAGAAGACAATGAATCTGAAATGATATCCAGTCTCTAATTGGCTCAACAGATGTTTAAACTAGCTGACTAAAGTACCCTGGCCTTTTACAATACATGCCAAACTCAGCTGGCACAGATACCGATATACTTGTGCATTATAGACGCTGATATTGCACTGCATAATGCATTTATAAAATGCAGATGCAGTCACAAACTGTCACCCAAAACATAATGTTATTCACCCAGAAGCCTCTCTCCATTTCCAGTTTCAGTGGTGAATAAAGAAGGACACTTAATAGTTTAAGGTGGAATGCAGAGAGAAGCTGTTTCATCTCTGCCATGTAAGGACTGTTCTTTGGGTGGGGTTAAGTTAAATGTGTGAATGGGAAATGACATATCTACTACAAAGGTGACACATCAATTAGCTCTTTGCGCTTTCACCCCTTCCAAACTCATGGCAGATTAATGAAATATGAAATCTAGTCATTTACAGTTCTCAAAATCTATTAGCAGAGAGTCATTTCATGGAAGAGCACAGATGTGTGTCTAGGACAGATATCAACACAAATATGTTTATTGGATAACAAAATAATTTGGCCGTTCTCACCAAGACTTGATGGAATAGGTTTAGGTCTTCATAAAGGGATATTACACCCTTGGGTGAAAGTAGTAGCCAACCAATACGTTATTAATATGTGCAGTAAGAAATGCAAGTACTCACACCGAGCCACACAAAAGTAGAAGTGGGTATGTGAGCTCCATAGGAGGTTCTGAAAGTCACAGGCCAATTTATTAATTGGCTACTCACACACTAACACGGTCTTGTCCTGATGCAAGTGATTAAACAGAAAAACTTCATACTTTTATCTCCCACTTGCTGTATACATTGTCACACACGTGTAAAACAGGAGGCAGCTGAATGGCTTGGAGAATAATGGTAACACATCTGCCCAGGGGGTGGTGGGGTGCACTAATGCTCTTTTTAAGTTCCCTGCAGACCTTTCCTGGGAAATCTCACCAGGAGCAACTGCCTTGACTTGGGACACGCCACTTCCGATCCTGGCCCTGAAGACATCATTTCTGGCCCTGACCCCGAGGACGACATCACTTCCCCCAGACGTCCTATAATACCTCACTCCCTTCCTCTGGAATTCATTTCTGTTTTGGACTCTGTCTTATAAACTTTACTTGCATTCAACTTTTCCTTTTTGCAGCAAGGACACAGATTATACGGGTGGCTGCCCCAAACCCTTGCCATGTCTCATATCCCTTCTTGTCACAGTGGCGTAGTCGCCAGGGGGTCGTTAAGGACGCACAAACAATATCCCTGCGTCCCCCTGCAGTCCGCCTCGTTCCCAGACAGGAGGCACGCTAGGCAGTCCGGGGACTTCAGAACAGGCTTCGAATTGTGCAGGAGGGACTCCTTAAGTGGGACGTAGCTCCCATGGATTCCACTAAAGGGCTGTTTTGATCCCCCAGGTTTTGAGGCCGGCCCTAGGGACTTTATGAGCCGTATAAGCTCCTCCGTGGAGTGGAAATCACCCCAGGCCGGCTGGGTAAAGTCATGGGATAAATGCTGCAGCAGCAAAAAGCAGACAACCTGCTGCACAATTTGTAAGGGGGTCAAATCAAATGGCTGCAGCCATAGACCTACCTGCTCCCAGAGAGCCATAGCTTGCTCAGGGAGTGACCTCTTTGGATTGAACTCCAAGTATTGTAGTCCCTTCACCTGCTGGCCTGGGAAAAGCCCATCCTTATCAGGGACCTTGGTCCCAAAGGGCGGCTCAGCTCTCCCAACCAGGAGAGCATAATGAGCCCCTTTTGCGTCCTCCCCAGAAACCAGCCCATGCCTGTGGGTCCCTTCCACACACTCCACCAGATAGGGCTTCAGCCTGGGTTTGCCCTTGTGGAGCGGAGCCTGTACCAGGTCTTTCCTGAGCCCCCGACGCACTCCCCGCCCAGAAACTCGGCCCCCGGTACTTTCCTACCTGGGTTGTTTTAGGGTCCTGTCCCAGTTTCTTCAGGAACATCATCCTGCCGACTACGTCACTGTGACAAGAAGAGACATGAGACATGGCAAAGGTTTGGGGCAGCCACCCGTATAACCTGTATCCTGGCTGTAAAAAGTAAAAGTTGAATGCAAGTAAAGTTTACAAGACAGAGTCCAAAACAGAAATGAATTCCAGAGGAAGGGAGTGAGGCTTTATAGGAAGTATGGGGGAAGTGATGTCGTCCTCGGGCCGGAAGGGGCGTGTCCCAAGTCTAGGCAGTGGCTCCCGGTGGGATTTCCCGGGAAAGGTCTGCAGGGAACCTAGAAAGAGTGTTACAGCACCCCGCCACCCCCTGGGCAGATGTGTTACCATTATTCTCCAAGCCCTTCAGCTGCCTCCTATTCACACGTGTGTGGCAACATACACAATAATGACTCCAGCGAAACAGTAAAAAAAAAAAAGCTTTAATTTACATATGGCCAGTAGCACAGAACATCATTTGAATATGCTGTACTTGCTATATAAAGACACAAGTTCAGTTTCCAGGGCATGATCCAACCTGAGAAGTCCCAGCCTCACTGTCAATGTTCTGGGCCTGTACCAAATTAACATTATTCTGACAAAAATTTTTAATTACCTCTCAGACAGCCTTGGACTCATGCTGTGTTTGGGGTTCTTCCAGAGGGTTTAAAGTGGAGAAATGTGATTGCATTCACTACACTTTTGCACGCAGTTATTCTGGATAAACTGGAAGAACCCAAACTCTCCTTTTTAAGTCAGTGGGAAACTGATGTGTTATATTATTTAAAATTGGAAAAATCAAATACTCAGTTAGAGGATCTGTACAGACTTTTCCATGGAGGATCTAGTCACAGAGAATTTATTAATTTAGGTATTTTTACAAGCCTGTTTGGCTTTGGTGGGGATCGATCTGTTCTTAACATAATTCTTTTTTGTAAAAACTTGATTGCTATGTATTGATTGTAATAAAATTAATAAATAAAAATTAAAAAAAAAAGACACAAGTTCAGCTAGAGAAGCAAGTCAATGGGGAGAGAATAATGTTAGTGCAAAATTAAAAAGGCAGTGGAAGTTTTTCCTTACTACGCCGTGTCCATGGATGCAGTCATTGTCATGTCTTTGGTTGTACCCAACATGTACAGTCTATATCTGGCCATGCCTCCCACAGTGCTTCCCAATAATAGCTGCATACCAACTCCAGTTTTCTGTCAGTTACTGATTCATTTAAACAGGCACCTGTCTGTCTGTTTTTACTCATTAACTCCAACATGCCTTTACATTCTCTTTTATTTTTAATTTTGCTGTTTTCTGAGTTTTTAGACTAACCTATCGTTAATATTTTTTGTGTTTAGTACATTTGGAGTTCGACCTTGATGCCTATATTTTTAACTGCAACCTTGTACACACTATTTCTACTGTTTGCTGCATGAAAGTTTTTCTGTTTGAACTACTATATCACTCTGACTGTCAGACTCACTGATTCAAATCCATTCTTTAGTATTGTCATTTTCTCAAGGTTTGTACTAACAAACTGCCCTGTTGTCAAAGAGAGTGTTAGCAATTACCTGTTACCTGCAAATGACCCTTTTTGGCCGACGCTGTGCATATACTGATGCCATATTAATGTTTCTAATGGTCAGCCTGACTAATTATGGTTTGGGAGTGACTATGTAGATTGTATATAAAGACTAGCATGATTAAGAACATGTTGGTGTCATACAAAATGTTGAATGGAAATGTAAGACAAAGTGTTTAACCTTCACATTTAATTCAAATGTTTCTTATTTAAGCACATGTCAATGTATATTATGCAACAGTTACAAACAGAGTATAAAAAGAAGTGCAACATACAGTCATCTATTGTCATTGTGAATGAAAGTAATAAAGTGGACATCACTCTAACTTTGAAAGGATCTGTCTCCTTGTCATATATTTTAAGGGATAGTTAGTCAAAGCTTACACAACAGGTATTTTGGAACCCAATTAATAAGCATTGAGTCTAAAACTTGCAATGTGAAAGACCTCTCTGCCTCAAGTGTAATCCTGACACTTAAAATTTAAGAAGATAGTAAAACTGCTTCTGCAGTTTATCACTGCTTTGCCATTAGATTGATGCTGCTTACAAGAAGAAGAAAAACTCTTTTTTTAAACATACTGAATGATCGTGCTATCCAAGACCATTTTGTGAATGACACAGTTAAGCAAAATGTTAATGTGTTCGCTGCATAAGTCATTCCTTTCTCATGAATGTATACACAAAATCAATAAAAGAGTAAAGAAAAAGTTACTGGCTTCTGCAAATGAATGATTTTCCTGTGTGATTCAGGAGTTTTGCAACCTAACATCGTATTTACAGTCAAAATTTCATCATTTCAAATATGAAAAATCAAAAAAGCAGAAATAATATGACAACACATTATTATATGGATTACAATACTCTGATTTGGCATGTGAGGTGGGCAGTACATAGAAATTACCATGAATTGAAACTAAATTAAATTTCTTTCACAATGGTCTTTTACCTTGCGATATTAAAAGATTACAACCGATGTTATGTGTCATCTACAAGAGATTCAGCTATCCTATCTATGTAATGAAATGCTGGATGTGAGGTTCATAAAACTAAGGGCACCCACAACCATTTAATTCAATGCACTATAAAAGGAGAGCCAGTAAAGGGCTGAGGTCTCACGATTCAGCAGAGCGGAACTTGCAAGTAAATGAAGACAAAAATGCATTTAAAACATAACAGCACCACCACTCCTCCAGTGGCTCCACCTCACTGACTGCAATACAGAATCATCCTCAAAACGTAGCTAATAACCCATAAACCTATAAATACATCACTCTAGAATTCCAGTGGAAAATCAACCACCTCTGTACCCATAAAATACCAAGGAGTCAGAAATTACCCCAAAATGGAGACTTTGTTATAAGGACAGCACAGCTTTATGCATTCCCTTCTGGGACAGTGTGCCTTCTAATGATGAGGTGATGTCATCACTGGCCTTTCCTTCATTGCTTTACTGTTGTTCACTGCCTCCTAGCTTTCTGTGGTAATACTGCATGCTTCCTTCCACCCTTGCTGTAACTCTGACTTATTCTGGAGCTCCTACTTAATGCCATTTTGAGCCGTGTAGCTCGCATACCTGGCATAACACCCCCTACTGGATCCTTTGTCCCCACATTGGCAGGTGCAGAACCCTTCTTATTGCAAGTGTGTGCGTGTGTTTCCCTCTCTCACTCTTTCCCTTATGGAAAGCCCTTGCAACAAATATATCAATTACATATGAACTCTGATTTAGCAGGATTTGGAATTCTACATATCCCATAGGTTTTTGCTACTCAAAGTCCCCCGTGCTCCTCCAACCTATTTTTGATTTCCCAGTATTCATAGCTCAAAGTACATTGTTATGCATCTGCTGGACTGTTGGTATCTGTGATATTTTCCTGTCAGGAGTTTGAGAAGATATTTTATATGTCTGTCTTCCCTTAAGAGAGCAGCAGTGAAACTTAAACATTTGCAGTTCTTACAGCTGATGTGAACCTTTTATCCTGTGTGTTGTCTCAATAGGATTATGTTCTGTGGTTTGCAACAATAGTATGACTTGCATCCCCCAGGGACAATTTCAATGAAATTTTAAAACAAATTAACATTTCAAAGATTTCTGACAAGCTATATTCTTCTTTCAATAATGTACTATACAAGTGTGGCATAATCCATCCAAAGGCCTTGAGATGTGCCACCTTTCTTATTTGATATTACTTTATCTCTGTGGCCACCAAGCTTCCTCATACAACCTTCTCCGGGGAACGGAAGCAGCTGTGTGATATTATTGTTCCAATTGCAGCTTTTCCAAAAAATAAACCTAACAATTAATTCCTAATTGGCGCTGTCAGTTATGGTCAATTGCTCCACATCAAATGAATAACATTTCATTATTAAGTCAGCTTTGGGGACAAACAAGCACTCCCCCATAAGTGTCTAAGCCTTCAGTGGCTTTGGAAATCAAACAAATCTTATCAGGTCACATTTCAAACCACTAATTTGACTAGTTGTAAACATTACAGCTTCACTAACTGTCATTAAAAATATTTTTAGATAAAAATCAAGTGACTTGAGCAACAGTAATTCTGTCTTTTGGTGTCTTGATCAGTTGTGATCAGTGCATTAAATACATAATACAAGTATGGTTTCTGGATGTTCTGCATTAAAACAAAGCAAGTTGTACTTGTGGAAACAGCAAGTACTTGGTAAACACATTCTTAACTGAATAAGAAAATATTTTCAATTGGGAGAGGACAATGCAGTCCATTAAGGTTGCTTGGTTAGCTAATCGGTAAATTTGCTTGAAATCTGACTTAAACTTCAACTGACAGTTTGCTCCAGATTCCCTTGACCCTTGTAATGTTTGGTGGTTTCTCTCTTGAATGTCCTTCACTTTAATTTCAGTTGATGCCCAAATGCATTTGATTTACTGCATTAGATAAAAGAATTAAGATGTTGATTGCAGTGATTCTCACACGTCTTTTCTCATGCTTGGCTATACTTCCCATTTTAGTGACGCTACCTCTTGTCTCGTTTTTTATGTCCCTTTACTTTTGTTGTTCTTTATTGCTTTGAGAATGGCTAACGAGTCTGTCTTGAATATTTTGCATTTTGGGTCACTGCTTCATTTTAAATATGGCTCTTTATTTGTTAATTTTCAAATGTTACTCTTGGTTTATTGTGGCTTTTTATCTTTCCTTGTATTGACATCTGTGTGTTTGCTTACAACCATTCTGTTTGCCTTCTTTACTGTGAAATGCTGTCATTCCTGTACCACCTGTGCTGCCAAATTTAATTCAAAAAATATTTTGTGAAGGGTCACAGCTGTGCTTCCTGATTGTGGGCACAATAATGTGACAATTTAAAACCAAATCTATTCATCACGTGGAATATCAATTACACAAGGCCACTTTAACTGTTATTACAGTGTATTTAAAAGTCTCCACTCATCGTCCGTGACCAAAAATTGTTCCACTTAGAGATCTTTGATTTGTTCATTTATCCAAGCATTTTTGTACCTCATTGCACACTTTTTTTACCTCTCCTTTGTCATTGTTTTGCCTAATCAGTAAACTGACATACTTTAGAAATCAGAAGCCAAACACACATTGATTTTAGAGATCAACTATAATTTGATTTTGGTTAAGGAGCCAATGCTAAAAATTCACTCTCTCTACCCAAAGAAATCTCTCTATGGTGTGTTGTTCAACAATGGTGTAATCCCACAGCGGAGTCTCCTTGTTCATTTGACTTTGGCTTCAACTAGACTAACTGCTGAGTGTTGAGCTATCCATGTTCGAATTACCCATAAGCTGTCATGAATGTGTTGCAATTAGTGATGAATGAGCATGCTCGGCCGAACATGTGTTCGGCTCGAGCATCGCTATGCTTGGAGCATGGCGCTACTTAAACAAGCACCACATGTGCTCGTGCGCCATGCTCGAGTCTCTGCCCCGCACGTTTCGCGGGTTGGAGACAGCCAATCATGGGGCAGGTAAGTACTGCCCTCACTGTAATGCCAGTAGCCATGTCAGGTGCTGGCATTACAGTGATTGGCTGGCCGGAACATGTCATCGGGTGCTATATATGTCATATAATGTTTTAGAGCGTCAGCTCACCTGCAGGCACTGGCATATAATGTTTTAGAGCGTCATTTTTCCTGTAAAATTGATTTTTTTAGGGAGTTTTGGGCGTGTTTTTCTCAGTCTGTAAAAGTGGCGTACAACTTGGACAAACTGGTTCCCAGCAACAACTTGGGAGTCCAAGATGCATCCAGACATCGTCCCCATGCTGTTCCCGTTCCATTTGGGTGGTGTTTCTGTCACTTTCTGACCTTTTCCAATGGACCAGGCATGCTCCCTTCTTCAGAGCAGGGGGTGCCTGGTTGTCTCCCATTGACTTACATTATACTCGGGTGCTCAGTAGAGCACACGAACATCGCGATGTGTTCAGACCGAACACCAAAACACTTTGGTGCTCGCTCATCACTAGTTGCAATGTGTCAGCTTCTATTCTAGTTTCAAATTGCCTTAACTTTTTGATTTACCCTTATTTATTCTTATTTATCACTAAGGTTGGATAGACTGTTTAATAATGGTGTAAAACTGCAACAGAATGACCATTTTCATTTGATCTTGTCTTCAACTAGAAGACTAACAGCAAAACGCTGCACTGTGCGTATTCAGTTTACCCATAAGCCAGTGCGAACATGCTGTATTGCATCAGCTTCATTTGTCGTGATTACCATATCACTTTCAAATTGACTTTACTAACAGAACTAAACAGATAAAAGTTTACAAGGAAAAGAAACACAAAAACATTGAAATCATGCTTCCAACAAATATCTGAAGAGCTGATGATGTTTTTTGTATCCCAGAGAAAATGGTCACTCTAACCAAACAAACCCACGCAGACCTGTACACACCCAGCAGCATTCACACTTCCAAAGTCGGTTGTCCTGATGATGTCATGAAGTTGTATTGAATCCTAGAAGGCAATTGAAAAATGCCATAAATGAAAACAAACAAAAATCAGATGTTAAACATTTTTACAAAACGGCACAAAAAATGTTGCTTTAATAAGCTGACATACTTGATTGTCCCCACACCCAGCCTAGGTGGTTGTCTAATCATTATACTCAAAATAGCACAGGAGAAGATATTTACTTGATTGTTCTAAAAACTCTTGAGACTGATAATTCAAAATGACTCCACACTATACCATTCTTTGCAACACTCAAAGCTTTCCTCTTAACCTTTAAAAGTGATTCTGCTTTTACGAGAGGTAAAGAACTGTTACATAGGATTCTCAGAATTGGGTGAATACGACACTGGTCTAATGCTTTTTATTAAAGAAGCGGACACCTGAATTTTTTATCTTTTAAGACTCTTTCTCAATAATGATTTGTGCAAATACAGAATGTGTTTCAAATCACTTTGCTTATAGGGATGTGATTGAGCAGAAAAGCTTACAGCCACAGTGGACCAGTGTCAGTTTATACAACTCGCCCAATACACTGAAAATAAAACAATTTCTAAATATAAATATTACCAGTCCATGTGAAATGTATTTCTCGGCTCTTTGTTCTGTATGAAACGGAGGACCAGCACAGAAAAAAGAAAATACAACACCTATTTTCATATACACTGTGACAGGCGGCCGGGTCCCATACCCGGCCGGGACACCCCTGCTGCATATGTTCCAGGGGAGCAACCATGGGCAGCTCAATACCTCCCCCATGGTGCTTGGTGGCAGCCTCCCTGGCCGACGGTGATTCCCCAACATCCCACAGGGCTCCATGCGAGAAGTCGTCCTCCACAGCCTGGTTGGGAGCAGGGGTGGCCGCTAGGGGATGTTGCCTGGATTCAACAGCCCGGCTGGACGAGTCTTCAGCCACACCTGGAAGTGCAAGCACCTAGAACACTTCCGGGTGGGCTATAAAAGGGGCCAACCACCACCACCACTCAAGGGCCAGAATCGGGAGGAAGAGGACGAGGTTGCCTGGGAGGAGTGGTGGTGCCAGAGGAAGGATTGGTTTGTGTGATCCTGTGCTTGAAGTGCTTTGGGACCGTGTATTGCCTGTGGGGTTCACTTTGTGATTTTACATGTGCCTCCATGTGAATCTGTGCTGGGTCGGGAGCCTATACAGTACCTTATTCACAACACTCATTAAGTTTTACAAATTATTACTAATATACTCCATATAAGAAGAAATGTTTAAAACAAAGATTGTCCATCCATTTGTTGTATTTCTCTGGATCCATTACTGACCTTTAGTGGGCCTGAGCTTAACCTGGCCACTTTATTAAAGCACACTCACACACTCATAAACTGACACACACATGCACACACAGACAGAGACTCACACTCTTGTTGATACTGAGTCAACTTAAAATTATGGATTAACCCACCCTGTCCATCTTTGACATGTGGGAGGTCAACTGTTCTCCTGCAGAAATATTTCACAAACACAAAGAGAAACACAAAACACGGAGGCTCCTTTGGGCTTCTTACAGCTGTAAGGCAGCAACTTAAACCAATATATAACCATACTGCCCTTAAATACAGACTTCTCTTCCATCCACATCTCATGTGGTCACGAGGAGGAAGAAGAGGAGGGAGAGCCCTTCTCATCAGCACTGGCTCAAAGTACAAGACAAACGTAAATCTGACATCAGCTCACTAGATACTCACAACTAGGATAGGTTTGAGAGATACAAACTACAAACTGACAAAAAAAAAACATATATACTGTGGCACTTTACTGCAAGCCAATCCTTTCAATTAGTTATGCATTTCTAGAATATGCAATATAATAAAGATACTGGCACTACATTACAATGCAGAAGCTGTTTTGGGAATCATTAAGGATCGTGTTACTATCTGTCTCTGAATCATGAGGAAGTGTGGAAAATGCACATTTCTCAATTCTAAAAAATAGTATCAGAGCCTGAAATAAAATGATCATGGACGATGACACCCTTAAAAAGAAAAAAAGATTGAAATTTGTGCAGAGAATGGAGGGAAGCATAAAGATCTTTTGTAATAAAATGTAATTTCCATGTATAAGGCCACTCTGTATTTTCAAAGGAGAGTCTTGCTCAGTCTTGGCTTCCTCCTCAGCACCAGCTACTATGCACTCCAATGTATCTTAAACTGTCCACAGGTGAGTACTTACTACACAAAGTCAAGTGTCTCATCATTTTGATGTTTTTGCCAGCTGCATCATTTAGTTGTCCCGCTGTTTGCTGCTGTGTCTTGGTTTATGAAAAATGCACAAAAATGTTTAGTCATGATGTCAGCAATCAATGGATGTTGCGTTTAGAACATATTGAAATAACTGAGCTATACTGCACCTGCAAAGCAAACTAAAATTATTTCTTCAATTAAAAGCAAAGAAAATGTCACTTTAATTCTGGAATCAAATAATCTAGCAGTTTTAAAGGCTTGTGACATTTTATTTAATTTAATATGCTCTCTTAGCAGCTTTCCATTTATCATTGTGGAATCATTGTGTGCTTTTGTGACCATAAATGGTGTTAAAAATAGTAATCTTTATCTGACTTATAAGTTCAGTTATAAATTAATGTTCTTATTTTTATATTTTCTACATTGACTGCGCTGGACAAAAAATCAGCTTTCCAAACATTCTACCTCAGTACACTGCAGTTTGTGTTAAGGTGCTGTCTCATTTTGTACTTTGGCACTATCTGGTGGCAAGACTGAGAATTACATATGAAAATGCTCTCTATACTTACCAAACCACAAGAGAACAACTGTTACATCAGGCAGAAACTCGTGTATTCAATTTGGTGTACAGTACATGTGAATAGGCTCTGTGATATACAACCATCCCGTTCAGGTTTAGTTCCATCTTACACCCAGATTTGGCTCCACTCAGTACAATTGGCTGATTGCATGGTTTCATTCCTGTATTGAAAATTACTGCCCAGTCCATTATCCATTGTGATGACCCATTTTAGATATAGTAAATATTGCTGGCTATGTTGATTAGTGCATTTTCACTGCATTCTGTATATGTGACAACAATGACTCTTTAAAGCTATCATGACACTCAATATACAGGCAGTTACATGTATGTTTATTTACTGGAGGTTTTGGTCCATGTAATTACAAGCTACTGGGCTACAATGGATTTTACACTTTTGCCATTGGCACACTGATAAGTCAAAATGGTTACTTAAGGTCACACAGTGAATAGATATTTGGGATTGAACTAGTAGGCTTGCAGATTATGTAGAGCATCATTGCTTTACAGAATTTTGTACCTAAGACCTTTACACAGTTCTTTCTCTCTCTCTCTATCAACCTATCTACACATAGATAGATAGATAGATAGATAGATAGATAGATAGATAGATAGATAGATAGATAGATAGATAGATAGATAGATAGATAGATAGATAGATAGATAGATAGATAGATAGATAGATAGATAGATAGATAGATAGAATGGAGGATGCTGCCTTTTCATTATGGAAGGACAGGGTTGAGATGGGTCCAATTCCCTTTCCCAGTTGTGGAGAAAGAATAACATGTTGACTGGGGTATGCAGCATGCCAGGAAGAGCTGTTCTCTAAGTGTGAGAGATGGCAGTGCTCCTCTAGCTTGGCCCCAGTCTGGACACCCACAGGGCTGCATGGGACATGTTGTTTGGGAAAGGAGCCCTGTTGGATTCCTCTAGGACTATCACTGGGCACTGATCCCATATTGTATAGTTGATACCACCTGACCATAAGGAGGAGTTAAAAAGAAGAATAAGAATTTTGCCTGCATTGTGGAAAAAGAACACGTGAAATGTAGTTTAAATAATACAATAATACTTGTTTCAGCCCAGTACTTTTGTTTCTGTGTCTGAGGCTTGGAGGTCCAAGACACCCCCAGTGGTCACTATATACAGGTGCCGGTCATAAAATTAGAATATCATGACAAAGTTGATTTATTTCAGTAATTCCATTCAAATAGTGAAACTTGTATATTAGATTCATTCATTACACACAGACTGATGTATTTCAAATGTTTATTTCTTTTAATTTTGATGATTCTAACTGACAACTAATGAAAGTCCCAAATTCACTATCTCGGAAAATTAGAATATAAATTAAGACCAATGCAAAAAATGGATTTTTAGAAAAGTTGGCCAACTGAAAGGTATGAACATGAAAAGTATGAGCATGTACAGCACTCAATATTTAGTTGGGGCTCTGGCTATTACTACATAAATATATATACAGTACTACATATATACCTGTATGTACAGTATATATATATATATATATATATATATATATATATAAACTGCTCAAAAATTAAAGGAACACTTTGAAAACACATCAGATCTCAAAGGGAAAAAGAAATCCTCCTGGATATCTATACTGATATAGACTGGGTAATGTGTTAGGAGCGAAAGGATGCCACATTGTTTGATGGAAATGAAAATGATCAACCTACAGAGCCCTGAATTCAAAGGCGCCCCAAAAATCAGAGTGAAAAAATTATGTGGCAGGCTAGTCCATTTTGCCAAAATTTAATTGCAGCAACTCAAAATTATGCAGCACTTTGTATGGCCCCTGTGTTCTTGTATACATGCCTGACAACATCGGTGCATGCTTCTAATGAGATGACAGATGGTGTTGTGGGGATCTCCTCCCAGATCTGGACCAGGGCATCACTGAGCTCCTGGACAGTCTGAGGTGCAACCTGGTGGCATTGGATGGACCAAAACATAATGTCCCAGAGGTGTTCTATTGGATTTAGGTCAGGAAAGTGTGGTGGCCAGTCAATGGTATCAATTCCTTCATCCTCCAGGAACTGCCTGCATACTCTCACCACATGAGGCCAGGAATTGTCGTGCACCAGGAGCCACTGTACCAGCATAGGGTCTGACAATGGGTCCAAGGATTTCATCCTGATACCTAATGGCAGCCAAGGTGCCTTTGTCAAGCCTGTAGCGGTCTGTGTGACCCTCCATGGATATGCCTCCCCAGACAATCATTAACCCACCACCAAACTGCTCATGCTGAATGATGTTACAGGCAGCATAATGTTCTCCATGGCTTCTCCAGACCCTTTCACTTCTGTCACGTGCTCAGGGTGAACCTGCTCTCATCTGTAAAAAGCACAGGGCACCAGTGGTGCATCTGCCAATTCTGGTACTCTATGGTGAATGCCAATCGAGCTGCATGCTGCTGGGTAGTGATCTCAGGGCCCATTAGAGGACATGGGGCCCTTGGGTCACCCTCATGAAGTCTTTCTGGTTGTTTGGTCAGAGACATTCACACCAGTGGCCTGCTGGAGGTCATTTTGTAGGGCTCTGGCAGTGCTCATCCTGTTCCTCCTTGCCCAAAGGAGCAGATACTGGTCCTGCTGATGGGTTATGGACCTTCTAGGGCCCTCTCCAGCTCTCCTAGAGTAACTGCTTGTCTCCTAGAATCTCCTCCATGCCCTTGAGACTGTGCAGGGAGACACAGCAAACCTTCTGGCAATGACATGTATTGATGTGCCATCCTGGAGAAGTTGGACTACCTGTGCAACCTCTGTAGGGTCCAGGTATCGCCTCATGCTACCAGTAGTGACACTGACTGTAGCCAAATGCAAAACTAGTGAAGAAACAGTCAGAAAAGATGAGGAGGGAAAAATGTCAGTGGCCTCCACCTGGTAAACCATTCCTGTTTTGGGGGTCATCTCATTGTTGCCCCTCTAGTGCATCTGTTGTTAATTTCATTAACACCACAGCAGCTGAAACTGATTAACAACCCCTCTGCTACTTAACTGACCAGATTAATATCCCATAAGTTTCATTGACTTTATGCTATACTCTGATTAAAAAGTGTTTCTTTAATTCTTTTGCGCAGTATATATATGGGGGTGGGTAAAAGTAAGTTTACAGTTGTAATTACGTGAAACAGAGTTTATTCTTGTATTATTTATTATGTATTATTTATTTGTATTATTTGTCTTCTTCCATCCATCCATCCATTATCCAACCTGCTAGCACAGGGTCATGGGGGTCTGCTGGAGCCAATCACACACACACACACAAACCCTGGGCAGTGTGTGGAGTTTTGTTTTTCTGTCCACCCTGGCCATCGGACCTTACTCTTATTCTATGTTAATTAATGTTGACTTATGTTTATTTTTTATTGTGTCTTCTGTTTCTCTATTCATTTTGTAAAGCACTTTGAGCTACATTTTTTTGTATGAATATGTGCTATATAAATAAATGTTGATTGATTGATTGATTGACCAAGCACACACTAGGGAAAATTTAGGATCGCCAATGCACCTAACCTGCATGTCTTTGGACTGTGGGAGGAAACCGGAGTACCCGGAGAAAACCCACGCAGACACGGGGAGAACATGCAAACCCTGGTCTCCTTACTGCGAGGTAGCAGCTCTACCAGTGTGCCACCGTGCCGCCCTATTTGTCTTCTTGTTTGTCTTTTTTTCACATTGTTATTAAAGTGTGCTTGAGTGTAGCAATCTTTATCTGAATGTCTTTTTCCTTTTTCCATATGAACAACTGTAAACTTACTTTTGCCCACCCCTGTACAGTGTATATACAGTGTATATATATATATTATATATATATATATATATAAAAAAAATCTTGGAAGGTTGGAAGGAGAAGAGACGTGATTTTCTCAGAGAGACACTTTCATGTCCCACGAGACAAGTCTTTGTGCCAAGAGATTTAACCACGTCCAGGGCCGGAAATAAAAGACAAAGAGTAGATGACAAAGTACTGTACAACATCGTAAAGAATTCAAAAATGTTGCCGCGGTTCCCATGCAGAGCAGGTTAGAGATAATGGATGTATGAAATTTTGAAAGTCTCAAAAAAAGGATAGTAAAGATCGCAAACAAATGGAAATTATTACTCGGTGAAATAGCAGAACAGCGAAAAGAGATTCTGATTTATTCAGATATTGTTCGGATTTAAAACTTTAAGTCGGAGACTTCTAGATCATCTAATTCGTGTAGCCATGAGGGAAAAAAAGTAGGGTTTCTTCTCAATAAAGAGGCGTATCCACGAGAATTAAAAGATTCCTAAAATGTAGGCGCAGTACACATGCAGAGCAGGTTAGAGGTAATGGAAAAGTAATTTGAAAGTCTCAAAAAAGTATAGTAAAGACTGCATTAGCGCAAACAAACGGAAATTATTCGGTGAAATAACATATAGGCGAAAAGAGATCGAATATATTGTTTGGATTTAAACTTGTAGATCGTATAATTTGTGTTGCCATCAGGGAAAAAAAAAGTAGTGTTTCTTCCTAATGAAGAGGCGTAGCCACGAGAATTAAAAGATTTGTTATTTGTTGAAAGTGAAATTCCGTGAGAGAAATCATTTCTCATTTGTGTGAATGCTATTGTCAGACGCATTTCTTGTAGAGAGAAAGAAACGATATTCACTCATGGGCAGTTATACATTGCATTGTCACGATGTAATTCCAAGCACAGAATCAAAATTTAATGTGATATTGATGAAAAGGTAAAAGTGAAAAGACATTGAATATATGGACAGAGGTGATATGACAGAAGTGCACATATCTTTTTCATAGTCATATGAAAAAGTTTGGGAACCCCTTTAATTCTTTGGATTTTTGTTTATCATTGGCTGAGCTTTCAAAGTAGCATTCCTTTTAATATATGACATGCCTTATGAAACCAGTAGTATTTCAGCAGTGACATTAAGTTTATTGGATTAACAGAAAATATGCAATATGCATCATAACAAAATTAGACAGGTGCATAAATCTGGGCACCCCAAAAGAGATATTACATCAATACTTAGTTGAGCCCCCTTTTGCAAATATAATAGCTTTTAGACACCTTATATAGACTTTGATCAGTGTCTGGATTCTGGATGGAGGTATGTTTGACCATTCTTCCATAAAAATTCTCTCCAGTTCAGTTAAATTTGATGGCTGCCGAGCATGGACAGCCTGCTTCAAATCATCCAATAGATTTTCGATGATATTCAAGTCAGGGGACTGTGACGGCCATTCCAGAACATTGTACTTCTCCCTCTGCATGAATGCCTTTATAGATTTCGAACTGTGTTTTGGGTCATTGTCTTGTTGAAAAATCCAACCCCTGCATAACTTCAACTTTGTGACTGATGCTTGAACATTATTTGTTGATATTGGGTTGAATTCATCCGACCTTCGACTTTAACAAGGGCCCAAGTCCCTGAACTATCCACACAGCCCCACAGCATGATGGAACCTCCAACAAATCTGACAGTAGATAGCAGGTGTTTTTCTTGGAATGCGGTGTTGTTCTTCCGCCATGCAAAGTGCTTTTTGATATGACCAAATAACTCCATTTTTGTTTCATCAGTCCAAAGCACTTTGTTCCAAAATGAATTTGGCTTGTCTAAATGAGCATTTGCAGTTTAAACCTCTCAGATAGCTTTTTGTAGCCTTTCTCTAAACCATGATACTGGACAATCTTTGTTTTTTGAGATCTTTTGAGAGTTGCTTTGAGGATCCCATGCTGTCACTCTTCAGAGGAGAGTCAAAGGGAAGCACAACTTGCAATTGACAACCTTAAATACCTTTTCTCATGATTGGACACACCTGTCTATGAAGTTCTAGACTTAATGAGCTAACCAATTTGGTGTTGTAAGTAATCAGTATTGAGCAGTTACATGCATTCAAATCAGCAAAATTACAAGGGGACCCACATTTTTGCACAGCCAGTTTTTCACATTGGATTTAATTTCATACAACTAAATACTGCTTCACTAAAAGTCTTTGTTCAGAAAACACCCCAGTACTCAGATGTTCCTAGGAAATGAAAGACATAACACTATTACCTTTTTTGTTGAAAGTTGAGTAAATTAGTATGCAGACTGAGAGGGGTTCCCAAACTTTTTCATATGACAGTGGATTTCATTAATTTTGACCAGATCACAAACTTCACTTGAAAAAATGCAACTCAAACTTCAGGGAACCTCTGCCATGCTTCACTGCTTGCTAATGACGTCTTTCCATGTAGGGCTCTTCTGCTCATCTATAAACAAACCAGCACCTGTTTGATCTAAAAAAATTCACATTTTGAATCATCACTACAAAGAACTTACTACTATTGTTCATTATGTTGTGCATAATGGAGTCTCTTGGCTTTACTTCTACTTTTGAGGAATGGCTTTTTTGTCAGAAACTCTTCCACAAAGACTTATTATAATGCGTTTCCAAACTCCAGAGGAATTTACAAGGGTTCCAGTGATTCTGTGAGTTTAGATTTGATAGCAGTCTGATGGATGTCTGATTTTGAAAGGAAGACAGTTTGATTTATTGTCTGCTGCCATGAAACATCTAATTGGGAGAGACCTTTCTGATGTAGAATGATCTTCTTGTGTCTTGTTGGAATGATCACTATTGCCATGGAATAAGAATTCACACAGTTTGATTCTTTCTCCACCTTCTCCTTGTTCAGTTAATCAGTTTGGTTCATTCAACTCATGATCTCATCAAAAGCCCCATCATATCTATACAGAAGTGAATATACTAAGTTAATACTTCTCATAGCTTGTTGAAAACTACTGCTATGAAACTTGGTAGATATGGCTTTCAGTGACACAAGTTGTTTACTAGAAAGAAGGTACATGAACAGAAGACTATGATGTATTGTATCTGGTGATGAGATATTTAACACTTTACACATAAACAAGAAGAGTTGTGAATCTAAAGAGGGATGAAAGCTAATGGTTTAAAAAGCTGTGCACAAAGCTTGCCGGAGGACGAGTGGAGGCAGAAGATGGAGAGAAAGAAAGAGAAGAAGAGAAACTGCTGTACTGTGCTACTGTATGTTTATTGGTGAATTTGTAATGTGCTGTGCACTGGGGAACAAAATATAGAATTCCACACCAGAAAATACAATATTTCTGGACTTGTGCCTGGTGTCTGTCTGTGCCAAGTTTGGGAAGCTGGTGTGCCCCTTGGTGGCCACAATATATATGTACATCTTTAATTAAAGTATCATCCTTGCACTTTCGCTTGTAGTGCATTTTTTACTGTTTAAAGTCAGATGAATCCTGAAAAAAAATAATTCAGTCTAATTTCAGTCATTTTTGGTGAGGCAAGGCTGTCAAATATACATTATAGCAGGGAAACCTGTCTTAGATTACATGACCGTGCATGCAAATCTCATGACTAATGAGAACGCAAATGCTGTGTTACTGCTTTTCTTTTTCTTGATACTTACCTTTATACCAAAACAAACACAATTTTGCATTCCTGCAAAGTACTATAAGGAAAAGGAAACAATTTGAATCTACTGTATGTATCAAAGATCTGGCACATCTTAAGAACACTAAAACATGTTTTCAAAACCAGAGGACCCTATTCAGAACATCTGCCTTCCTTGATTACATGTTAAATCCAACAATAAATAAATCTTTCGATTATAAAAAAAAATTTGCAACAAAATGAGACTTTTTCCTGGGGAGGAGATGTGATCTTTTGAAGAGAGACAGAGACACTTTTTACTTTCCGTGAGACTGATAAGTCCCATGATACACATGCAGAGCAGGTTTAGAGATAATGGAAGTAGGAAAATTCAAAATTCTCAAAAAATGAGAGTAAAGATCGCATTAGCAGAAACAAACTGAAAATATTACTCAGGGAAATAACGGAACAGCAAAAAGAGATTGAATATTCAGATGCTGTACAGGCTTTTAAACATTTGAAGCGCTGCACGAAATGCAGATCATGTGGCACACAGCAGCAGCAAGCCGACAGCTTCTCGAGCAAAGAGGAGGTGATAAAAACACCTGTTACTTGTTTCCCAATGTATCACCATTTAACACTAGAATTACCAGAGCCTATGAAAAAACTTGTAGATCCATCCCACCTTAAATCACTTCGCACCTCTCCAGCAGCGTCTTTTGTCCTGTAAATGTGTCGATAAGCAGCAAGCAGCCTGCTATCACATCCCCCACTGCAGCACAGTTTTCTCAGCTCAAGTCTGTTTACCTGCATGTCAGTTGCTTGGAGTTGTATAGAGTGAGAAGTCAAGCAAAATCACACCTTTTATAAATACTATATTTTTTTTTAGAACACGTGCATTTCATGTGTGTTCCGTGTCTACAACAATCTATGTAAACACATCATTAAAACAGAAACGTTTTTCATGTTTTAGTAATAACTGACAAAATGTAGACATGAAGTGTATAATGTGTGAAGCCTGAAGTCTAAATATCAAATAAACACTTTCACAAAAGGTACAAATATAACAGAACAAATTGGGTTTTGGAGGAGAATTAGCATCTCCTTGGGGTGCGTTCAGCCCCTCTCTTCACAACAGCGCATACTGCTGGCTGGTGTAAGGGGTAGACAAGCGAATTGCAGATCACACGTGAGAGCAGCTGCTGGAGCAAAGAGGAGTTAAAAAAAATTATTTGTTTCCCATTGTATCACCGTTTAAGAGGGATTTTGGAGAAGTGGCCACTGGCAAGTGGGGAAAGGAGTTGGTGAGCGTAGTGAGCAGGGGCAAATCCCCCTAGTAAATAAAAAAAAAAAACAACTCATATCTCAGTTACATGGTATCCAACATCAGAGAATATTCAAGAACATCAAAAGTGAAAATGAAGGTGTTGCACTTGATTTTTTTTTTAAGCCAATGCAGGCACAAACCAAATATTACAGAAATACAATAAGCTATGGGAGTTTAAAGTCTCTGAGCAATTTGGAGACTGGAAATGTACAGGTAGTGCTCTAGATTTATATCAGGCTGAAAGCTGTTTGGTTTGAGAAGCTGCAGAACCCTTCATTTTACAGATGTTTTTCTTTATAATCATTATTTAACAATTACTACTAATACATCTTTTGTTAACCATTTTGTGTTATATATGAAAGCCTGTATATGACATAATAAACTACTTCATCAAATGAAAGGAAGCTCCTCAGGGCTGGTTCCCATTCATCTACTACACTAAAATATGTTCTTAATTCTGTGCCTCACTTAATTGCTTCAAATGGTAGCATTAGCAGCCATGCACAACTTTGTTTTTTTTTAATATCTGTGTCTCACAGCACAAAAGATTGCTTAATTACTGTATCCTGGGGTGATTCAATATCAAGATCAAGTTGCTATGTTCTCTTACTTTGTCCATGTACCCACCCAAACAAGGGCACTCTAGACAGCTGCATGAACCTTTTGTGTCTGGGCCAGCTCAGTGCTCCTTTGACCCTTATCTGGAGATATGTCTTAGCCATTTGCCCATATTGCCTGTATACTGTGGACAATATCCTCTTGTTGTTTTTGTTGCCAAAAAATTAAATAACTTATTTTACTTCTCAGATATGTATTTTATTATCTTGAAATTATGGTATCCGTCTCTATTGTGTTTTGCCTCCCCATTTAATTTTAAACTTCCAGATGTAAGGATCAAGGTCTTCTTTAATGAGTCTTTTTTTGATGGGTGTAATATATTTTAGCTTACCTTCCGTAAAGAAAACTCATATGGGTGTCAGAGGGAAACATGTTTTGTACAATAGGTGGTTTTCTTTTTTTCTTTTAGGCAAAAAAACATGTAGATAATAAATTTAAAAAGCCAATAGATGAAGGGGCAATAGGCACCCTTTGTTGAGAGCAAGACTTCTGTTGGAAAACAAGCATTCAGTGAACAGATTGTTTCAGTGGGACAGTTAGCAGATTAGTTGTTGTGATAGCCCAGCATCCAACTTGGAATTCGTACCACCAAAGGTATCCTCCACATAAACCCTAAGGTTGTGGGTTCAAATCATATACTGACACTGTGTGACCCTGAGCAACTCACTTAACCTGCCTGTGCTCCAATTGGAAAAACAAAGGTAATGTAACCAATTGTATCATAAATGTTAAGTCTCCTTGGATAAAGGCATCAGCCAAATAAGTAAATGTATATGATATGTTTTAATGGACTTCTAGAGTGTGGACTGTGTGCTCTCTTTTTTTTTTTTAAAGGTTTACGCTCCTGATATTTCTAGACTCTTGCCTACTTTTACCTTCTTGGCGGATTTTGCATTATCTGTTGTAATAAAAATTACTGTTGTTTTTCTTGAAATTGCTGCCTTGTCTTCCATTGTGTGTTTATTCACCGGTCAATTTAAAGAAACCTGCGTACTATTATCTTTAAATTTGGAATGCTTCCAGACTCTTAATAAAACTGTGTGGCATAGTTGGATATTTTAACTGTGCTTAGGTTAGATTGACTATAGTGTGACCTAGACACCTGTCATTTGTGCAGCAGAATATAACCAGATCCGAATCTCACACACTGTAATAATGGCACCATAGTTCAGAAGCATCAATATCTTTCATTCTTCATATGTCTCTTATTCAGCTATTTGCTCATATTTTGCTACTAGAAAACCTATTAATTAAGCTTTTTGAATTTAGTTATCAGTCTACTTTTTCTGCTTGTCTTTGGTGGTTTGTATCTCCTCCAAAAACTGAATAAATATTGGCAGAGAGCTATTTTGCTAAACTTTACAAAGCAAGCTAGCAAAAAATTCAGACTCTCTTGTCTGAACACAGGTTATGTAGGCTTCTGGATATCTGATTTTTTTGTTGGGTTAGCAATGGTTCATGAATCCAGCATACAGACAACAATCACTCAGTGGATTTGGGCTCAATCTGGAGTTTGCTTGTTTCCTCCCCACCAGTGTCCAGTGTTGTTCAGTGAGGCCACAACCTCCTAAGAAACTAAATTACATTAAGCAGGTGGTGAACATGTTGCCTTATGAGTCTTTTGGGACTTCCTTTGTAGCTGACATACAGTATATGGAGGTTTCTGATATTGGCAGCAAGGACAAGAAAATGAGGTTGGTATTTAAAATCTGGCAGTATCAGCTTGTATACAACTTTCTGTAAAATATTATTTTGGAGAAAGTTAAACTATATTAATTACTAATAATTCATTTATGAGAATGTCCTAAACTCACTCCACAATACACTTGTTGAAGTTAGCCTTTCAGAAGGGTGGCAGTGAAATATGCAGGACCCAGGATTGAGACTCATGAATTTTTTTGCAAATTACTGTTATATCAGCCTGCAGATAACTGGTCAGATGAAAATTTCATATGCTTGTAAAAAAAAAAAATGTACCTATTACTAGAAAGCTATAACCTAAGATTGATTAGAAAGCTAGGCATGGTTGTATCACCAGCATCATAGCCCCCCTGGGCAAAGTAGTGCACTGGGCCCCTGTTTTGATAGCAAAACAGAAACATCATAGGCCCCTATGCTCCTGGGGCCCCAGCCAGTGCCCATTGCGTTCATATGTTACAACGGCCCAGCAGCTTGGGGAAAGACGACACCTTGCAGCATATTTTAAGGCAATTAACAATGACGTTAATATTAGACATCCATTCTGCCATTAAAATGATCTTACCCAAAACCATATCCATCAAAACGTCTGGAAACGTTTTAGAGTCTTCTTGATCTGTACATGGCTTTGTAATTTCTCTAGACTCTGGAGACTCTTTGTATGAAGAAATGCTTTTCTGGTTGTGCCTTGAACTAATTCACCTTTAATTCCTACCAAGGGTCTTCAAGTAACATATTTAGTATGTTATTAAAATACTTCATATCACCTTAATTAACACCCTTTATAAGTGTGAAGACCTAGAGCAGTTTACCAGCATGTAACTCTAAGTGCTTACTCACATTAAACTGCATTTTGCAAATATTTGATTAGTTTTGAGTAATATATGTGTATTTTCATATTGATTTTGCTACCTCCTCATAGTTTGATATGCTGTCAGAACTTTATATTTTTTTTCTTACTCCAGGAGTCAATGCAATGTACAAAAAGTAACCTCTCTGGGAAAAGTCAATGGATTACCACTTTATCTACAGAAAATTTCCTGTCCCCGAAAACCAACCCTAATATACAGATCCTCCTGACTGGAGTAAATTTGTTTTAAGAAGATGGACAGATGCTTTTTGCTTCATGTTTAACTGTAATTCAGCTGATTTTGCATGATGTAGCCTGGGAGATTGAGGAGCTGAAATGTAAAGCAGAACAGGTTTGCCTGTTTCCTCTTGGTTCTACAAACAGCACTAATTGGGCTATATTGTATATAGTGCTATATTAGGGAGAAACTACTTTGCTGCCTGTGTAAAAATATGTACTATAAATGTATAACATGCTTTGTAAAAATTAAGGTTTTTAAGGTAACACATATTATTGTATAGCCATACAGTTTCATGTGTTTAGACCATACAACTTGCTTGTAAATGTGTTTACCTTCAGCTGAGAATCATACTTGATCTGCTACATACGTAGGACCAGAATCACTATAGCTAGAAAAAGACAAAGAGATAACCTGCTAAATGGCTTCATCTGAAGTAGTGAAATATTTATTAATTATACCTATCTAAAAGTAAGATGGTTTTGGAATGCTTGGATTCAGTGGATTATACAGTAGACTTAACAAGGCATCCAAAGCCTAGCACAAGAACACTGACACGTGCCAGGTCAAATGTGTAACACAGTTGCTGCATATCAGCCTTTTACTAAATCTCTACCTCAAATAGCGCGTTCCAAGCCATCTCAAAGATTGATTGGACTGAGGACTGGATAAGCCAATGCATTAACCTAACAAACCAAAGAACCACTTCTGGACATGTGGCATAGGTTATTATACTGTTGAAATAGCCCAGTTGTAGGACAGGAAAATAGTTCACACACCATGACACACTGGCAGACATGATTTATGAATTTGTGATTTTGTTTTGCTGTTAATTGATTCTTTTGTAAATGTGAATCAGTAGAGCTGGGCAATATGGCCTGTAAAACTGACAGTGTGATTTTAGGTTTGGACAGTAACAGTGACAGCCAAAATGGAGGTTCATGGCAAGTTAAGGAATAAGGGACCATAAGGTGAAACACATACTGGGCTAAAGTTTGTTTCTGTGAAATGAGGTCTATAAGTTCTCTAAGATTAAAACACTAAATGAAATCATTGTTGAAATTCTAAGCACAATTTTAGAAGCCAGGAACAGCAGCACTACTATGACACACATGCCAGAAGTTTTCAAGTTTGTATCCACAATCTTGGATAACCAGTGTCGTGGCGAAAAATTCATCATCAGAAGGCTTTTTACCTAAAAATAAAGGCTATTAGGACTCGAGATAGACAGACAGAGTTTTAAGGCTTTATTGCAATAAATCAACCACACGGACTCAACCCAATTCGGCCGAATGAGATTGAGCCCTGATCATTACAACAACTGAAGTATTTATAACAATTTCTTATCATTTTGGCTGCGTTCGATTAGCTCATTCTGCACCTGGTTTACTGTTCATTATTCCTCTTGGTGTCTGTTTGGCCTATTTTGATTGGTCTATGACCGAGTGGATGGTTTCCTCCCAACCTCTCCTGACTCCCTTTTTTACTCCTGTCTGACCAGACCTTGAGAATCCATGGGAACCCTTATTATCTCCTTACTTTTCCTATTACTGGCCCCCTTATGGAATTTGTAATCTTTCTATGCTGTTCCATTTTCTCTAACTGGCCAAGGCTTCAATTCCATATATGGGTTTCCTCTCTTAAGCCTTCCAAACTTTTTACAATAGTGACCTGAAGCTTAAGCTTTAATTAAAAGAAGTATAGTATGTGCTTTCATTTAATCATTGCTTGGCATGCTTGATTTGTCTTAATTTCTACACTAAAGTTAATTGCTAATATATTCTTATAATATTTTTGCTAATACCTGCATTTACTAGGTCAGCATTTACATTAGGTCAGCATGACCCTGCCTATAGTAAAAGCTTTTCTGCTGATTCAGCAACCCAGCTGGTTCCAGAGGCCTCTTCTCTATGTTATTGTTTCCTAGCCTTGAATCACAGGTGTTCTCAAACTCTTATCCTCTCGGTGTATCAATTAGCTGTTCTTTTCTTTTTTTACTTTGGAAATTTTAATGTAAGCCTATAAAATAATGCAATACAACAGATTTTTAGTTAAATATTTGCTAGACCTATCGTATTTGCTTCAATATTCTAATTTATGCTTAATCTAATGTTTTAGAAGCTTTTAATTACTTTTTATGGCTCTATATGTTAATTTTGCTATTCTCTTATGCTAATAAAAAATTTTCCTTCTACACCAGAAAGTGCACACTTGTGACCATTATACTGTTGAGATTTCCCATGCCGCATACTCCAAGTCATCAATGCACAGCAACACTAATGATCCACGAAACAGCAGCGCCTAAGCCAACAAACATGACACCACAGAAAACGCAAAAATACTTTAAATTTAAATTGAAAGCAAATTTAACTGCCAGAACTAAATTCAGAGACGATCAAAACCCCAAATGGGAAGACAAAGAAAATGAAGTAGAGTATAACACAACCAGGGAACAATAAAAACAAACCTTTGATTATACCATATATCACAATATATTTTCTTCACATAATTTTAGCTAGACCCATTTTAAAAAGAGTTTGAGGTTTGGATAGTCAGTTTTTAAGGTCTGAAGATAGCAATTACATTATCTGCTGTTGTTCTGTCCCACATGCTGTTAGCTGTTGCTGTTATTTGTTGAACTGGGCTCCCCCTTTGTCTTGTTATTTATTAACACACCTATCAGTTATGTCTTACACTCACAGTGGTGTTATAAATGTCCATGAAACTCACGTAAAGCATGTTGTTCCCATAATAAACATTTCAATACAATACACCTCATGTATCTCACGTAGGTGCCCCTTTATCTCGTTTTGGTCACGTCCGAAATGGATATTTAAGGTATAAAAACCTCTGGGTCTGGTTAGTTGTGGTACGTATCAATTTGAACTTCTGTCTACGTTTTTCTCTTTGTCACGATCCGACCATGGAAATCATTTACCTGTCTGTTAAAGCTTTATTGTTTAATGTATACTGCCTGCCACATATTGCTTTGTAAATCATTACTTATTGTCTTTGGTTGTACACCTGTAAATACCTGTATATTTCCTTTGTATATATTTCAATTTACAACAAGGTACATCCAGTAAAAGACCTGTCGTTTTTATGTGGATGTGCTTAGTTGTTTAAGCTCTCTACAGCTGCACTGCACAAATGGTGTGGAGTGAGGCAGAATAACTGTTATTTCTCTACTGTGTTGTTCCTTTAGCATTTGTGAAATTTCACACATAAGCAAAAATCTAAAATTTATGAACATTTTTATTTTGTAGATCTGAAAAAATAAAATAAAACCTTTTATGAACTTAAACAGGTACAATTTTGTAAAACAAAATAAATTGCAAAATTAAATAAAAATAATTTCAAGCATTAAAATAATAGATCCGATTATTAAAGCTGCCAGTGGACAAAACACTGTAGTCTTTTCCAGTCACTGAGCTGCACACCTTCAACAAGTTTGTACCACTCTCTGTGGTAACACACAACTTTCTTTGTTCTTTTTATCCCCGTGATTCCAGTGCATCCCTCACACCTCATGCTTGCAAACATATTTCATCCTTAGGTGTACCACCCCTGGCTAAAATCTACTTCCAATACACAAAACCATTTCATTGTTGAAAGCTGCAGTCAGTTTATTTCCACAAGAACACCAAAGAAAGAGCAGATAGATTTCATATAACTTTAATTATACTAACTTCCACATTTAAAAAGCATTATATTTGAGCACCAACACTTCTAAATTTAGAACTGGAGCTTTTTAACTTCAATAATTACAATTGGGGACAGACAAATAATTAACAATGTAAATGTCCATCAAAGCCATAATGTCTCTTATACTGCAATCTGAAGGTATCCTAGTTTTTACATCATCATGTCTTCAGGATGACATGTTTTGGGATTACCTTGTTATAAAACAGCATCATCATCAACTATTAAAGTACTGTAAATTATACAGCCAACATATAATACTCATTATCATTTATCACTTATACTGAACTTATACTAATAATATACTACTGGTGCTTTTAATAAACAAGCAAATAAAGCACCAGAAATTACTTAAGCTCAGTTTATAAATCATTTATTCTTTTAAATCTTTAATTTTTGAATCTTGCATGTTTTTATTAAAACATATCTCATGAAAACAATAATAAATCTGAGTAAGTGATTGAACCAACTGAATGCATCCAGACTATCTCTGTCACTTTAATTATTGCAACGACTGTGATTAAAAGTCGTTCTCTGGAAAATCTGTAGTTGCATTTCTAGCAGTTGGTTCCATCGGTACCTGAATGGAGTTAATACTAAAAGTAGACGCTCAATAAATACCTTAAATAAACAAAAAAGAATGTTTTTTAAAAGCAAGGCTGTTATAGTTCTGATATTTCCAGGTTTGCCATCAATAGAAAAAAAAAATAAAACTGTTCAAACTCCAAATGCAGGCACCATCACAGAAAAGGGTATCAGTCACCTAACTAATTAAAACAAAAGAAACCAAATATAAAGAAAAAAACTGAGAGGAGTAAATAGGTGGCAGGCCTTTAAAATGTTAATATTGGAGTTTTTGCAAAAGAAATGTCTAAACTGTCCTTTTTAATATGAAAGTACTTTATACCGTATAGTAAACCTATAATGGAATGTTTATTTAAGTTCTTAGAGAAATATTTTCCAATTATTCCTAAAATGACAGCAATACAAGTCTCATACATATACACAGAGCTCTAGCTGAAATGAGACAGTAAGCAACGACACACACAAATTCATGATATGGAGCCATAACTCCTGAAGACAACTAAGTTGAATCAGAAAAAAAACAGAAGAAGGTTGTACAAGAAGCTTTCGGGGAGGAGGGGTAGTTTGGGTAGAAGCAGCTTGAAGTCTCCTCTGCTGCAACCCAGGATGGTAAAGATCACGAAGAATCACTCCAGATGCTGTCAGCATCAACAAAGCATGCATCCTCCGGAATGTGACGCTTTTTGCTGCTGGCTTCTCTCCATCTTCTGGGAACAGTAGCCTTGTAAGGAAGTCTCCAGTAGTTATCAGGATTCTGGCAGCTGAGTCAGGGTGGGCTGCCTCAGTGAGTGAGAGCATCCAAGTCACACTGGCTACTTCATTTATTAGACATAAGATATACCGATTTAATTTTTGCCTTTTATGGTAACCATTACCCCCAAACACCCCCAACCCCATTTCCACAAATCCCTGTAGTTAAAGCACTAAAATCCTAGGAATTTATACAGTCACCTCTCCTAGCTGTCTATCCAGGTTAACAGAATCATTTGTAGGAAAAGCACAGGCACAGTGACCATTTAGTCAACAGCACACACTTCGTAAATTTGGGAAAATGACTTTGGCTGAACTCCTCATTCATGAAAAAAAGCAGCAAAGAGGTGTCAGTGAAGAAGCAGCTTAGAAGAGACACTTCAAATCTTTCTCTGTTCTTCAACAGTGTATGCTTGGTTGCCCGTCTGACACAAATTACGTAAAGATCAGCCTGTCACTCTGACCTTTCTCCACTTCCTACTGAAAGCAATCTGTTGGAATTTATTGGTGACGTTTACACTTGGCTGCTTTGGCTTTTTTATTGCTTATAAAATAGAATTGCTCATAATTGTTTGACAAAATGAAATTGTTTCTGCAAAACTCACGATGGCAAAGGGCACAGAAAGATGAAGTGTCTGTGAAAAAACACAGATTTCTGCAAGACTCATAAAGTTCGTTATATATTTTTGTTTTAAGAGTTACCATGTGGTGTGTGGTTAGTTGTGGAAATGTAATTTTCCATATAATAGAAACATAGACTAAGGGAGTTAGATGAACGTCATCTATATAAATGGATTTCTGTTACACATTTACAAGACTTGGCCAGCCTGAACTGGCAAAGGACTGTGGGTTTGGGCTTATGTCTGGTGCCAGTGTTCATGTGTTCATTCATCTTCTGAACTCCCTTTTTCCAGTATACGACTGTGCAGGAACAGGAGCAAGGCACAGAGCAGACAGCTAACTTGCACAAAGGCACACTTTCGCTCACAGCAGGCCATTGCAGAGTAGCCAACAAGGCAAACAGAATGTCAATAGTGCCAGTGTGCTATCTGTGTAATCAGACTCTCAGTTCCGATTGCAGGCTGGGGTGCCATCTGTGTAAATTGTAAAGTTTATATCTTCTGAAACTGTTTGCACATGTTTTTACAAGCCAACCCAAAGATATGCAGTGCTCATGATAAAACAGACATACATCACAGAGAGAAATAAATGGTGAAAGCTTCAGCTGCCCTGAACCAACAGCCACTTATTGTTAGCAATAAAATGTAGAAGCACCCCATCTGTTTTATTTGTGGAGTTTCTTTTTATTTTTGTGGCCCTAGTTAAAATCACTACAGCCTTTTGTACTAGTTAGTTTTGTACTATTTAGTTATTTTCTGTAGAGTGTGGACTCATTTTTGAGTTTTTTTTTTATGCTGAGGAGAATGAAGAATGAAACAGATGTAGATCCTCGGCAGAGCATTGAGGTAAATGTCTCATTATTGAACATACACATTTTGCTTATTTGCAGCTTTCCATATACTGATAAAGTATACCTTTTTCAGCTGAGGCAAGCCCCTGGTTGGACCACTTAACCTTTAGTGCTGATATACTTACTCCCTCATGAAAACAGAGATCTGAATATATAAAGGATAAGGGACATGCCACCCTCAGCACCGAAAATACCACACTCTACCGTTAAAGCAGCCTGCTCTGGGAAGCACTTCCAGCCCAAAGTAGTC
Source organism: Polypterus senegalus (assembly GCF_016835505.1). NCBI lineage: Eukaryota > Metazoa > Chordata > Cladistia > Polypteriformes > Polypteridae > Polypterus > Polypterus senegalus. The sequence goes on along the minus strand of NC_053156.1, from coordinate 232,180,926 downwards.
TAAGTAAGTAAAACAGCTTAATGCTTCTTGTGTTGTAAAAATCTTATTATTTAGCCAAGACAAATAAACTTTATATTGTGTCTTTCAAAGGAGAATATTTTGAGATTGAGCAAAGATTTGTTTTTATTTTTATTACTGTTTCATTGCTACATTAAATGACTTGCTCAGGGTCACAGTGAGTCTGTGCCAAGGACTGACTCAAGTCTTAGATATTTTATGTTCTATTTGCTGTGAAATACTGCTTGAGTTCTACATGTTTTTAAGATGTTTAAAACCTGCCATATAATAATACACACAGCTTTTTATTTTGCCATTGGTCGGTATTGAGAGAAAGAGAAGTACATCATCAGTTTCACTTTGGTGCAGATGATCCAGGATTTGCTGAAAGCCAAGCATTTGTTTGCCATGAGAATAATATGTTTATCTGAGTTCTGATTGGGCGACAGGATTACATTTAAGCCAGTAACCAAACAGCACACATGATGGGGGGGTGGTATCTGGTGCCAAGACTTGTCAAATCAGAGACACAAACACTTCCAGAAAAGGTCTACACTAAACAAGTTAATGTATACAAATGCCAGAGAGTAAGTGTGATCCAGGTTTTCTACTACAAACAAGGCACAGCAGAAAAACCAGGGAAGAGAAGTAAAAAAAATAAAAGCAAACATGAGCTCCTCTATGAGAACAAAAATAGTTTTTCAAATCATACACAGACACAGTTTATCCCGCAGAGAGCAATGGGCTGTGTTATCTTAGGAACTGTCAGCTTCTAGTGAAAAAGAATTGTGAGTCCCTGTGAACCTACAAGCAAAGCCTTCTACAGCTTAACACGCTTAGTTATGTCTCACATGGTGGTAAGTGGCAAGATAAAGCATCAATTATATTATGTACTAGCAAAATGCCCGCGCTTCGCAGCAGAGAAGAAGTGTGTTAAAGAAGTTATAAAAAAGAAAAGGAAACATTTTAAAAATAACGTAACATTTGCTTTCTATTTGTTTGCATAAGCACAGTCCTTCACCAGCAATTATTTAATGTTCGCTCAGACCCAGCACTTAAAAGTTTCTCTCGCACTTTCGCTGAGTTTGTGCCAAACACTAGACCATCTCATCTTCTTTTGCATAAGCACAGTCCTTCACCGGCGAATATTTAACTCAATTACGTGGGAGGCGTGATGATGTGGGACGCAATTCCGCCTCACACGGCAACCGAGCTGCAGGCTATGGCCGTATATATGGTTGAAAGTAGGTTCCAGTTATGACCGTTACGCGTAGAATTTCGAACTGAAACCTGCCTAACTTTTGTAAGAAAGCTATAAGGAATAAGCCTGCCAAATTTCAGCCTTCCACCTACACAGGAAGTTGGAGAATTAGTGATGAGTCAGTGAGTGAGTGAGTGAGTCTGTCAGTCAGTCAGTGAGGGCTTTGCCTTTTATTAGTATAGATCACATATCACAATGATTGCAAGGGCAGGAGAAGAATGCCCAAATTTTGTGACTTGGGACTTTTGCATCATGAGTTTTGTGGGTTTGCCTTTTTCACATAAGTCACCGATGTGCTAATTGATTGTGTAATTGACTTAATTAACTCTTCATCAGATACTGTTGTCTTCTCAGATTCTGGAAAGACTGCAGATGTCACACCATTTATCAAGAAAAATATTATTGACTCCTCTATCTTTCACAACATTAGACCTATTTCTAACCTGTGGTTCTTTAAGTAAAATTCTTGAAAAAACATTTTTTCAGCAATTAAATGACCATTTGAATAAATGATATTCTTGAAAGTGTCAACCAGGCTTTAGAACAAATCATAGTACATAAACTGCATTGGTTAACGTAGGAAATAACTTGCAGGTTAATGCTGACACAGGCAACATATCTGTTCTTATTCTCTTACATCTGAGTGCAGCATTTGACACCACAGACCACAGTATTCTCATAATTCGCTTTAGACAATGTGGTAAGTGTCTTAACTGGTTTGTCTCAGATAAAAAACAGAAAATAATTTGTTGGTTATAATGATTGTAGTTCAGGGATCAATGATATTGTACCCGCTGTACCATAAGGATCTATACTGGTCCCAATGTTATTTTCAATTTACATGCTCCCATTAGGCCATATTATATCAAAAAACAAGGTGAACTGCAACCAATATGTAGATGACAAACAGCTTTACTTAACTATAGCATCTGATGACCCTAAACCTCTGAGCCCTCTGACCCAATGTATTACTTGTACTTCTGAATGGATGAGTAGTAATTTCCAAGAAGTAAATAAAGAAAAAAATGAAAATCTTAGTTGCTGGTAAAAAATGAAAATAGTGAGGGTCTTAGAAATAAAATGGATTCCTTAGAATTAAAAGCCAGGCTGAGAAATTAGTTTATTCTTTTGCTTTTAGCTTTATGTTGAGCATACACAGTGCAATTTTGGAATGTTTTTCTGAGTGGACTCGAATTTCAGCTTCATTGGTCATCGTTTCACATGTAGTACAAGAGTGTTTGTGATGCCAAATTGCATCTTACGATTTGGTTGTAGTACGATCAGCAGAAAGAAGTCTGTCATATCAGGAATTTCACTTGGCTCTTTTGTAGTGTAAGCAGTCTCACAACCCAATTTTCTGATATAAAGTTTCATTGTGCATAGGCTGCACTACATTGCACATTAGGCATTGCCGTTATCATGCTCATTTTAATATTTTTGATTTCAAAAATCTAAATATCATAAAGCAATACACATACATCCAAATGGTCAATGACAAAAAACATCTTAGGAAACCTTTACTGGAAGATCCCAAAATAAACACACACACACAAGTAAATAACAGCCTACATTCCTTTAATTCTCTCAGTAACATAGGCAGACCATATTGTCCAAACAGCAATCATCCGCATGACCAGTTATGTGTTTTTCTTTTCCTTGTATTTTCAGTGCACTGTACAACAACAGTCAGCAATGCAGTTCTTTTCTTTCTTGACATTTTGAGAAGCCTGTAGCCATCATATTTTTTGAATGGGTAAAACTATCCATCGGGGCCATGTACACATAGCACACACATTATGGCATATCAATTGGACCAAATGTGTTCATACAGTTTGAGCACATAAATGACTGGCAGTGTGAGTAATCACTTGTTCACGATTTCTAAAAATTGCAGAGTGTATGCCCAACATAAGAAAGACATCAATCAAGAATCTTAACCAGAAAAAGAAATTCTGAGAATATCTCACGGGTTTTAGCATCATTACATTGGTTACCTGCGTCATCTAAAATTGATTTTAAAATACTATTAATTGAATATAAAGCTCTGAATGTTCCTTTCAATATTTTGTAGTGCATTCCCAGTTACAACATTCTCAGTTGTAAACTGAGATCTTCTAATAGTGGTTTGCTTATTATTCCGAGAGCACAGTATAAAACCTGTTTTGATGCTGTCTTTTGCTGTTATGGACCAAAAATCTGGAGTGCTTTACCAATAGAGTTACATTAGGTTAATAATGTGGAACACTTTTTTAAAAAATTCCTAAAAACCTAACTTTTTGATTTGGCTTTTTCATAGCTGCATTTTAGTTCAACTTCTAATATATTTTATATGAAATATACTACTGAGATTTGCAGTCATAAATAATATTAACACTTCTCTGCTTTCATTTCTGTTTTTTCTAAAATGCCACTACCACTTAAAGTATTGTGCAGCATGCCTGTGATGTTGGAATAAAAGTGGATATTCCAACTGTTGATGCGACCCATTGCATCTAATCTTTTAGGATGAAGCCAACAATAAGGAACTACAAGTACATTAACAGTAGATGGGGCTTGGTGATCTTTTGGACTTGGAAACCCTGCAATTTTTGAGTTTTTCTCTAACCTCACACCCCTGGAGTTTTTTTTTCCTGTCCTCCCCGGCCAACTGACCATAGCATTGGACTTATCATTTGAGACATACAAATAATTCCATATATAAAGACTCTACTTCTTCTATTACTTGTATATTTGTGTTATGTCATTTATTCATTCCTGCACTTATTTATTTAAAATTTGTTTTGTTTTTCTTCATATCTTGTTGAACACTTTGAGGGACATTTCTTGTACGAAATTGTAATGTATTGTGGAATTGAATTAAATGTTGTTGTTGCTATTAAGAAAATTTAATTACTTTCTACATATTGTCATTTACTTGTATGCTGTGTTAAATTAAGTCCTGTCTAATATTCACAAGTTTAATAAATCTGCCTTGGTATCTTCAACAGGAGATTTAGATGGGATTGCTGTCCACAGAAAAGCACCAAGGGAAAATAGGATTTTAGCTGTTATAAATGGGGCATTATATCTAAGCATAATATTAATATTACTTGCAGGTTTTTTTTTTTTAAGAAAGACTAGGGAGCTTTGCCCCCTGCTTGTTCACTCGCCAACCCCCCTGCCTGCACAACGCACCTTCAACTTTGCATCTATGCCGCTCGCGCATGTGGATTTGACTGTCACCAAAACACAAAATTTTTAATTCTCACAGATACGCCTCTTCATTGGCAAGAAGCACTACTTTTCCCTGATGGCAACATGAATTAGACGATCTACAAGTCTCTGACTTAAAATTTAAAGCCAAACAATTTTTACATACTTCTATCATATCACCTATGTCCATATATTTGATCTCTTTTCGCTTTTACCTTTTCGTCAATGTCACATTCAATTTTGATTCTGTGTTTAGAATTACATTGTGACAATGCAATGTAGAACTTCCCGTGAGTGAATATCGTTTATTTCTCTCTACACGAACTGTGTCTGACAATAGCATTCACACAAATGAGAAATAATTGAAACGTGTGCGTGATTGTAAATGTTTTAATCTCTTTGCATAAGGTATTGTCTCGCAGGATTTGAAATTTTCTCTTACGAGATTTCACTTTCACCAAACAACCAATCTTTTAATTCTCGTGGATACACCTCTTCATTGGGAAGAAACACTACTTTTCCCTGATGGTAACATGAATTAGACAATCTACAAGTCTCCGACTTAAAGTTTAAATCCAAAAAATATATTCAATCTCTTTTCGCTGTTCCATTATTTCACCGAGTAATAATTTCCGTTTGTTAGTACTAATGCAATCTTTACTATCATTTTTTTGAGACTTTCGAATTTTTGTACTTTCATTATCTCTAACCTGCTCTGCATGTGAATTGCGTCAACGTTTTTGAAATCTTCATGACATTCTACTTTGTCAGCTACTATGTCTTTTATTCCGGTCCCCGGCAGGTTTAAATCTCATGGCACAAAGTCTTGTCTCGCGGGACATGAAAGTGTCTCTCTAAGAAAGTCACGTCTCATCTCTCTTCCCAAGAATTTTTTATTATAATAGAGAGATTAAAAGTTTAGGTATTAATTCCTGTTCAAGACAATCATCCACTTAGTTTAATACAGAGTAAAAAGAAACCTAAGTCTGCTTTGAAAGCATTGCATACAGAGCACGAATCCATCCTGGATTTAGCCCTTCCAAACATGTTTTAGATATTGCCAGGCCAAATATGAAGATGTATAATATGTTTGCCATTACATTGTTTATTATAATTGCTGAAGCTAAATTGGAGTTCAAAATCTACAGTGTCCATCATTAAACTCATATCAAGAGGAAACCGAATGTTATTTAAACCTTTAGGGCATGGTACAATCTTTGTTCACCTTTTGCTTTGCTGCTGTACCACATTTGTCAGGTAATTTGATTGCTATGATAAAGAGAACATACTGTAAATTCCCAGTCTCTATGCATCTGGTGCATTGCCAGTCTGGCCTTGGATGTACATAGTCTAGCTGCTACCACCTGTTTTGTTGACACAGTGTGGTCAGGGACAATCACCCTTTTCTAAACGAACAGTTTGGCTCACTTCGCTAAGCTAATACAAGTCAACTCTAAATGGTCCTGTTCATTTCACTTCACACACTATACTGACTGTAGAAAAACCTTTATTTCCGTTCCTCATCAGCAATCAATCATGTTATGAATTTTCATTAACACAGTGCACATGAGGATGATATTTTCTGAATGAACCAATATAATCCTACTCCATGCTAATAATGCTAAAATTATCTGAAAAGCTTCTTGCATCCTTAAACAATTTGGGATCAGCAACACCAATTGTTCTGACTTGGTTAGGGAAAACTACCAATTTGCTCTCCAGTACCATGGCCAACTGTTATCTCTCACTAGGCTATTTTTTTTTTAACCTGTAGTCATTGGTTGTACACACTGTAAACTGTCTCTTTGGTTACCAGTGTTTCTCATCTTGCACACACAGTTCCGTTTTCCTGTTCAGGGTCTTCAGTTTTGTTATCCGTTTCTCTCACCAGGCATATTATTTATTTGCACCTCATACCAGATGTAGACATACAGTACTAGGTATTCACCGAGTGTGAGATTAGAAACACCTAAAACATTTTACAAGGTGCACACAAATGGTCTATTTTCCCCACTCAAAGTAGACAACAAACCTCACACACACATATGCTCCATTTAGGATTATGTTTCAACAACAACATTTATTTATATAGCACATTTTCATACAAAAAAATGTAGCTCAAAGTGCTTTACAAAATGAAGAATAGAAAAATAGAAGACACAATAAAAAATAAAAATAAGTCAACATTAATTGACATAGAATAAGTAAGGTCCGATGGCCAGGGTGGACAGAAAAAACAAAAAAAAAAAACTCCAGAGGCAGGAGAAAAAACAATAAAACCTGTAGGGATTCCAGACCAAGAGACCACCCAGTCCCCTCTGGGCAATCTACCTAACATAAATCAAACAGTCCTCTTTGTATATAGGGTTCTCATGGAAGGACTCGATGATGATGGTCACGTAGACTTCTGGCTTTCAGTCCATAAATGTTGGAGTTTCATGTTATCTGTGTTTGCTAAGCTACCGATTTGGGAGATTTTATAAATTTCATCTTTGCAAAATGAGACTTTGATAATAAAATGATCTTAATCTGAATAATCTTTCTTAAACAAGTACTTAAAGAATTAAAGAATTGTATGAAAATGTAGACAAAATGGAGAAGATGATCAGGTACAGCATTAGAAATTTAGAATAAGTCAAACTACAAATGAGAAAACTACTGACTGTGGAAGTGGTCATGGTGAATGTAGTTGGTAATCGTCCTTTTGGTTTTGTTATGTTAACGTAAGCTATTTGATTAGTTTATTTTTTGTCATATAATCAGGGTTTTTTTTTTATGGATGGGACCCAGGAACTGAGATGTAGTCATGTCCAGCTTTCCATTTGAAGACCAATTACTGTAGTATTAACAGCAGACAAGAACTTGCAGATCAGTTTCAGACATCAGTGACTGTCGTAGCCAAACAATACTATTGTTTTCCACTTCCTTCTAAAAGGCTGGTTTAGTATTTAAATAGGATTGCTATTAGGGTGGCCTGGAAGTAGGAGGCAGAAAATAGTGTCCGTCTGTGGAGGCGCCATCTTGAAGATGAAAGGAATTAGGGAGCCCAGCATACAAAGTCACAGATCAAGCAGAATCTGTGAAGCTTTTGAACAATTTGGGTGCAACATGTGCCTGTTGCTATATCTGTGTCACATAGTATTCCTGTGATTGGACAATTAAATAGGGTGCACATATATAGAAACAAGCATTGACTAGGCAGTTTGCAGTTGTCAGATGTTCTCATTATTGTGTAGTGGTGTATCTGCATTAAAGGCCAGCATGTCAATGCCTCGTTGGATGTTGGGCAATGTTATAGGTTTTCCCTTGGGTGTATAGGTGTGTGCATTTGCGCTCTGAACTTTCCAGTTTAGCAGTGGGACTTGGTTATAGCCCCTTATTCTCAACATCAGCTTTTTTTTTGTTTTAGCTGTGTGGTTGTGCTTCCTTTTTGAGCTATTCCCAGCCAATGGTATGCAGTGCAAGCCAGCCAAGAGGCATGAAATGTCCAGTATCATTTTCTTTACTTAGCAGTTAAATCTCTGCATTTTGTTGGATGACAACAACGTTGGATGGTATTACAATCGGTCAAGACAGACCAGACACCAGAACCCCATTTTTAAGTGAGTTTGCATAAAATGCGAAAAAGAACCTAATATTGGTTTCATGTCTGCCTGTCTGTCTGCATAAAACAAATCACACCCAGTGGACCAATTTTTGTTAAAACAGGGCAACTTATTCTTCAAGGAAATTTGTCAAGAAAGTTCAATTTGCAAAGACATATCTTGAACTGAACATGCTATACCTATTACTGAAACATTAAAAACCTCCGGAAAAGCATTAGCACATTTTCAAACTCATTTATCTTAAAAGGAGAAACCATCTGTAGGATTTAATTATGTATTAGTTTAATGTTTCAAATTAGCTTGAGAAAGGTTTCAACTTGTGTATTTGGTATATTTTGTTCTTTTAGCTGTTCCTTTTGGTTAAACAGATCCTCAATACAGGTTAGCAAATTGCTGATAGAGCTGTATGTGGCTAGTGGCTTGTGCTGGATGACACCTGTACAGACAGCAGCTGCAAATTCAGTGGCCCACAGAAACTCAAACTTCCATCTCATGCTGTTTGTAGTCACACAAAGGTCAATTAAAGGAATACTCCCACCAGAAACATTATTTTTAATATCTTACCATGTGTACTTAGCAGTTTTCATGCAGAATGGAGAGAAAAAAGTTTATCACATAATACTGAAGAAGGTAACAGCGAGCAGTGGTGTACAACAGCAATGGTGTGAAAAATGTTGATGAAAAAAAGACAAAAAAAACATCTCACGTAACTCATGCCCCAAAACACACATGTCCTTCATCCATTTGTATGCTCAATCCTTACAAGAAAGAAGCACTGGAGCTCACTTGAGAATTTAATGAATGAACTGATTTTATATCTGGGATTTTATATTTTAACACTTGGAAGATTTATTTATGAAGATTTTAACCTGCAAGTGGACACTGTTTTTATGGACTGGCTCTTTATTTAATTAAGAACTTGCACTACATGTTTATAAGGACACTGCCTGTTTAAGTTAATAAACTGCATTATGCACTTTTTTGCACAAATCTTGTTATTTTGTGCCCTTATTTCACTAGTCATGATTACCAGTTTCCCAGGTTCAAGAAGATGCCAAGGCTCTGAGCAACCGGTGGCATCACTGACATTAAAAAGATGACACCGATGGAGCCCTATCTGTGGATCGCAGGAAGGGGTGGGATCAGATGTAGGCATGGTGGCAAATCTATCGTGAAGCTGGGTGAGGTGAGGGTGAGGGTAGATGTCAGGCTCTTAACATACTGTATAATGAGACCCTGTATTCTAGTACAGCAAGTGACCGTATTTATGCAATGAACAAATAAACAATATCATTACTAGCAAACGAAACAAATAAACAATATCATTACAAGCAAATAAGATAAAAAATATGCCTACCTTTCTTACAGTGCATCCGGAAAGTATTCACAGCGCATCGCTTTTTCCACATTTTGTTATGTTACAGCCTTATTCCAAAATGAATTAAAATTCTTTTTTTTCCTCAGAATTCTACACACAACAAAAAAGTGAAAAAAGTTTACTTGAGGTTTTTGCAAATTTATTAAAAATAAAAAAATTGAGAAATCACATGTACATAGGTATTCACAGCCTTTGCTCAATACTTTGTCGATGCACCTTTGGCAGTAATAACAGCCTCAAGTCTTTTTGAATATGATGCCACAAGCTTGGCACACCTATCCTTGGCCAGTTTCGCCCATTCCTCTTTGCAGCACCTCTAAAGCTCCATCAGGTTGGATGGGAAGCGTCGGTGCACAGCCATTTTTAGATCTCTCCAGAGATGTTCAATTGGATTCAAGTCTGGGCTCTGGCTGAGCCACTCAAGGACATTCACAGAGTTGTCCTGAAGCCACTCCTTTGATATCTTGGCTGTGTGCTCTGGAGAAGGTTTTCATCCAGGATGTCTCTGTACATTGCTGCAGTCATCTTTCTCTTTATCCTGACTAGTCTCCCAGTTCCTGCCGCTGAAAAACATCCCCACAGCATGATGCTGACACCACCATGCTTCACTGTAGGGCTGGTATTAGCCTGGTGATGAGCGGTGCCTGGTTTCCTCCAAACGTGACGCCTGGCATTCACACCAAAGAGTTCAATCTTTGTCTCATCAGACCAGAGAATTTTGTTTCTCATGGTCTGAAAGTCCTTCAGGTGCCTTTTGGCAAACTCCAGGCGGGCTGCCATGTGCCGTTTACTAAGGAGTGGCTTCCGTCTGGCCACTCTACCATACAGGCCTGATTGGTGGATTGCTGCAGAGATGGTTGTCCTTCTGGAAGGTTCTCCTCTCTCCACAGAGGACCTCTGGAGCTCTGACAGAGTGACCATCGGGTTCTTGGTCACCTCTCTGACTAAGGCCCTTCTTCCCCGATCGCTCAGTTTAGATGGCTGGCCAGCTCTAGGAAGAGTCCTGGTGGTTTCGAACTTCTTCCACTTACGGATGATGGAGGCCACTGTGCTCATTGTGGACCTTCAAAGCAGCAGAAATTTTTCTGTAACCTTCCCCAGATTTGTGCCTTGAGACAATCCTGTCTCGGAGGTCTACAGACAATTCCTTTGACTTCATGCTTGGTTTGTGCTCTGACATGAACTGTCAACTGTGGGACCTTATATAGACAGGTGTGTGCCTTTCCAAATCATCTCCAATCAACTGAATTTACCACAGGTAGACTTCAATTAAGCTGCAGAAACATCTCAAGGATGATCAGGGGAAACAGGATGCACCTGACCTCAATTTTGAGCTTCATGGCAAAGGCTGTGAATACTTATGTACATGTGCTTTCTCAATTTTTTTATTTTGAATAAATTTGCAAAAATGTCAAGTAAACTTTTTTCACATTTTCATTATGGGGTGTTGTGTGTAGAATTCTGAGGAAAAAATTAATTTAATCCATTTTGGAATAAGGCTGTAACATAACAAAATGTAGAAAAAGTGATGCGCTGTGAATACTTTCCAGATGCACTGTATATGGCAACAGTTGGACATCTGGTCACACCCCATCCCTCTATTTCACAACTAGAGATAATTGGATTAACCAATCTACATGTGAAATTGAGGCATCAGTCAAAATAGTTTTTAAACAATTCATTTATCGAAATTTGCAGTTTATATCACAGATACTTTCAAAATGAACTAGTTCCTTTCACTAATTCCATGGCAGAGGCAATTTTTTGTCACAGTTACAGTAATTCCTACTCCAATCCTCAGCTCTAACTCAGGTCTCATTTGCCCCTGGCTGCTTTTCAGGCCCTTCTACCAGGCAGGTTAACACTGTGTAGATAATGTTAAGCGTGTCATCTCTGGGGTTCTAAAATCTCACCTTGAGCCAGCTTCATTCTTTAAAGTTTCTGGGTTTCTTTTTAAACAATACAAACCCTGACTTATGACCACAAAGACTCAATACATCTGATTCTCATTAACCTAATTATACTATTTTCATGTACCAGCAATACTTCGTCCTAACATCTGACAACCTACACAAGCCTTTTACAAGTGGTCTTTCAAATCCCAGGATGCAATGCACTGAGCTTCAAAGAGACTCTCTTTATGCTGAATATCCTTGCTTCTTTATTTTCATCAGGTGCAACTTTGTTAGTATTGTTTTAGCACTGTTTTCCTTTCAGAAAGTTTGTTGTTTCTCATATTTTTATCTTTATTCCAACATCCATCCAATATCCAACCAGCTATATCCCAACCACAGGGTCACAGGGGTCTGCCAGAGCTAATCCCAGCCAACACAGTGTACAAGGCAGGAAACAAACCCTGGGCAGGGAGCCAGCCCACCACAGGGCACAAAAACAATGGACAATTTAGAATCACCAGTTCACCTAACCCGCATGTCTTTGGACTGTGGGAGGAAACTGGAGCACCCGGAGGAAACCCACGTAGACACAGGGAGAGCATGCAAACTCCACGAAAGGAGGACCCAGGAAGCGAAATTGGGTCTCCTAACTCCGTGCCGCCCTGATTCTAACATTTTGAAAAAATATTTTGAATGTAATGTATTTTCTTTCTGTTTTTTCCTCTATTTTGAAAACACAGTGCACTGCCCTTAATGAGTAGTTTTAGAAGGATCATTTATGTCCCCTGTTATAAATTCTGGCATACTTAACTGCACCAGATGAGAAGCAAAATTACTCCAAGCCTGGATTTCTGCATAATCACTAATTTGGTCAGCATTATTGTGCTGTTCCGTTTGTATATTACTTTATTTGAGTTTACATATTTTGTAAATGTATATACTCACTTCTTAAATGCAAAGTCAATTTTACATTAATTTAATATTTAATTCCAGTAGTACACTGCAACCTTTCCGTAGCATCATTTATAAAGAATTGTGAATTTAATGCATACATGGATGTGAAAATATACTGTAAACCAGTTTATAATCCGTTTAAACTACCAGAATACAAACAAAATGTTATACAGGTAAACTCTGCCAAAGGGTAAAACAGCAATCATCCTCCATTCTATGATAGGTGAGTTTCATAAAAGGGACATACGACTGGCCATGTGTTTGGGGCGCACATTACAGTTTGGGCCATCGCGGCATTGACACTAGAATCGGCCATGGTCTCACCGATCGTCTTATACTTCTTTAATAATGAAATCACTTTTAGTTTATCATTTTACAAAGCGCGCTTAGGTCCACAAACATGTGTGCAGTAGTCGGGTGGATTGAAAATTTGGGTATTAGGTGTTAATGCGAGACTTCTTAATGCTGCTTTAATAAGTAAAAGGTCAAACTGGAAAGAACAGATAAAGAGAAGGACAGAAACTAACCGCAATTCAACACGTCAGCTTTATGCACTTAATACGGGCTTGCTTTTTTGTTAAATGCTTTTAATATTTTGATTAAATCCATTAAAATTTTTCATGCAGTATTTAAATGGTCTTTGTGGTTTATGCCTTTTGATGGTGTCTTGATGTATGTATAAATTTGTAACTTAAGTCAAATGTCAAACATAAGGTAAGTCAGGAAGTGTAGTGACAGACTGGCAGACACAGGTACTGTACGTACTGTACAATAATGAACCGCTGCGCCGAAATCAATTAATTCATCATTACCTTAAGTAGGACGGTACCAAAAACGCAATAAAAACAATCAATGGATGATCTGGTTTGCCTCGGCTTCACCTATTGAGACATGGGATGGGCAGCAGCAGCACTTCAAAAGTCAGAGGCGCCGAGAAAGAGGCGGATCGGCTGGGCTGTGATCTCTGTTTTTCACTTTACCCCCAGTTCCCTCCCATCCCCGCTTTGGCACCTCCTTCCCAAGCGGCAGTGTGCAAACGCCCTATTAAATTGGGACGTGCGCAAGTCGGAGCCACTTTGGTAAGGTGTCGCCCGGAGTTTGCCGATTGTTCAGGTAAGTGCGGACTCTCCTCTTGTGCAACTTAGACCACAGCGTAGCAATCCAAAGTGAAGTTGCGGTTCGTCTTACATTGCATACACAGGACTGTTGAAGACATTCGACCTGCACTGAGCCGTTGTGCATTTGGGAGTAACAGATCCTTATCCTCCGGTTAGCTATGGTCGTCACTCTTGCGCAGTTCAGCTCTGCTGGAGATCTTTAACGGTCTGGAGCGAACGGGTTCATTGCGCTGTCCACAGCATGTTGTTCACAGAAGGGACAGTGGGCTGGCGTCCAAGGACCTGGATTTTAAATCCCCCCCATCACTTTTTCACGTGAGACGTGCCTCTGACACCTTCTCGCGCTGATTCTGTTGAAAGGCTCGATGTAAAGTTTTGCAGCATAGCACTACAGGTCACCCTTTTTTTTTTTTTTCTTTTTACAACTTCTCATTACTTGTGCATGTCTTTACTTGTATTAGGCATGTGTTTGTTGGTGGGGAGTTCTTTAAGATATAAGAACTGATATTTGGGCAGTAAATGCTTTTCAAGTGCAGTAGGTGAGATTTGGGAGTAGCATCCTGTTTGTATGGGGGCACCAAATGCATTTCATGTGTTACATATGAGCCTTCTAGGGACTCCTGTCTAGCTGTCACATTGACCACAGTAGCATTTTGCAGTGGATGTGAGATCTTTGAATAAGGGGCCTTATATTGCTAGGTGGCAAAATCTTGTCCATCTTCCCAGTTAGTAACTCAAGAGTTAAACAAATTCAGAAAGTGTTTTTGAACTGTCCATATTTTTTTTTACTAAAGGCTTAGCTTGTGGCTAGAGTTGAAAATGGGGACATAGAAGCAGCAACACAAAAGTGCAACTTTATGTCTAATAATGTTAGCTGCATTTCAAGTGACTACTATTATCAGCTATTAGTCTGACCATCTTAGCGTCTTAAGAAAAAGGAGGTGCGTTCTGGAGCTGAAAGAGAATTATTAGAGAGTTATATTACAAAGAGGCAGTAACTGGAAGATTAAGGGGTACATCATTGGAGATTATTAATATTGCTGTCCTGACATTGCACCTATTATGTTTGCTTGTCTGGATACATACATGTTTTTATTTCTGAAATTCCTCTTTGAAGATTGCTTGCATATGTTTTCAAGCCTTTTCTTCATTGGCTGATGTCAGCTATCCAGTTGTGAAGAGCTGCTCATCCCTGCAAAAGTTTCCTGGGAGGCCTGCTAGGAAAACTGCGTCATGTTTACATTCCATCCAGGCGCCTGGAGCTGCATTTACTGCAAGTGGAAAGTTTGCCAGAAGTGGAGTGACTTCCTGACCTATCTGGCTGAACAGGGCGGCCACGTTTGCCTTTGTTCCTGTGCTTACAGAAGGCTGAATCACTTCCTAGATAATACTGGCCAACTACATGCTTGCTTAAAGACAGATAGGAAATGCCTGCCCAGTACAAGCCCACTTCACTAAATTTGAGAAAGAATTCATTCAAGTATTGTTACAAAAGGGTGTTTTGCGATTCATGTCCAGAGTATCCAATCACAAAGTAATCCATCAAGTATTCAAGAACAGTCTCAGAAGTGAAATTCAATGCAGGCAATAACAGAACTCTCTATAAGGGAGTGAGAGCAACCTTGGTTTTATACTGTATATGCCATAGCCAGCATTAAAGAGTCAGTGACAGAAAACCATCCGTGTACAGACTAACTGGACTGAAGGAGCAATGGATTTTTTTTTGTGTGTTCAGGACAAGCACTGAAACAGATCAATGTTTATGAATAAGACTGGACTTAATGACTGATTGGATTTGTCTGATAGAAAAGGTCCTGAAAAGATCAGAATCTAGTGCTATGTCCCATAAGTAAAGAGCTCAGAGAGTGATTAGGCAAATTAATCTGAGCACATGCTAGTGTCATGAAGCCAGCTGAAAAGTTTCAGTCAGTCAGTCATTATCCAACCCGTTATATCCTAACACAGGGTCATGGGGGTCTGCTGGAGCCAATCCCAGCCAACATAGGGCGCAAGGCAGGAACAAATCCCCGGGCAGGGCACCAGCCCACCGCAGGGTACACACACACACACAAACACACACACCAAGCACACACTAGGGACAATTTAGAATCGCCAGTGCACCTAACCTGCATGTCTTTGGACTGTGAGAGGAAACCGGAGCACCCAAACAAGGGGAGAACATGCAAACTCCAAGTTGTGTCATATGTAGGGAGTGGTTTGGTGGACATAAGTCTTGAAATTGATTACAAATTAATGTCATTCAGCCAACTGAAGGCTGTAGTGGGTTTGAGTGATAACTTTTGGAATGAGTTCAGTGGACTAGAATCAGGTCAGTGTGCTGGGAACAGTGCCATTTTAAGCCAGATTGTTTAAGGTGCTTGAATGTGCCTCAGCTTTAAAATAAAAAAAAGAAAAATTCATTTAAAGTTTTGGCACCAGTGTGATATTCAGCATATGAATTTGTTCACGGATCTGAGTGATTGCCTAATTGTTGAGTGGTGCTGCACATGTCCACAGCTGGTTTCAATACAGAAGAATGTCTGGGCATGGTTTTATTGTAGTACATGTTGTGCTTGGCCTGATTTATCACGGCAAAAATACAGTTTGAACTCACGATAAGATAAGTTAAAAAGCACCACCCCTCTAATGTTAATAAAAAGTAGATGCCTCAGGAAAGAAAATGGTTGCTTTTAGTTAGGAGGGGATGTGTTTCCTAATGATTTTTAAATGTCCTAACCATGTTATTAAAATGTGGAGAAGTGAAAGACCAGCTGATTTCCTTATACTGTACATATAGTCCATCATTGATTCTTTGTGCTTTAAGTTCCAAAAAAAGAGCATCTGATATTTTAGGCTGCAGACTTTTAACGAAACAGCATATTGTTTAGGGATTCTACAGGCTCTTAACTATTTGTTAACAATAGGTGGTCCAATGTTTTTTGAACAAATAAGGCATCCCATAATCCCTGCACCCTTGCTAATGAGCTCTCCTACTGAGAGCGCCAGCAAAATGTTTGTTGCTGATTTTTAGGATGCAATTAAAACCTTCTTAAATATGCCAGCAATGAGCCCTCCTTTCGCCTGTTCTCTCTCTCCCTTGACTGTTGAAATGATTGAGCCAGTGATGAGCAGGGCAGCAGCTTTGATTATGTGAATCTTTTTTTTTTTTTGTCTGTCTTCTTTCTTTTGGTAACTGATAGAAAACAGGTACAGTAAGTCCTACAACTGTAATGTAAGAGATTATCTTCTTCATGCTCCAGAGAAAGCCCACTCAAATTGGTCACATTTGCAGTAGCCATGAAAAGAGAGTATTACCTGAGTGACACTTAATAATAATAATAATAGTAATAATAATAAATTGTATTTATTTGTGCCTTTCCCATGATTAAGGCGCTTAATTCATGCATAGCAAGGCAAATATGAAATAAATGGTTAGCACTGTGGCATTACAAGTCCAGTGTCTTGGCCTTGAATTCCATGGCTGACTGCTGAATATGTGGAGTTTGCACATTCCCAAAATGATTCCAAAGAATGTTTAGACTCTAACTACAACTATTAGGCCACACTGCAAATCACAAGTAGATCTTATTTTATATAGTGCCTTTCCATAGAAGATACAATTCCAAGGTACTAAACTGAGTTCCTTCCAAATAGACTAAGATTTGTTATGGGCCATATGCTAAGAAGCTTTTGCTCAATAGTCCAGGTCATGTTTCATTTACCATGCAAAGTTTAAATTATATAGCCAAACATACAGATAGAGTACACTTTTTGCCTCTACGTTTCTTGAAGTGAGTAGCTCAGAGTCACTTAGTCATTTGATGTTGGTGATGGAAGTACTTGTCCACACTCCATATTGTGGTTGCATTTCTTATTCTCCATTTACAGTTGTGCTTAAAAGTTTGTGAACCCCATTGAATTTTCTATATTTCTGCATAAATATGACCTAAAACATCATCAGATTTTCACTCAAGTCCTAAAAGTAGATAAAGAAAAAACCAGTTAAACAAATGATACAAAAATATTATACTTGGTCATTTATTTATTGAGGAAAATGATCGAATATTACATATTTGTGAATGGCAAAAGTATGTGAACCTCTAGGATTAGCAGTTAGTTTGAAGGTGAAATTCGAGTCAGGTGTTTTCAATCAATGGGATGACAATCAGGTGTGAGTGGGCACCCTGTGTTATTTAAAGAACAGGGATCTATCAAAGTCTGCTCTTCAAAACACATGTTTGTGGAAGTGTATCATGGCACGAACAAAGGAGATTTCTGAGGACCTCAGAAAAAGAGTTGTTGATGCTCATCAGGCTGGAAAAGGTTACAAAACCATCTCTAAAGAGTTTGGACTCCACCAATCCACAGTCAGACAGATTGTGTACAAATGGAGGAAATTCAAGACCATTGTTACCCTCCCCAGGAGTGGTCGACCAACAAAGATCACTCCAAGATCAAGGCGTGTAATAGTTGTCAAGGTCACAAAGGACCCCAGGGTAACTTCTAAGCAACTGAAGGCCTCTCTCACATTGGCTAATGTTCATGTTCATGAGTCCACCATCAGGAGAATACTGAACAACAATGGTGTGCATGGCAGAGTTGCAAGGAGAAAGCCAGTGCTCTCCAAAAAAAACATTACTGCTCATCTGCAGTTTGCTAAAGATCACGTGGACAAACCAGAAGGCTATTGGAAGAATGTTTTGTGGATGGATAAGACCAAAATAGAACTTTTTCGTTTAAATGAAAAGTGTTATGTTTGGAGAAAGGAAAACACTGCATTCCAGCATAAGAACCTTGGTGGTAGTATCATTGTTTGGGCCTGTTTTGCTGCATCTGGGCCAGGATGGCTAATGAATTCTGAATTATATCAGAGAATTCTAAAGAAAAATGTCAGGACATCTGTCCATGAACTGAATCTCAAGAGAAGGTGGGTCATGCAGCAAGACAACGACCCTAAGCACACAAGTCGTTCTATCAAAGAATGGTTAAAGTTAATGTTTTGGAATGGCCAAGTCAAAGTCCTGACCTTAATCCAATTCGAAAATGTTGTGGAAGGAACTGAAGCGAGCAGTTAATGTGGGGAAACCCACCAACATCCCAGAGTTAAAGCTGTTCTGTACAGAGGAATGGGCTAAAATTCCTCCAAGCCGGTGTGCACGAATAATCAAAAGTTACTGGAAATGTTTAGTTGCAGTTATTGCTGCAAAGGGGGGTCACACCAGATACTGAAAGCAAAGGTTCACATATTTTTGCTATTCACAAATATGTAATATTCAATAATTTTCCTCAATAAATAAATGACCAAGTATAATATTTTTGTATCATTTGTTTAACTGGCTTCTCTTTATCTACTTTTAGGACTTGAGTGAAAATCTGTTGATGTTTTAGGTCATATTTATGCAGAAATATTGAAAATTCTAAAGGGTTCACAAAGTTTCAAGCACAACTGTATGCTCTATCTTTATTTTATAATGACGTGTTGCCTTCTCCTATCCCAGCAGAATGACAGGAAAAGGGAGGACCTGTGACTGTAATACACACTGCTGCTCAACCTCATATGCTCCCTACCCATTAGCTGAGGAAGGAAAAGCACAGGACATTTTCTAATAGGGGCTTCCCAGAGCTGGGCTCAGCCATTCAAGGTCAAAAGGCAAAAAAAGGCCTGCTGACACTTTGTGAAAAGAAGCTAGAATCATAAGTCAGTCTGTTCTAGTTAGTCTAAAATGGCATGACTGAGAAATCTTATACTTGTTTTTAATGACTCTGTTATTAACAATCTGTGGTGGCAGCATATGTTCAGAACTACTATAGGAACTGTTTAAGTGCTCTCCATGATCCTTCACTTTTCCTGTTCCTAGTGTGTTGATAGGCACCCTTTCAGATGAAAGTTAATGTTTGGAGCTATTGATATGACTTGCACACTTCTTGTCTGTTATGTGTCTTAAATTAAGAATTTTGGTTCCTTTTCTTCTGTGACAGGATGCCTTTCGGAGGAGGAAACAAATGTGGTGTGTGCCAGAAGACTGTCTACTTTGCCGAGGAAGTGCAGTGTGATGGAAAAAGCTTTCACAAGTCATGTTTCTTGTGCAGTGAGTCCCAGCTTTGACAATAAGAACAGTACTTTATCGCCCTCTCAAAGAAATATGTGAAGTGCAGTTTGTTTTGACTTTTTCACCTTAACTTTTATTCCATTCATCTGGTGAGGCTGAACCATTAGATTTTCTCTGTGGCGCCAGCAAGTGTCGGACAGAAATCAACCAGACTAACTATAACTCGTTTCCTCATGTCTGGAGCTTTAAGAGTTGCTTCACTTAGATATTCAAAAGTGTGACATATTAATGATCGAGCAGTGAACCTTAAACTATTTATTCATCTATTTTAATAATGTTATGTTTTCTGACCTAGGGTCTGTCTTGACACCACTGTGTGCAAGGTGGGAACCAAATCTTATGTGCACCAGCTAATCTTGGGGCACACTTAATGCATGTAGCCATACTTAACCTATACAGTGGAACCTCAGTTCACGACCATAATTCATTCCACAATTCTGGTCGTAAACCGATTAGGTCGTGAACCGAAACAATTTCCACCATAGGATTGTATGTAAATACAATTAATCCATTCCAGACCGTACGAACTAGATGTAAATATATGTTTTTTTAGTTTTTAAGCACAAATATAGTTAATTACACCATAGAATGCACAGCGTAATAGTAAACTAAATGTAAAAACATTGAATAACACTAAGAAAACCTTGAACAACAGAGAAAACTAACACTGCAAGAGTTTGCGCTATAGTGCTAGGAACCGCTCTCTAAAAACACTTCTTTTTAATGAGTTTTAAGCACAGGGAAAAAAATGAACATTTGAAAAATGCGTAATTTAATAAACCACCAAGAAAAATAACATTACCACAATGCATGCTGTGAACCGATCGCTGTAAACAGAACTGAAAACAAAAACAAGCCTTTTCTAGCTTATTTGTCCAGCCTTCCCTCTCTCGCTTGCTTGCTCGCTCTCTCTCTCTCTTTTGTGTGTGTGTGTGTGTGTGTCGCACGCCTCTGTCTGTGTGTGCCTCTGTCTCGTCTCTGTGTGTGTGTGTGTGTGTGTGTGTGTGTGCCTCTGTCTCGCGCACCTCTGTGTGTGTGTGCCTCTGTCTCTTCATGCCTCTGTCTCGCATGCCTCTCTCTGTGTGTGTGTGTGTGTGTGTGTGCCTCTGTGCCTCTGTGTGTGTGTGTGTGTGCCTCTGTCTCTCGCGCCTCTGTGTGTGTGTGTGCCTCTGTCTCTGTGTGTGTGTGTGTGCCTCTGTCTCACGCGCCTCTGTGTGTGTGTGTGTGTGTGTGCCTCTCTCTCGCACGCCTGTGTGTGTGTCGCGCGCTCTCTCTCTTGCTCGCTCACTGCACAGGAAATGCACAGGGAGAGACTGAACATGTACTAACCTAAAGGGAAACTGGCTTGTTCGTATACCGAGTGTGTGGTCGTGAACCGAGGCAAAAGTTTGGCAAACTTTTTGGTCGTAAACCGAGTTGTATATGTACCGAGACGTTCGTGAACCGAGGTTCCACTGTATAGGGTCTGTTTATAGATGTCATTTAATCTGCCACACATGTCATTGGAATTTGAAAGGAAATATGAAATATGCAGAAGAAAATGCATCCAGACATTGTGAGAACATGCTGATTTGGCACAGATGGTGCTCAACCCTGTGATTTAAGTCCAGGATTCTGGAGTAGTAAAGTAGCAGCACTAACCTCTGTGCTACCTTGATGCCCAAATTTTTAACTAGCCATATTTAATAAAAATGCATACAAGTAATTCTTTATGCTATAACAGGTATTCAGATTCACACTCAGCACTGTGTTGTTTTCTTAAATGAAACATGCAGCAATACACTGTATGACTTACCAGTATGTTGCTATGAATAGGGTGCTGTTTTAGTGTATTTTCAAACATTCTCTTCCTGATGAATGCATAACCACAGGCACAAAATGACAGCTGCTCTTTTTGAAAGCCCCATTTACAGTAATACTCCAGACAAATAAGTATGGAACTGCCAGCCTGATTTAACAGCAGCTTATACTAGGATGGTGCTTACCATCTTCCTGATTTGAGTTAAGTTAGCTAGGTGAAAACAAGTGCAATCTGTCTATATTTTTGTTCATAATTAATAATGGTTGTATATATTTTTAGTATTTTACTATATTCATTAAAATCAGTTCTATATCATTTTATGTAGTGCTTGTTCCAGACTCCAAGATTTCTAAAAAATACAAAAAAATGTTTTATTAAACAAAACACGATAGGGGTTAAAACAGGGAGAACACAAAGCATTATGTAACTAATCATTTAATAAATGCATCATTTGAGCCAGGCAATTTAAGGGCTGGCATTATCATCTATAAATCTTGGAGCTACCTATCCATGTCCCCGTTTTACCTCCTGTTCTGTTTATCCCTTTCAGTCTCTTTATTTTAGTCCAGCTCACATAGTTATTTCAGGATTAGCGAGGCAATGGCAAGGAGTGGCTGTTAGATCTCATTCAGCTTTGGGTTTACATATGTTGTAATTACTTTAAATCACTCTCATAGTTAGAACACACCTTCAAAACAAAATCAAGATGCCCTCTGGTAATACTGTATCCCTGTTTAAAGAGGCAGTAACTGAAGTGTGTTGTCCTTAACTGATGTCAACAGAAACTCCCTACTCCTTACTGGTCTTACTTGCTGCCTTCTGTTTAGCATTCTGGAGTAAAATGGCCCATTCCCTAGCAGTTCTCCACACATTATCTGTTAAAGATGGAAGAATTCCTTCAGATTGGCATAGATGAATATTGCTGTTCCCCTCGTGTCTCCTGTCTGCCTGCACAGACTTATTTTTCTCACTGCCATTTCTCTTCTGGGTAGTACTTTATCAGATGAGTATTTTTATATCCAGCTTCAAGGTCACTTGAAATGCTGGAGCTTATCCTGAAAGCAATGGGCGCAATGTAAGAAACAGCCCTTGATGGAGAACCAGTCCATCACAAGACACACTTAGACATGCATTTGCACTCATACAATATAATACTACTGCTATTATTCAACAGGGCGAGTATAAGAGTCACTTATAAGAGAAACTCCACACACATAGTAGGGTGGCCAGGATTGAGGCATATATAATCTTACTGGCTACTTTATTAAGTGCAGCTGGTAATTAATGTAAAAGCCATTCCTCGAAACAGCCAATCACGTGGCTGCAATTTAAAATGTCACATACAACATGCAGCCATGGTCAAAAGGTTTAGCTGTTGTTTGACTAAACTTCAGAATGTCCAGGAAAAACTGGGGCCCACTGCTTTTAATCAAATGCAGGAAAATGAGGCTAGAGTGAGCATGTGGTAATCAAAAATGGATAAATGAAGATTGAAAAAATTATGTGTTCTGAAAAATCTAGGTTCATGCTATATAGCATCCAGATAGGAGGTGAGAATTTGACAGGAACATTATGAATTCACCCTGACTTGCAATAACAGTATGGGCTACTATTAATAGTGTAATTGTGGGGGGACTGTTTTTTTTGTTACACGTTAGGCCCAATGATACCCTTTGGGCGTCATGTGAATGTATTGCTGCTCACCATGTACATGTTTATCCTGAAAGTTGCTGGTTCACTGCTGGCGATAACACAGAACAAATTCCCATACTAATACAGCAGGCCAAGGCAGCATCTGCACTCCAGCGTTCGTTTCTCATAACAGTTGTGTCCACAGTAGTATTGCTTGCATTGTCCAATTGTAGAGTCAGATTGTGTACGAGGAGTGATGACAGATGACCTTGCTCTAGGACTGACAGCATTGTGCCCTTCTCTCACTGTCTTATCATTGATGTAAGTATTCTGTCTGCCGGCAGTTTGAGAGCAGCAATCCGGATGAAAGAAGTTTATTGTGTCATTGTAGCTCTGGTGCGGTCACTTGAGGGTGACCAGATCTTGAACAGTCACCAGCCTTGCTGGCAGGAGCAACACCAGTATTGGGCTCAGGTAGACCTAAGCCCACTCACTTTCCTCATTGGCCCACCCTGCAACTTAGGTTTTAATTTTTTTTCTTCAAATGAAAATGAGTCTGTACTGCATACAATCATTTTAACACTCATTTCCCTTGATTAAAATATCAGTTGATTAAAAATGTACACAGAAAAAAATCACCAGTGTTAACTGTATCACTAGAAAAGTTAGTTCAGCTCTTAAAAAATTATTTAGAAAGTGCATATGGTGCTGGATGCTGATTAAACAACATACAGCTGCATAACAAGGTTTAGAAAATAAGACTGACTTAAATTTTGCTTATCACACATGACGTTAAGAGTAGGCTATCAACTAGTAATTTACTGAAGTTACCGTAGCACTCCACTGAATTGACATACCACTC
This sequence comes from Polypterus senegalus, assembly GCF_016835505.1. Lineage (NCBI taxonomy): Eukaryota > Metazoa > Chordata > Cladistia > Polypteriformes > Polypteridae > Polypterus > Polypterus senegalus. The sequence continues at coordinate 232,157,121 of NC_053156.1, read as the reverse complement.
ACTGAAAATAGTTGTTCAGAAATATCTAATCATTTGCAAATCGCTGCTGTTGAGCTATTTCTTATTGGAGGAAAATGTGAATGATGTCTCAACAATCAGTCATTTTAGATTTTATTAGTGAAAGGAAACACACAGAAGTGCAAAACATCTGATGTCAGCTCTGAAAGTTTTGGTGATTCCCCATTAGCCAGTGTAAACCACGTCAATAGCACTTTCTTCACTTTAGCAATGGGTATGCTATTAAGGGTATTAGTGAGTGTGCTGAAAATCTACAACCACCTAGCTGCCAAAGCATTAGCCATGTCTCTCATCAGATTTGTCTGATATCCACAAGCCACCAACTCGATCGGTATTAAAGTTTCCAACTTCTATTATGGCCTGAAAGGTGCTCAGCTCTGTGGCTCATTCATACAACAGATCATAATGCATGGGTGGAATACTGAATATCGAAAGATGTAATTTTGGCATTTTTGTAATTCTGTAGTTGAGAACAGATTCACTGGGAACACAAGTATCAGATATGCATACACAAATTGCAAGGGAAGGCAAAATGGTAGTTGGACAGTTGTTGTTATATAATGCCATAATAGTCAAAAATATGGCAGACATTATTTGGCTGTTTCTGCGTTGTGATGGGCTGGTATATCTTACATATCAACAAAAGGTAGGCAGTCAGTTTTTCTTCATAATTTCTAAGTGTATTTAAACTAGAGTTAACAATAACCATTCAAACTAGATGTGAAAAAAAACAAAAAACGCTGTTTACATTAGTATGACTGGACTTCAAGATTAGACCCAACTGTGACAAATTTAGGCCCACAGTTGCTGTAGTACCGCATGTCTCACTACAAACTGCCATATACTGCTTTGCTGGTCAGATAGTTAAAACAAATTCGCAATTTCTTGTGAAAGTACACAAGCTATAACTTTGTAATTCACACATTTAGTAAACTACTTTTTTCCATCAGTATATATTTACAGTCAGCCAAAATCCGGATTGAAAATATAAAAAAAAAAAAGTCAGAAATTCCCAATACAGTTGGTAATAACTCTGCTCACACAAAGCACCCTTGGTGTACTCTGTACATGGATCAACCACATTCTCCAGCAATCACTGCCTTTAGAAAAGCAAACTCTTTCTCTCCCCTCCATCCTACCTTGGCTTCTGAGCTCTATTAATCTCCAAGGTGGGAATAGGTTTCCATTTTACAATTTACACAGTTCTGCAGCTCTTAAAACAAAATATAAAATACATACACACTGTATATTCTGAAAAATAAAGACACTAAAACAAAGAACACTAAATGATCATTAACCAAAAAGTTAAAATAAATTATATTTGGATTTTCTTAATCGTTACTTACGCGCAAGCCAATCAAAGGGAGTCTGTCCATTAGCTTGCAGATGCCTTAAACTTAAACAAGAGTACAAAATGCTTTGCAAGGTCAAAATGGCTCGGGCACATGCACTCCCTCAGATGCTAAGAAGGAATGCAAAGTGCTTTCTCTCTGCAATATGTTGGGTATGCATATGAGTAGGTTAGTCAAGGATTGTTTACTCTAGAGGATGGAGGGGAGGGAGTTTAGGAAAGGCCAGGTTTAGAACTATACACGAAAAAACAAACAATAGTGTAAAAAAGTTAAAATTCATAATGTAAATTATAACCCAATACAAAAGTAAAATGTGTAACACATTAAAATAGCTTGCTTTAATGCTAGAAGTATAAAAATAAAACAAACAAGTTGGAGTTGTATGTAGTGGAGCATAATTATGATATTATAGCAATAACAGAACCCTGGCTAAATAACAAAGATGGACATGAGTATAACAGAGGGGGATATACAGTACATTTTTAGGAAGTATAGTCATAACAGAAAATGAGGCAGGGTGGCTGTTTTATGTCAAACTGAATTTAAATGCAAGTCCATTTCATTTGGATGATGAGCCCCATCTTAGTGAGGACATCTGACTTTCTTTGGAAAGCATTAGGGAAAGAGGCCTTATTTTAGGAGTGTGTTACAGACCGCACAATGCAGAGAGTAATTTCAAGACAAACCTTTTTAGTAATATTAAAAGGTCAAGTTTACAGGAGGATATTATAGTCATGGAGGACCTTAACTACCTGAATATTAACTGAGCTAACCTTGCAAACAGTAGAGCACAAAAGCAGAAGCTTTTAGAAGTAATCAATGACTATTTTTATCAGAATAGAATTGAGGGTGTAGAAGTGATTGAACCACTAGGGTGCAGTGACCATAATACAATTCTGTACAATTCTAGGTGTTTTGGAAATGTGCAAATGCATAGACTAAAACTGTTAAGTTTAACTTTGGTAGTGCAAATTTTGAGCAGATGCAGAAAAATCTAATGAACGGATTGGGATAAGTTTTTAGGTGTGAAGACAGTCGAGGAGTAGGACAGGTGCAAACTTAAATTTGGAATTAGTAGGACATTTAAAAAAAACCTGCAATGGATTAGTAAAGAGATGAGAAAACAGTTTCAAAGGAAAAAAAACAGCTGTATAAGGCATATAAGACTAATAACTCCAAAGGGAATCATAGGGCATATGAGAACATGAGGACATTAGGGAGGCTAAAAGGCAGTTAGAGAGGAATATAGCAGATAAGGTGAAAGATGACCCAAAGAGATTCTTTCAGTGTTTTAGTAGTAAAATAACAGTCAAGGAGGATGTAAAGTGCACCAGGGGTAGTAAAGGGGAATAAAAAAATACAGACAGTGAAATAGCAGATACTTTAACCTCACATTTTTCTGAGGTCTTCGCATTTGAGGAAGTAGATAACCTCCCAGTGATAAAAGGGACTACTAAGGAGGAAGTGAGTGATTTAGAAATTGTAGAGGAAGAAGTACTGCTTAGATTAAATAGACTGAAATAAAACAAATCACCAGGACAAGATATTTACCTTTGAGTTCTCTAGGAAGTTGGAGAGTACATATACAGTATAAACCCTTGATTCATATGTTTAGCAAGTCACTGTGCACTAGGGAAATTCTGAAGGACTGGAAAACAGCAAATATTAACCCGTTATATAAAAAGGGTGACCAGGCAGGTCCATACTACTATAGGCCAGTAAGCTTAATGTGCATCACAGGTAAATTAATGGAATGAATTATTAAGGAAAGGATTGAGCAACACATGGCAAAAACAGGAGTTTTACTGAATAGTCAGGATGGATTCAGACGAGGGAGGATTTTACTAACATGCTGGAATTCTATGAGAAACCAACAAAATGATCAGAGTATTCTACAGTATATCATATTATTGATCTTGACTTTCAAAAAACATTTGATAAGGTGCCACATGAGAGGATGGGCTTCAGACTAAAAAGGGAGGGAGTTCAAGGTGTTGTGTGTAGAATTGGCACAGACACAGAAAGAGTTATGGTGTGAGGAACCCTATTAGAATTGGTTGAAGTTAACAGTCCTGTCCCATAGGGTTCAGTGTGAGGGCTGCTCCCATTTTTAATATGTATAAATGACTTGGATAGGAATATACAGTACGTAAATTGTAAGCTGGTTAAGTTTTCAGACGATACCAAGCCAGGTGGACTGGCAGACTGGAGTCCGTTGAATCATTACAGAAGGACTTAGACAGCATGCAGTCTTGGGCAGATGAAATTTAATGTAATTAAATATAAAGTATTACATGTAGCAAGTGAAATGATTTGAAAACACAATGGAAAATTACCTAAAAATTGAAGGTACACCTTATGAGAAGTATATAGACATGGTAGTTAGCTTGTTCAGAGTTCAGAATCCTTTAAAAGGCTAACAGAATGTTAGGTTATATAGCACAATGTGTAGAGTACAATTTCAAGAAGGTTATGCTCAAGCTTTATAATGCACTGGTTAGACCTCACCTGGAGTACTGTGTGCAGATTTGTTCTCAAGGCTACAAAAAGGACATAGCAGCGCTGGAAAAAATCCAGAGAAGAAGCTCCAGGGCTACAGTTGATGAATTATGAGTAAAGATTAAAAGAGCTGTGCCTTTTCAGTATAACCAAAAAAAAGATTAAGAGGAAACATGATTGAAGTGTTCAAGGCCTTTGAACATGGGAAAGGTGCTACATAATAAAATGTATTTTGCAGATTGAGACTGTTATTTTAAAATGTACATCAAGAACATGGGGACATAGTCAAAATTGTTAAGCGGAAATTTTGTACAATCGTTAGGTAATTTTCGTTTACATAGAGAACCATAGGCACTTGGAATAAGTTACCAAGTGGTGTGTTAGACAGCAATACTTCAGGGTCTTTCAAAACTAGACTTCATGTTAACTTTGGAAGAATTAAGTGGATAGGACTGGCGAGCTTTGTTGGGCTGAGTGGCCTGTTCTCATCTAGATTGTTCTAATGTTAGAAGAGAAAAATCTTTTGAAACATGGCATGTTTCTTGTATACTACTGTTGTATACAACTAATTACTTAGCAGTTATATTGGTTTTGGGAATTGTAAGTAATCTAGAGATGATTTAAAGTATACAAGAGGGTGTGTATAGGTTATGTAAAAATAATACGCCATTTTATGTAAGGGAAGTGAGCATCAATGGATTTTGGTATGCATGGAAGGTCCTGGAACCACTCCCCAACAGATACAGTAGGACGACTATACAGTATATGTACTGTATGTATATTTATTATTGAAAGGCACTGCCCAGAAATAATATTCTAGCAATAAGAAAACTGCCTTAACAGTGTGATGCCTTGGTGTTGCGGTTATTGCTTCACCGAGAACTTGTATTTGATATAAATGTGTCCTTTGTCCAGGAGCTCCAAAGGCATCCAAAGCATGTAGCTATAAAGGTCAAACTGAGGCCTTATTTGGTAAAAACATGTGAAGCTCGCCACGTAAAAGAATTCCTGTAAGTATGTATTAGTTCTTACTAATTGTAATGAAGAAATAAGATGAAAACAGAAGCACACAACACTTACATATTTGCTCTTTTTTACTGCTTCTGTTTGACTAACAGCACACAGCTGCAGACACTCATCCTTTATAAGAGTAAGTAAATGAACCCTCCTCTGTTACAAGAATTTAACATCTGGAACCTAAACATTGTTCATGGGTTGTCTTTTGTTAGTAACTATAGAATAAAGTCCCTGAGGGGACATGTTGAGAATGGAAAACAGGATACTGCACATTTCATTTTACCAACAACAAAAATGCATTATTCCAATGTTAGTGTTTAGCTTTCCGTACTTTTTTCACCCCAAGGTGGTACACAGCATAGAATGTAGCCACTTCTCCCCAGCCAGGTTTTTAAGGCTTCAAACCTTAAATCAGAAGGTTACTATTTTGTATTCCTTCATTAATTCTTTTGTGCCCCATAGCAAGTCATTAAACTTTGCGATGTTTCTGTACTTCTTTACATTTAAAGCACTTTGGAATGTAAGTTACAATAGGAAAGGTGCTTTACAAAAATCAAGGTTGCTGTGGTTTTATTACTACTTGACCAGTGACAACACAGTAGTAAACAATTTTACCATGTTGTAAAAGCTGTTGCTATATCTTGAAGAGGAAAATATGTTTTGTTGATCTTTCATCAGGTTTCTTTACCATATTGCCTATTTAAAAAAAACAAGAATAGCTAAAGATGATAAGGGACTGACACATTGCTGACTGATCGTCTTCCTCAAGGACTTAACTGTGTTTCAGACATTTTAAAAAATGCCAGGTCAGATTATGTCTGGAACTACTGTATAACTTGGTGATTTATCTTGTTACGTTGGATTAGTCTAATGTGTGCTAATTTTGGATAATTCACTTGATCTTTATATCGCCCCATTGTTCACAGCCTTGCTTTAGTGTTTGACCATTAATACTATTTGGTTTTATCAAAACAAAATATAATTTGTTGGAAGCCTAAAAGAGACTTGTTGATAGTGTCATATGCTGTATTTTAGGCTGTCAACCATATGTCAATTGTTGCATAAACAGTGTGGCTGAGTACACAAGACAGTTGTCTTTAAACCAGGTTACTAACTGACTCTTCACCTGCCTCACTGTGTGACTCTGAGCAAGTTCTCAACCTGTAAAAAATATGTATGGAAGCATGTTTTTTTAATTTAAATACAGTATTTGTAAAGTGCTGTGGAATTGTGTTCATACCCTAAAGATGCTACGTAAAATAAAATTGTTTAGCAATCACTGTTTGTTTGGATTTTGTTTGACTGCCAGGGTTATCTCACAGTCTTCTGATGTTTTTCAGCATTTCAGGGACATACAGGTGAGATTCACTTATAAGTCTGCAGCCATACCACCTGAATCTTAGAACAGGTCATCCACCCAAAGCTAAAAACATTTGGGCCCGGCCAGTACTTTTATGAGAGACCATCTAAGAAAAACTTGGGTTGCTACTGGAAGAGGTGTTAGTGAGACAAACAGGGAGTACATACCCTGTGGTCTGTGTGGATTCTAATACCCAAGTGCAGTGATGGGGACACTGCTGTATAAATGACACCATCCTTCAGATTAAATGCAAAACAAACCCCCTCACTCTCTGTTGCCATTAAAGACACCTGGGCATCTTTCAAAAAGAGTAGGGTTTACCTCGATATCATGCCTAACTTGCCCACATAGGCTGGGTCATTCTGGCCCCTATTCATCACCTGTCTCTAACTGGCTATCTTTCTCACCCTCTCATCCTCTCTAACTATGTAAAGTGCTTTAAGCAATGAGAAAAATGCTATATAAATGTAATTAATTATTATTTGTGTTATTATTATTATTATTACTCTAAATTGGCTCAATGTAGCTGTATGCATAATTTATTAGTTTCACATCCATGGCTGGATTACACTCAGGGCTGCAAGAATAGACTCCCGCACCCTGTCACTCTGAATTAAAATGAGTTCATTTAAAAAAAAAATAGTAACTGTTATAGTAGTACTTTGGAGGCCTGAATATCTCACCTTTACAATACTTTGGAAACATTAGCTGAATGGGAATTGACAAGTTATACTGACCTGAATAACCCAAACTTGTCCAAAGGTTTCTTAGATCCTTGTACAGTATATGCATTCATTTAATGACTGACTAATATGACATTCAAACACTTTTCCTGTTTAGAAGAACATTACACCTTTCCCACTTGCACCAAAATCCATTTGTAAGAAAGGCGGCACAGTCCTCTACTCAGCTCCGTAAACCTGTATTCAAATTACAGCCAAGTCACTGTCTATAGGTGGAGTTTGCAAATTCTCCTCATATTCATTCAGATTTATGCAGGTAATATGATTTCCTCATACATACAAAGACATGTGGGTTAGTTAAACTGGCGATAATATAACAGTGCTGACTTAACAGCATCATAAGCCTCTGCTGGGGACCCTGTTTTTATAGCATAACAGAAACATACATAGGAATAAGAAACATTGTGGGCCCCTGGTCAGTGCCCAATTTGCCCATATGTTAATATGGCTCTCAATTTGAACAGTATGAGTTAGCATGGGGGTGGACATTATAATGGACTTCTATCCATGATTGGTTTCTCCCTAATCAAGTGGGTTAGTAATGAATGGATAATGATGATGATTAGAAAATAACACGCAGTATATGGTACTATCCTGGCTGTCTGTGAATAACTAAAAAGTGTCGGAAGCAAACACCAAAAGCTTCCCTTTTGGAAGAAGTATAGAAGATTCATGTTGTAGATGTGATATAATCAAGGACAACAGCGGTGATAACATTTTCTTTTTGTCTAATCAGGAAAGTCTCACTAATTCTTATTTCTTTCTTTGTGTGTGGTCATCTTTTTGCTTTACAGTGGTGTGCAAGAAGAACCTGGACAGTACCACAGTAGCTGTTCATGGAGAAGAGATCTACTGCAAAGCTTGCTATGCCAAGAAGTATGGTCCGAAAGGCTATGGTTATGGACAAGGAGCAGGAACGCTGAGCATGGACAAGGGCGAGGCACTTGGGATAAAGCATGATGAGTAAGAATGCCGCCTGACCAAGGGTACAAACTGGTGTAGCAATCATCTACCAGAGCACAAAGCTGACTGTGGATCAATTTAGTCACCTTCTAGTGACTGCTAAAACCACATGAAACATATTCTTTGCATTGCTCTTCCTCTCCTCTGCCTCACATTAATAACAGACATCGTAAAAGATAGGCAGTGCTCATGCTAAACTTTGCTCTTCAAACTTAGAGTTGAATTCTGCATTACTGCCTATTTTATATTTCCATGAGGAGTTTGCGAACTTTCCTGTCTTTGTATTGCATATCAGTTTGAATATATGTGTATTTTGTGTTTGATTCTTGCATTTATTCATTTTGTGTCATTTCTGTTAGTTTCAATTACCATTTATTATTTGTGTTGTGCGCGTTTAATGTGTCTCCATTCCCTGGACTCTGTGGGTTGAGCCCCTGAAGGTGGGGATACCCTTGTATTATAACTATTGAGTCAGCAGTCAAATATTGTAGTTTTGATCTGGAGTCCCAAATATGGAAAAAGAGTCTGAGCTCTTCAAATAAGGAATTACTGGTCAAGCCAGGATTCCTTTGCCTGCCTAGAAAATGCCTCACTCCAATAGGTTTAATCTCAACTCTACTGGCTGGCCTCAGGCTTTACAGGCCCAAAGGCTTCAAAAATAAACTTAAATGCCTCAAAATCAGGCCAAAAAGCCATACAAGGCATAGGTTGAATGTAAACCTTCAACCTGTACACAAATTTGAAAATTAGATAAAACAAGGCAACCCTCTTCAGAGCAAAAACACACAAAAATGATTTGCCTGAAAGGGTATCCCAAGCGTACAAACCCCAATAAAAAAGTGAAAAAAAAATCCAATAACAGAACAGAAAAAATATAGAAAATCCAGAGGTTCTCCAAATACATAAAATATACTCAAACAACTAAAATACTGCACTTCTGACTCTCACCTCTTCTGGAATAAATAGCCAGAAGGAGGACCCAGCAGGGTGGCTCCACCTCCTGGAGCTCAACCCACAAAATTGTTGGGAATAGAGATTCATTTGAAGGGAAAGAAAACAAATAATAAAAATGTGAAACTAACAAAAATAACACAAAAACATAAAAAATAATAATCAAAGTTAACAAAAACTGCAATAAAACATACAATACAGATAAATTCAAACTGATCCATAACACTTTAGCTCATTGTGAATTTCCCCTTGGGATTAATAAAGTACCTATCTATCGATCTTATTATTTTTTAGGAAAGGACCAAGAGATAACCTTGTTAGGGAAAACAAAGCATGGTCAATACTGGAGAAAACTGATTATTAAAATGAAAATATAAACCAAAAGAATTGCAGTCAAACAAGAGTTGCAGCCGTCAATAACAAAGTCAGAAAGAAAGCACACAATGCTAACATTTTGTCCAACTTTGAATAGCAAATAAAGTCTTGTAACAATCCTTTATACTATCATGCAACATAATGTCATCAATTATGCACTCCCTAAAGGATTGTTGGAAATTGCCATACCAATGGAGAGCGGTAAACTCTCAAATATGGAGACATTAATGAAGTGAACAACACCAAAAACGACAGTAAAAAATATTTTTTTTATATTTTAAATAAGGCGGTAACTCAAAAAAAAAAACTAATAGCAGAATTAGACTGGTTTATAAATACTCCTTAACAAGATAATTAAAATTAAAGCCCAGGAAAAATGCAAAGAAGTCTACAAGTCATAACCGAGCCTCCTCATCTAGGATGCAGGCTCCGATTGCATCCATAAGGCTTTGAAAGGCATCAGGAATGAAACCTAGACAGGAGATCATGAATATGAATAACACTTGAGCAAACCCAAGTATGATCTTCAGTGTAGCAAGTACTCTAAACCCGTGCCCCTATGACAGGAATCCACAATGTACTGAACTTAATATTCATTAGACCCATCAACAGAAACAGGTGTTGTGGGAGTTTTGGGGAAATAATATAGGTAATGACCAACGGGTTTTAACCTAGAACCATGAAAGGTTGAATGACTTTTAAATGGAGCATGTCGTTCTAAACTACAGGATACTCATCCAGCTAATCTTCTAATCACATGGGGGCCAATTTAACTAGGTGCTGGTTAATAAAATGGAACCCGTAGACGAATATCATGGGTGGCAAGCCACAATTTTTGTCCAATTTTAAATATAGGCGTTCTCCTTCTACCATCCACAAATTGCTTAGCTGACTCATCTGCCATCTTTAGGTTCTTCCGATCCAGCTGCCTGAAGAAGGGGCCTGAGTTGCCTCGAAAGCTTGCATATTGTAATCTTTTTAGTTAGCCAATAAAAGGTGTCTGTTTGCTTGGATTTTCTCTACATTCATAATGGCTAACACGGTACAACACCCTAGTACTTCAAAATTAAGCAAGTAAGTGATCATTCCATTCTTTTTGACAAGAATGAATAATACACTGAAGGAATTGTTCAAAATTCTAATTTACTCTCTCAGTTTGGCCAATAGTTTCAGGGTGGTAACTGGACGATATATTTACAGTATAACCCATAAACTTATAAAACACTTTCCATAAATTGTGATCCTTGGCCAGAAAGAACTGAAGATAGGAATCCTTTTAAACATATTTGTAAGAAAAATATGACCTTACTCCTTGGCAGAAGAGAGCTTCTTGAGCAGAATAAAATTGGAATAGTTAGAAAGATATTCAACAAAAACAAAAATTGTATTATAACCTTAATCGCTGATAAAATTCATTAAAACTGATTTCCACAGTTGAAATGGGTATGACATAGGCTGCATCAAAGTGATGGATAATCCAAGAAATGGTTCAGACCTACAGCAGATTCTGCATACAGAATTGTGACCTTTTGTTTTTTTCTGCATATTTTGCTACTTAAAATATTATTTTAGATTCACTAATGTCTGAGATCTTCCAGGGTGGCCAAATATTGTAGACCCATTAGACCAATTCAACATTGGACCTTTCAGATTATGAAGAACACAGTAAGTGCCTGCAGGTAAATTAAGGATGACAGGTTTAAAAGATTGAGCTGACCAAATGTGATCTTTCAAAGAAGGAGGAGGAGTTGAAATTGTAGCACCTACAAATTTATTTTGTACGATAATGGTTTCAAGATTTTTCTGAATATTATCAGGTTTGTGAATATGTGACAATGCATCTGCCGAACAATAAGAAATTTCAAAATAAAATCTGTTAAAGAAAAGGGAACAAATAACATGACAAGCATTTAGTTATGTAGTATATTTTAAGAAAGCTAAATTTATATGGTCTGTAAACATTACAAAAAGGTATTTTGCCCATTTAAACTAATGCATCCATTTGTCTAATGCTAGTTTTAATGCCAAGAGTTTACAAGTCAATTACGTCACAACTTCTTTCGCAGGAAGTTTTTTGAAAAGGAAGCATATACAGTAGATGTGTATAGGTCATTGTTTGAATATTCCTGTAATAAGAAGGTCCGTACACCAATAATAGACATATCACTTCTAAAATAAATTGGTAAAATGGGTCAGTGGTAGCGCTGCTGCCTCGCAGTTAGGAGACCTGGGTTCACTTCCCGGGTCCTCCCTGTGTGGAGTTTGCATGTTCTCACCTTGTCTGCGTGGGTTTCCTCCCACAACCCAAAAACTTGCAGGTTAGGTGTGTTGGCGATCCTAAATTGTGCTTAGTGTGTGTGTGTGTGTCTGTCCTGCGGTGGGCTAGCGCCCTGCCTGGGATTTGTTCCTGCCTTGTGTCCTGTGTTGGCTTGGATTGGCTCCAGCAGACCCCTTTGTTAGGATATAGTGGGTTGGATAATGGATGGATGGGTCAGGATGTCTCAAGGTAGGAGCTGTTACTAAATAGCACTTTTAATTTTTTCAAAGGCAATCTGTGCTTCTTGCGTCCAACAGAAGTTATTATATATTTTTTAAATTATAGAAGTTATTGGTGCTAAAATACTTTATGAAACTGCTATATTAATTAGGGACTCTCATGAATCACTGTACTTGCTCAACATTCTCAGTTTCTTTTCAGCTTTGGATTGCTCAATTATCAGTTCTTTTTGTGTGATCTCATAGACCAAAAATAACACCTCCTCAGTATGAAATTAACATTTTTTAAGCTTTACAAAAATAAGGCTCATTCTAAGACATTGTAGTACTTCCTTAACATGTAATATGTGAGCTTTGATATCTTTAAAAAGGATTGAACATCATCTATATAAATCAGTACAAAACTCCCTAATATATCATAAAAATGTCATTAACAAATACCTGAACTATGGTGAGTGCATTAGCCAATCTATAGGGCATTACTCAGTATTCGCAATTCCTTGTGGTGGCATTGAATGCAGTCTTCCACTTGTCATGGCCACATGTTGTAATCAGATTATAAGCACTCTGCAAATTGAGCTTGGTAAAAATTAAAGAGCCCCTGACTTGATTTAGAAGAGAAGAGAGGATGAGGATAATTATTTTTCACCTATATTCAGTTTACTGATTTATAACCTATACAAGATTGTAGACCTTCATCTTTCTTCTCTACATACAAAAAGCCAATTCCTACAGGACTATTAGAAGATAAAAACATTTTGCAGATTGACTTTACTATACTCTTCCATAGCCATTGTCTCAGGATGACTAAAGAGAGTAGTTTCCCTATAGGAAAAGGACCATTAGGTAACAAATCAAATTCCCTGTGAGGTAGTAGTTCATGTGAGTAGCCTTAATTAAATACATCTAAAAATGTGCTGTATTCATTTGGTAGAATATTAATGTAAGAATAACAGACTGAAGGATGAACAATAATCAAACAGTTCTGGATGCACATATGATTCCATGCTAGTATATCCTTCTTTTTCCAGTCGATACTATATTATGTTTTTGTAGTCAAGCTAAGCCTAAAATTAGTTGTTGTAATAACTGACTGAATTATAAAGAAGGAAGTGGATTCATGATGAAATAGTCCAATTTGTAAATGAACAGGACATGTGATAACTTCTAAAGGATCATTAACAAAGGGCTTACCATTCGCAGATAAAATTGGTGGCTTTAATTTCAGAGGTTCAGGTTTAATACCTAATACTTGAAGCAGTGAGACACTAATAAAATCATCATCTGTTCCACTATCAATTATGACTAAAATTTCTGTACCATTAACTATTGCAGGTACATTTATTAAGCTGTTAAACAGTGAATGGCAACCATTCCCTAATTTTCCACTACTAACAATTTTATTTCCACTTGCTTTTCTTAATGAACATTTGTTATAATAATTTCTTAGAATTTGTACATCTTTAGCCATAGATACCATTTCATTAAACAGACTGAAATAAATGCCAGTAGCTTGTTCCTACATTTGTGTCCTTTGTGCCTGCTGTTTTGACGCTATCAGATCAATCTCGGAAGAGGTATGCCTTCTCAGGGTTCAACATACATTTTCAAGATTCTGTATTGACTATCAGCTCATCAGTATTATTTTTATGAAAGGATCAGGAGATAACCATAGTCAGGAAAACAAAGCAAGCTTAATAAAGGAAGTTCATAGAAAACAGATTATGAGAATCAAAATGCAAACTGAAAGAATAGTTGTCAAAAGAGAGTTTTGAGGGGTCAGTAACAGAAAGTCATAAAGAAAGTCTCATAAATCGCTATGTTTTTGTGCAATCTTGGATAATGAATAAAGTCCCAAGGTGATTCTTTGTACTGTTACTGAACATGATGTCATCAATCATGCAGTAGATCATGGAAATGATAAAGACTTGCTCCACTGACAGACTGAGCAGATCGTTCCTCCCCCACACTATGTGACGCTTCAATTCCACCCGGGGGAGTAAATGCTAACATTACTCAAAGTTATTGTCTGCTTTTACATGCATTTTTATTTCTATATAATTTAATATTGTTTTTTTTTTTTTTTTTGTTATCAGTATACTGCTGCTGGATTATGTGAATTTCCCCTTGGGATTAATAAAGTATCTATCTAAATTGCTACGGCAATGGAGCATGCTAAACACTCAATCGTGGTGACATCCATTAATGAAACAGAATGGTATCAAAAATGATGGTAAAAAATGATTAAAGTAAAACAGTAATTAGAAAATAGCAGAATAGCAGACTTACAGTTTTAGAAATATAAAGCCCCCAAACAAAATATTTTTGATTTTTACCTATAAATATAAACCCAGCGAAACGTTTCACCTGATGCAAATCTAAAATGTACTTTCTTTGCTTGAATCCTCTTAAGGCTTAGTAAAGGATGTACTTCCATTCCTTGCTGGAGGGCTGCAGCCATTCATGCCTCTAACCTCTCTCCTCTTCCTGCCTGTGATGAACTGTCTGCCAACTGCTACAATATTTTCTCACAAGCCCAGTAACAGACACAAAGTAATTTTACACACCAGCTTTTTAATTTGTTTTTGGTTACTCTCCACAGTTTTGATTTTCAGGCATTTAAGTGGTCCAAAGTGTTAATCAAGGACCCCAGACACCCGAAACCCATGTACTTTGCACCTTAATTAATTAAAGCTAGTTGAATTTCATGCAACACTATGGTTACATATTTGGCTAAATCTATCCAGCCACCTGATAAAATCTATTTTAAGGGATGTTTGTGCATTGCTAATCCTTGTTTCTGCTTTACTTGAATATCAGCCCATCCATGGATTATTGCCTCACATCCAATGAGTGCACAACTGTTGAGAAGGGGAGGGGCTGGATCAGAGATGGTGATGGGTATTTGTCCGTACATTGCCCTCCTCTTTGCTACTGTTAGTTTGCAGACTGTTCCTGTGTGTCAGTTAGTTGTGCTTCTCTCTTCTCCCTGGCAAAGAGGGGGGAGTGCAGGAGAAACTAATTGAATAATCTGCATTTTAGATTGGGCTGCATTTATTCTTTCTCCACAACAGTGAAGTGGCAGTTTAAGACTATTTTATATGTTTTGTCATTTTCATCTTTTGTTTAATTTGTTATCTTACACAAGCTTCACAGATGACTGAAGTGGCCTGTGACGTGCGTAATGAATTTGGCATTTACAAATATATTTAATCACCTAGAATATTCAGTCGTGGCCTCCCTACACCCCATCTGTCTGCTTCGGTTATCACTTGCATTCAGTCTCGACTCACATATATTGTCAACATGAACAGATGGGATAGCAACAACCTTCACCCTTTTCAGATATACAAATTCCATTTGAAATATAAAACAGATTTAAATTCCAACAGCAGAGTGCCTTCCAATGCACCATTTGAGCCTGTGCTTAGCAATTTCATTGATTTATGTTTTTATTTCCTGTTCTGATCTAAAACCTGACATTGCAGTGGTGACTGTTTTCTTTCGAATGTATCTGCCCCACAATATAAGCAGAATACATCTCTGGTTTGGGGACAGCTTTAGTGTTCTGTTTTTGTATCTGTCTAATCCTGTTTAGGGTCAGAGCTTTTAATTTTCTTATAAGAATTAGTTTTGTTATCAGATTTTTCCTTTAGTTTCTTTTAAAGTATTTTTTTTTTTTTACAAATGGGAATTAACAGACAGTATACAGCAGTAGAAATACCAATGTGTCCCATTGAGGACCTGTAAATTTACATCTGCTCGTGTGTGTGCTCACCATTCAGGGGTTCCTTTAATCAACAGTGTGAAAAAAGTACTACCATATATTCTTAAGCAATAACTAATCAAGTTCAAGTGAATAATACATAAACATCTTTGTTAAACTACATAGAAAAGATAAACCAACTCAGGTAGGAAATTTCAATATTAACATAGAATCAACAAAATGGAAACCGCCATTAAGTCTACCCATTATCTAAACCTGCTTATTCCAATTCAGGGTTGAGATGGGTCAGAGCCTACCCTGGCTGCATCTGGCATTATGCAAGACACTGAACAGGGGGCTAGTTGCTATAAGATCACAAAATAATATATACTTCCATCGGTGCAGATGCTGGACAGTGATTAATATGCTGGAACAAAACTTAGATAGTACAATGATATTGCAGGACTAGGTATGGGAAACAATGGTTATGAGCAACCTAGAACGAGTTTCTTACTTTTATGCACATTTTGAGATACTCTCCAACAATATGCCCGATTATACCATGTACTACAGATGATAATCGGTTTAAGGAATAGTTAAACTTTGTTCACCTGCCTCACAGCTCTGAGTGATTCAATTTCAATCCCTTTCCAGTCAGCATCTGTTTGTTGTTGACATGTTCTGCCCATGTTTGCATGTATTTCTTTCTGTTTACTCCAGTGTTCCTGCCTCATCTCAAAGTTTCACATATTCACTCAATAGGACACTCTCCGGTGGTCTTGTGTGGCTGAGTCAGTGTGTGTGTGTGTGTGTGTGTAAATGTCCCCGATGACAGACTGTTGCCTCATTCAGGGTTGTGTCCTGCTGTTTTTGCTGCTAGATCTCACCGGCCAGGTTCCACCACCCCTCCAGTGTATTAAGCATATCTGAAAATAAATGGATGGATCATTAAATTAGAAAAATGTGATTTTTGTTGAATTAATAATTTGAATGAATTTAAGTATACGTGGAAGTCTATCAGATTTATTTGTTAGAGCACGTTAATTTTCAGATAGCACTGAAATGAATGTTATCATTCCCATTATATTTACTGTGTTATAACACTTTTCAAAGATGTGCACAGCTTTTCACAGTACATTCAAAAGAACTGCATACTTTCTTGTAAAACAAATCAAACACACTGGCATCGCTCCAGACATATCATTCCTGCACTGGGTGCCATCCATCTGTCTATCCTGTTTCTTTTGTCACCTAATTAATCCAATTTAGCCCCATAGGTGATTGATCTTATTCTGGCAGCAGAGGGCACAATTTGAGAAACAACTGTAGAGTGCTGTAAGTACATCGGCTGCCAGTATGTGAATTAGCTTAGAAGGTGCTTCTTCTTGTTAAGAAATGTATTAGTGCTATTACGTATTCTTATGAGCATCTCCAGGACCACCTCATTACTTTCACATCTGTAAGCCTACTTAGATCTTGATTCCACAGCTTTCTGACTAAATTGCCTATAATAGAAAACCATGCCGTTATCTCTTTTGGCTTCTATAACAAGCTTGCCATCTCTTTTGGGCTTTTGCAACATTGTCTAGTTTTAGTGGATTTATTTGAACATTCATCCCTGTCACTGATAATTTCACTCGATCATCAGCCCTGTTCCCTTTGTATTATTATATTTTTTTCCACACATTTATGGTACTCGACTTTTGTGTTGTTTATTATTGTGATGATATTGTTCTTTACATGTGCTATATAATATTATCTATTATTTCCTCTCACTCTTTTCTTTCAAAGTTATGTGCCATGTGACATTCCGAATTAGGAGCATCCCCTGCTCATACTATTTAATGAATGTTTCTTTTTATCAATAAGAACATGGACTTTTCCAAGAATCAGTGATTATTGTACATACACAGATACATAAATTCTTATGCCCGCCTAATCCAATTCAGATTCATGGAGGGCTGCTTCAAGGTCAGCAAAAGCCCTGGACAAACACCTGTACTCATGCTCAGCTCAATTTAGAGTAACTTAACCAGGAAGTCTTTGTGGATGCAGAAAGCAAACCTGCACAGACACAGAGAGAACATAAAAACTTCACAATGACAGTGTGTGATTTGAACTCAAAAGATGTGTTGTGGGATATCAGAGGCTGAGTTCAGATATCGATCTGGGAGTGTGGCGTTTGCATGTTCTTACCACAACTGTGTGTGTTGTTTTTTCTCTTAACTAGCTGAAATACCCAGCGTTTCCCTGGAGGAAAATAAAGTGTTTTTTTTATTAATTGTTTGAAAAAAATATAATTAAAAAAACCCCACAACTTCAAAAATAAAAAATTAACAAACAATGATGACTCACTAATGTGCTTGTCGTGCGGTCTTGTATGTATGTTATCATTTAGTTGACGCTTGGAACCGGCCAACTCTATTTAATTTCAAAAGCAACAGGGGCACGGTGGTGCTCAAACATAAAGAATGCTGGCAGTCACCTGCAGTTCGCCTTCTGGTGGTCGTTCTGAGTGTCAACTGGATGATAACATGCATACAAGACCGCAAGATCACCCCCCATCCTACCCAGAAGGGGTGGGTTAGGGTTGATTTCACCCTACAGTATTTTTAGTTGACCAATGAGGAACATGAAAATCAGTCAAGCCATTCGGAAGTGATGCTGGAATATACATACACACACATTGACTTTTATATATATATATATATATATATATATATATATATATATATATATATATATAGATTATTCTGGTATTCCACCCATAACTCTAAACCATACAGGTACAGGTAGTTAAATAAATTGAGCCAGTGTAAGTGAGGGTGGGATTGTCCAGCATTGGGCTCTAAGATACATTGGTATTGGTACCTGCTTTGTGCTCGGTGCTGCTAGGATTGACTTGAACTGGATTGGGGGCTAGAAAAATAGAAGAATGAATAATTTACAATTATTATTGTAAAGAAAATTCCAAAATATTTTTTCTTACCATCATTTATTCATTTTTGTTTTTGGTTTTGAACAGACAGGAATCTCATCGACCAACCAACAACCCTAACACTTCAAAATTTGCCCAGAAATTTGGAGGCTCTGAGGTTTGCCCTCGCTGCAGCCAGGCTGTTTATGCTGCTGAAAAAGTTGTTGGAGCAGGCAAGGTGGGTTGCCTTTCTGTCTATTTTTCTTCATATTTTAAGGGATGAAATTTGAAAATGAAGCTCCAGATAACAGCAGAAGTCACATCACTGAACAAGACATCATGTAGTATCACTGGGATGTTGTTTCAATACCGCGTTCTGTTTTCCCTCAGGAGTGAAACAATCAGCATTTAAATTTAGTCGGTTCCTGCCTTTTTCCTGTTGGTGCCGAGATGTGGTCCAGCATTGGAACAGAATTATTAAACTAACACTCTTGTAAACAGTGCTCAAGCTCCATTCCCCTCAAAGAATCCTATTTTCCTTCTACTTTGCAACAAATGAAATCAGTCAAGAAAGCACAAAAAGCTGCCTTGTATTTTCCAGGGTGTGTTGGGATTCCTCATTGATTCTGGTTTTGACTCACGCAGGAAACGCTAGCTAACAGTAATCCACACACATAGTTACAAGTGTTTCCAGTTTTCCCTGGCATTGATCACATTTGCATTGTGTTTTCCCGACTCATTTACAGGCCTGGCACAAGTCCTGCTTCCGCTGTGCAAAGTGTGGCAAGGGCCTGGAGTCCACTACCTTGGCAGACAAGGATGGCGAGATTTTCTGCAAAGGTAAGCATCTTACCAGACTGGTTAGGGCGAAATGATTCTGAGCACACTTAGGATTGTGCAAGGAATGGGAAACCATGTCATGTAGTCCAAAGGACACCTGCATGTCTTTATAAATGTCTTTCTTGCTCAGTTTTTTTATATTTTTTTTATATAAAACCTTTTGCACAAAACATGAAGAAATCATACTATTTCATCCAGCCAATTCCCAGTGTCCATTGGAACAAGCTGTGAGACGCTGTAAGTCCTCCTTGAGCAAGTCTGTTATTTCAGAGGAGGATGCGAGGTACCTTCAGATTTGCATCTGGGCTCAGCTCCTGCCTCACATGTTACAATGAGCAGATCATCTTAGCGTCTTCTACACCAATGGGGTAATGCCAGGGAGATTTTCTAAATGAGCCTCCCTCAATTCTTCTGTCATTTTAGCTGAAACCCACTGAGTCTATGCTGTCAGTTGGGATTCAGAATCTTTTTGTGTCCATTAGAGAAGGCTGTGTGACATAAAAGTCACCTTGTTGCTGTAGGCAGTTATACTCACTTCTCAACATTACAGTTGTGAACGCTGGCCCGGACACACACAGACGGACAACATAGTTCCACCCAACACACGTTTATTTATACAATATTTACAGTTCAGTGCACTCACAAACCCCAGTGCCTCCAGCACCGATTCCCCCAATGTCCAGGCCACGCAGTCCTATGCCTCTCTTTCCCCTGGCTGCCTCCAGTCCTCACTCCAGCTCCGTCCTCTTCCACCCGACTTCCGCCAATGACTGGAGGGAGGCGGCCCCTTTTATAGGAACCCGGATGGGCTCCATCTGCTTCCCGGCAATCTCCCGCGGACACACCCCCGTGTGGCGTAAGTGCCGGCTGCGCACCCGGAAGCCGTCCGGGTGTCCCCTGTCGTCTTCCCCCCGGCACTTCCTGGTGTGGCGGAAGTACCGGGCTCCCGGGATAATCAGGCACTGGGGCGCCACCTGGCAGTGGCCACAGGTCCCTACAGGGCTGGGCTTCCAAGCCCTGTACCCGAGGCCCCCAACATAACCAGGACGGACGCCCCCTCGCGGTCTGGAGGAGGCACAAGCCCTCCTCTCGTCCTCCTGGGTGTCCCGGCTGGGCTCCAGCCCCGGCCGGGGACCACACAGTGCCTCCGCATTATTTAAGAAATATTGCAGATGAATCACTTGGCAACAAAGCCTAGTGCCCAGGCACTAATGAAAATCAGTGGCTCCTTCTTATTCACCATCACATGCATAGGAATTGACAGGTCTTTCCGTAGAACAGGAGATCTCAAACAGTACATGTGCTGATTAAGTTTAAATCATTTTTCTCCATTTTCTGTGATGAACAATGGATAAGTTAGTTCTAAACATGATTACTGTATAAATATTATCACTGAAAATTAATGCTACTATCAATTATTTGTCTGTTGACAGGATGTTATGCCAAAAACTTTGGACCTAAAGGATTTGGATTTGGCCAAGGTGCTGGAGCATTGGCTTATTCCCAGTAAAGCATGAAGCCATCTAAAGACTGCGCTGAAAAAAAAAATCATTTCATGTTCAAGCTTCTTTCTTTGCGCAAGCTCATTTGCAGATCCTGTTCTGCTGGCCTTCCCATGCAGAGACTCTTGCCTTCATTCACAATCATTTACTTGTTTGAAACAGTGATTGTGTCTAATGTGTCTTCTGCAAATTATTTGGGCCGCGGCCACTTTATTCACTTGTTTGTGTCTTTTTGCTTGCTCCGGCTCTAGCTGCCTGCTTCTGTATTGTAGTTGCATGTGGCTCCATTTACATATGTGAGGTTGAAACATTGCTGATATCATCCATAAAGACTGAAGATGCAGAAAGGCAGACATTGCTTTGCAAGTGCCTATTTATTCGCAAGACGGATGTGTATTTACCAGACCCAATCAGTAATAAACATTTGCCTTGAGAACTATTGACATGTGTGCTTGAATCTGTACTTGTCATACGACTCAGAGAGTGCATATATCAAGGACAGGCATATGAAATTCAGTGACCTGGAATGGACTAGGATCCTTTACTGTTACCTTCTCTCCAAAAATTCACATTATTTGGACACCTGATTTTCAGTATTGCTTTTAAAAGTGGATCGTTTTTATTACATAAGTAAATGCTATTTCTGAAACATAAACAAATTCTTGTTTCTGTACAAAGTCAAACTCTCTCTTATGTAGCTGGTTTTATTGTGAAGTGAGCAATACCATTTATGCAGCTAAGCTGTGAAGGTCATTGTTAGGTCCTTGGCATGCTTAACTTGAATTGTTGTGTTTTGTTTTGGAATCTCTAAAGAAAGAATTTATTCTATTTCACATTGTTTTGTTCTTGTCAGTTAACAGTTTTTGATGCTGTTAATTCATTTCTCACTTCAGTTTTTTATTGCTAAAATCCAATCACTTGTAGACTTGTATTTGTGGCTTGTCATTTTTTCCTTTACCGGCAATGCAAAAACATAGGGCTTTCTTGAAAGAAACATATTTCTTAAGAAAATCAATGTAGAGAGCATCTGCTTTGGCTTTTGTTAATTCATTTAATGGAAAGACTACCTGTTACCTAGTTTCACCTGGCAAATTTTCTAGGCCCCATTTATAGTGCTGTTGGTATGAGCTAATACACAACCAAGTACATTGTGTTTCGGTCCATCTGATGCCGCCAGGTTGCACCAGCGATGCCCTGGTCCAGATCTGGGAAGAGATCCCCCAGGACACCATCCGTCGTCTCCTTAGGATCACGCCCACCCCAACGTTGTCAGTCATGCATACAAGCACGTGGGGGCCATACAAACAACTGAGTACAATTTTGAGTTGCTGCAATGAAATTTTGGAAAAATGGATGAGCCTGCCGCATCATTTTTCACTTTGATTTTCAGGGTGTCTTAGAATTCAGACCTCTGTAGGTTGATCATTTTCATTTCCATCAAAAGATGTGGCATCCTTTCGTTCCTAACGCATTACCCAGTCTATATCAGTATAGATATCCAGCATGATTTTTTTCCCATTGAAATCTGATCTGTTTTCAAAGTGTTCCTTTAATTTTTTTGAGCAGTTTATATATATATACTGTATATATATTTATGTGTGGGGCGGCACGGTGGCGCAGTGGTAGCCTCGCAGTTAGGAGACCCGGGTTCGCTTCCCGGGTCCTCCCTGCGTGGAGTTTGCATGTTCTCCCCGTGTCTGCGTGGGTTTCCTGGGGCTCCGGTTTCCTCCCACAATCCAAAGACATGCAGGTTAGGTGGATTGGCGATTCTAAATTGGCCCTAGTGTGTGCTGTGTGTGGGTGTGTTTGTGTGTGTCCTGTGGTGGGTTGGCACCCTGCCCAGGATTGGTTCTTGCCTTGTGCCCTGTGTTGGCTGGGATTGGCTCCAGCAGACCCCCGTGACCCTGTATTCGGATTCAGCGGGTTGGAAAATGGATGGATGGATGGATGGATTTCAAGACCTCTGGCTGGAGAAAAAGTAGTTTCTCCTTGTCATTAAACATGCAGAATACAAGCAACTTAATAACGATCAATGGCCGCTAGACTTGGCATTTTTTTCCAATCTGACCAACATGTTGAATGACCTTAATTTACAGCTGCAAGGAAAAGAGAACTCCATGGTCAATATGATTAGCTCAGTTAATGCTTTCAAACGAAAAATGCAACATCTGTCCTCAAAGCTGCAGCGCCTTGATTTGGGGAACATCCAAAACCTGGCTCAAAGTGCAGAGCTGGAGTAAATCAATGAAAGTAAGGTTCAATGGCCAGGGGGACAGAAAAACAAAAAACTCAGGCGGCTGGAGAAAAAATAAAATCTGTAGACAGCTTACACCCTCTGGGCATTCTACCTAACATAAATGAAGCAGATTGACAGACGGTTTTAAGACTCAGCTTTACTTGAGCCAATTGCTACATTTAAGTGCTATCCATTTAGGGAAGATGTTGAGGGTGATTCACCCGTATCAAAAATTGCAACACTGTTTCACCTAAAACTCCTCTACAGTGGAGGATGAGACTTTGACACTACAGGTTGACATTCAGCTGAAGTCTGGGGCTCTTGGACAGTTTGGGAACTTACTCACAGAGGAAAAGTACCCAAACATGAGGAAATGTGCTACCTCCTTGACTGCATTATTCGGCTCTACTTATTTATGTGAATCAGCCTTTTCCCACGTGAAGATTATTAAATCCAAATACTGTAGTGACCATAAATATATTGAATTGTTATTGTGCCATAAAGGTTATTCAGTTATGCAAGGTATGACAACATACATTTTAT
Organism: Polypterus senegalus; assembly: GCF_016835505.1. Lineage (NCBI taxonomy): Eukaryota > Metazoa > Chordata > Cladistia > Polypteriformes > Polypteridae > Polypterus > Polypterus senegalus. Next base: position 232,133,603 of record NC_053156.1, on the reverse strand, counting down.
GTATAAAGTATACTCAGTATATTATACTGTATATATATATATAATTTTTAATGTAGGTAAATCATTTCACCCTGGTCATTTTAAAAGTAGCTTGCAAGCCGAAAAAGTGTGGGCACCCCTGACATAGGGTGTCACGGTGGTGCAGTGGTAGTGCTGCTGCCTCGCAGTAAGGAGACTCGGGTTCGCTTACCGGGTCCTCCCTGCGTGGAGCTTGCATGTTCTCCCCGTGTCTGTGTGGGTTTTCTCCGGTGCTCTGGTTTCCTCCCACAGTCCAAAGACATGCACGTTAGGTGCATTGGCGATCCTACATTGTCCCTGGTGTGTGCGTGTGCCCTGTCCGAGGTTTGTTCCTGCCTTGCACCCTGTGTTTGCTGGGATTGGCTCCAGCAGACCCCCGTGACCCTGTGTTAGGATATAACGGGTTGGTAAATGACTGACTGACTGACTGACAGTCATAACATTGCTTTGCATTAGTAACCTAGCAGTAACAACCCATGAGTTCATCATACTGGTCATAGTGGTCCATATTGGTGATGGGCTTTTTTCACAGTCAACATTAATATTGCATATTCTGAAGATTTACACAGAAATACTCTTTTCTCGTTTGAAATGTATTTGTATCTATCTGTGTGAAAATGGAGTCTGTATAAAGTGCCCTTATCAAACCAGGTCTTTTGAAGCTTTTACATTAAATAGGTGTTCAGTGTGTTGGAAGTAATTCTGACTCAGTTGAATTAATAGCCATGTTGTCTTCAATAGCTGTAAGAAATTACGAGAAAGCCCCCATTGGGCCAGAAATCTCAGGTTCAGAGCACGTGAATAACTTAAAACCAATTGACGTCCTAAGGGAGTTCCTTTTTCAGTGTGGTTTCAAGGTCAAGACAATAAGTCCGGTTTTGTGGGAATATGTGTGAATATGCCACCGAACTGAAGAACAAACACTAATTTAAGCAAAAGATGAAGTACAAGATGCATCACATATACTGACAAAACTCAGCCTGTGAGAAGTGATAGGCATATAAAAGTTATAGTTTATACCAGAAAATGACAACTGCCAAAAGCACCAGTTTGATAGGCATATGAGGACATTGCAACTATTATGATCTTTTTCTTTTTTAAAAAAAATCTGCCATTTCCTGCACTCTTGGTGACAGATTTGGATTTATTAAATTTTTTAAGGTCGAGTATTAAAGTCTATGGTTTACTTTCATTACTAAAGTATTTTTCTAGATTTTACATTTTTTATGACAGCATTATTATTTTTCATACGTGTCACCATTTTCTGGAATTTAATAATGTTGCTATGCTGGAATGACCAGGATTGTGTGGTGCGTGACATCACTGATGCAATGTATATTCTAATTTTCTGAAATTGTGGATTCAACTCAAAAGCATTAGAGAACTTTGTGTGTGTATTTAGAATTCATGCCTGAAGCAAGATTCATTGTGAAATGGCGTTAATCGTGTTTCTACAATTACTGGAGATTCTTGGCAGTTCATGTGTGCGTAGGCTTAAAGCTGTCAGTATGTCAGTCCATTGCAGGGTATACATTTTTTCTTCCAGTTTCACTTTTTTTTTATTTCTGTCCAAGCCACAATACCAGGAAGAATTAATGGCTGCTTAATATAGCTAGTTATTTTTTTATATATGAACAGTATTTTTCTTTTATAAAGAAACAGCCATCTGCCCAATTGGCACTACGATGTGGCCTCAAGGCTGTCAGGAGTGGTTCTTTCAGCTTACTGCAGCTTACTTCACTACAAGACGTTTCCAGACCATTTGGTTTAACAGAATATGCCAGCTAAGGTACATTTACACTTTATATAGTAAGTTATTGATAAAGAAATACAAATACAGTGCATCCGGAAAGTATTCACAGCGCATCACTTTTTCCACATTTTGTTATGTTACTGACTTATTCCAAAATGGATTCAATTCATTTTTTCCCTCAGAATTCTACACACAACACCCCATAATGACAACGTGAAAAAAGTTTATTTGAGATTTTTGCAAATTTATTAAAAATAAAAAACTGAGAAATCACATGTACATAAGTATTCACAGTCTTTGCTCAATACTTTGTCGATGCACCTTTGGCAGCAATTACAGCCTCAAGTCTTTTTGAATATGATGCCACAAGCTTGGCACACCTATCCTTGGCCAGTTTCGCCCATTCATCTTTGCAGCACATCTCAAGCTCCATAAGGTTGGATGGGAAGCGTCGGTGCACAGCCATTGTAAGATCTCTCCAGAGATGTTCAATCGGATTCAAGTCTGGGCTCTGTCTGGGCCACTCAAGGACATTCACAGAGTTGTCCTGAAGCCACTCCTTTGATATCTTGGCTGTGTGCTTAGGGTTGTTGTCCTGTTGAAAGATGAACCATCACCCCAGTCTGAGGTCAAGAGTGCTCTGGAGCAGGTTTTCATCCAGGATGTCTCTGTACATTGCTGCAGTCATCTTTCTCTTTATCCTGACTAGTCTCCCAGTTCTTGTCGCTGAAAAACATCCCCACAGCATGATGCTGCCACCACCATGCTTCACTGTAGGGATGGTATTGGCCTGGTGATGAGCGGTGCCTGGTTTCCTCCAAATGTGACGCCTGGCATTCACACCAAAGAGTTCAATCTTTGTCTCAGCAGACCAGAGAATTTTGTTTCTCATGGTCTGAGAGTCCTTCAAGTGCCTTTTGGCAAACTCCAGGCGGGCTGCCATGTGCCTTTACTAAGGAGTGGCTTCCATGTGGCCACTCTACCACACAGGCCTGATTGGTGGATTGCTGCAGAGATGGTTGTCCTTCTGGAAGGTTCTCCCCTCTCCACAGAGGACCTCTGGAGCTCTGACAGAGTGACCATCGGATTTTTGGTCACCTCCCTGAATAAGGCCCTTCTCCCCTGATCGCTCAGTTAAGATGGCCGGCCAGCTCTAGGAAGAGTCCTGGTGGTTTCAAACTTCTTCCACTTACGGATGATGGAGGCCACTGTGCTCATTGGGACCTTCAAAAGCAGCAGACATTTTTCTGTAACCTTCCCCAGATTTGTGCCTCGAGACAATTCCTATGACTTCATGCTTGGTTTGTGCTCTGACATGAACTGTCAACTGTGGGACTTTATATAGACAGGTGTGTGCCTTTCCAAATCATGTCCAATCAACTGAATTTACCACAGGTGGACTCTAATTAAGCTGCAGAAACATCTCAGGATGATCAGGGGAAACAGGATGCACCTGAGCTCAGTTTTGAGCTTTATGGCAAAGGCTGTGAATACTTATGTACATATGCTTTCTCCGTTTTTTTATTTTTAATAAATTTGCAAAAACCTCAAGTAAACTTTTTTCACGTTGTCATTATGGGGTGTTGTGTGTAGAATTATGAGGAAAAATAATGAATTTAATCCATTTTGGAATAAGGCTGTAACATAACAAAATTTGGAAAAAGTGATGCACTGTGAATACTTTCCGGATGAAATGTATATTGTATTTATAAAGCTCCTATCCAACTTCAATGTATTAAATAAGATCTGGATCAATGTTTCCATGTACTGTGTATAATTTTGCTGTTGCTGCCTAGGCAAGTTAAGTGTTTTGCTAACGAATAAAAAGTGAATCAGAGGTGGAGACTGAACCCTTTGTTTTAAGGTTCAGCACTGTTGACACTACCTCAGCCTGCATGCTTTGCTGTCTTTAATTGACTAATGTTAAATCACCCTGCCATAAAAATGTTTTTTCACTCTTATTCTAAAGGAAATTATCATTATATATTACAAACAAGCTATATTAATCTCATTAATTAAGTGTCAAAAATGCAATTATAGGCTTCAAAAGCTGCATCAGTGAATATACTGTGTTAAACTTGTTCATTTTAAGCCCGTTTCCAAAAACATAAGCTATGATGTGAAGCTATTTCACAACTACAAGCTTTCAAAATAAAGAAAGCGTTTAAAAATAAATAATACCCTCCAGGCTTTGAAGTATGACAGCAGACTCACTATCCATCGAATGGATTTTAAGAAAAATGAATATTACAGACTTGGAGACAATTAATGACTGTACTTGCTGTTCCCTATATGGTAATTAAAAATGCCATCCACTAAAAAACACAGCAACATCCCAGACGGCATAAGTTCTCAAAATGCTTGTGGAGAATCTGTGAACCATTAAGGTCATAAAATTGGCAGTAAAGAAAAGTAAAAGTACAAATATCCTTACACCAGAAATCTGGACCACAAGAGAATCCAGACTTTTTGAAGATCTGGGTATTTGTATGTCAGAGCACACGCATGCACGTGACCACTGCAAATATATTGCAGCAACAATTCACAGCACAGACCACATGGACATAAAGATATTACTAAGAAGGAACAATTAAAAGAGGAAAAAAGTTAAAGGTTATTTCCATGCTAAAGAAGAAAGAAAACAAGAGACACAACATTACGGTGACACACCTGATGAAGCCTCTACAGCCAAACTTTTGTGTCTCTTATCTTCTTTTTTCTTCAGCATGGAATTAATCTTTAACTACTTTTCCTTTTTCAGATGTACACTGAACACCCCATCACTAACTTTTTGTTATTTGTTTCAAGGCATCAGTCTCTGTGTTGTAGTCTCCAGCAGACCTTAGGAGAGGGATATAGCTGCAGACTTCTAGTGGCAGATCCCTCTGTGGTTGCTTAAGCTACAGGACCCTCTTACATCATTCAGGGGTCTATTGGACGTCAGCCGTTTAGTTTCTTGAAATTTAATTACCCAGACCCATTTACTAATCCAAATTAAGTACTAATTCGTCAGTTATGGAGGGTATTTGGGTGGCATTTTGCTGCCTTGAAATGGACTACAGTGGTGTGAAAAACTATTTGCCCCCTTCCTGATTTCTTATTCTTTTGCATGTTTGTCACACAAAATGTTTCTGATCATCAAACACATTTAACCATTAGTCAAATATAACACAAGTAAACACAAAATGCAGTTTTTAAATGATGGTTTTTATTATTTAGGGAGAAAAAAAATCCAAACCTACATGGCCCTGTGTGAAAAAGTAATTGCCCCCTTGTTAAAAAAATAACCTAACTGTGGTGTATCACACCTGAGTTCAATTTCCATAGCCACCCCAGGCCTGATTACTGACACACCTGTTTCAATCAAGAAATCACTTAAATAGGAGCTGCCTGACACAGAGAAGTAGACCAAAAGCACCTCAAAAGCTAGACATCATGCCAAGATCCAAAAAATTCAGGAACAAATGAGAACAGAAGTAATTGAGATCTATCAGTCTGGTAAAGGTTATAAAGCCATTTCTAAAGCTTTGGGACTCCAGCGAACCACAGTGAGAGCCATTATCCACAAATGGCAAAAACATGGAACAGTGGTGAACCTTCCCAGGAGTGGCCGGCCGACCAAAATTACCCCAAGAGCGCAGAGACGACTCATCCGAGAGGTCACAAAAGACCCCAGGACAACGTCTAAAGAACTGCAGGCCTCACTTGCCTCAATTAAGGTCAGTGTTCACGACTCCACCATAAGAAAGAGACTGGGCAAAACAGCCTGCATGGCAGATTTCAAAGACGCAAACCACTGTTAAGCAAAAAGAACATTAGAGCTCGTCTCAATTTTGCTAAGAAACATCTCAATGATTGCCAATACTTTTGGGAAAATACCTTGTGGACTGATGAGACAAAAGTTGAACTTTTTGGAAGGCAAATGTCCCGTTACATCTGGCGTAAAAGGAACACAGCATTTCAGAAAAAGAACATCATACCAACAGTAAAATATGGTGGTGGTAGTGTGATGGTCTGGGGTTGTTTTGCTGCTTCAGGACTTGGAAGGCTTGCTGTGATAGATGGAACCATGAATTCTACTGTCTACCAAAAAATCCTGAAGGAGAATGTCCGGCCATCTGTTCGTCAACTCAAGCTGAAGCGATCTTGGGTGCTGCAACAGGACAATGACCCAAAACACACCAGCAAATCCACCTCTGAATGGCTGAAGAAAACAAAATGAAGACTTTGGAGTGGCCTAGTCAAAGTCCTGACCTGAATCCAATTGAGATGCTATGGCATGACCTTAAAAAGGCGGTTCATGCTAGAAAACCCTCAAATAAAGCTGAATTACAACAATTCTGCAAAGATGAGTGGGCCAAAATTCCTCCAGAGCGCTATAAAAGACTCATTGCAAGTTATCGCAAACGCTTGATTGCAGTTATTGCTGCTAAGGGTGGCCCAACCAGTTATTAGGTTCAGGGGGCAATTACTTTTTCACACAGGGCCATGTAGGTTTGGATTTATTTTCTTCTTAAATAATAAAAAACATCATTTAAAAACTGCATTTTGTGTTTACTTGTGTTATATTTGACTAATGGTTAAATGTGTTTGATGATCAGAAACATTTTGTGTGACAAACATGCAAAACAATAAGAAATCAGGAAGGGGGCAAATAGTTCTTCACACCACTGTATATAATAGTGGGCTAGATTTTATAGAACTCGGTGGGATTTTGACTGTAATTGGGTTGTAAACACCCTTGCAAGACTAAATAATAATGCAAATTTTTTAAAAACTGCACAAAATTATTAATTTACTAAGTTCTTGTTAGTTAGGTTGTGTTGTTCAAATTCTGTATTGCGTATTCTGATACCATGTTGCAATGCTTTTCTTTCTCCCTCAAACATGGCCAAATATATGTTTTGCAGCCTTAAAAATGTCCAATTAAGTAAACTAGTCCCTTTCATTAACAGATAATCACTCTGAATATGACATAGATCAAAGGAAAAGTTATAATTATTTTTGAAATATGATTTCCTCTGGGTGATTCAGTTTCCTCCCACAGTCCAAAGACATGCAGGTTAGGTGCATTGGCGATTCTAAATTGTCCCTAGTGTGTGTGTGTGTGTGTGTGCCCTGCGGTGGCTGGCACCCTGCCAGGGATTTGTTCCTGCCTTGCGCCCTGTGTTGGCTGGGATTGACACCAACAGACCCCCGTGACCCTGTGCTGGAAAATGACATGACTGAATGATGAAGATTCTCAAAATGAGGCTATTGACCATAGTGACTTGAAAACCTACCACAGAAAAAAATGGCATAGTCAGCAAGACTGGTGAACTAAAAGGAAACATTTCAGTTGAATTAGACTAGGGTCCTGGCAATGGGAAATTCATTTTAATGGTGTTTAGCTGCAGACAGACTGACAATATCTAAACATAAACATTATAAAGGCAGTAATTGAGCTTGTCCAGGATAAAAGAATAGCCAGGAAGAGTCTACATGCACAGTTAATCGGGTACCATAATACCACAGCAATACACTGGAGAGATAATAAATTATTCTTCTTTCAGCTGCTCCCATTAGGGGTCACCACAGCGGATCATCTTTTTACATATATAACTGTCTTCTGAATCTTGCTCCGTTACCCCAAACACCTTCATGTCCTTTCTCACCACATCCATAAACCTCCTCTTAGGCCTTCCTCCTTTCCTCTTCCCTGGCAACTCCATGCTTATCATCCTTCTCACAATATACCCATCATCTCTTCTCTGGTTGTCTCCCAACCATCCAACCTGAGCTGACCCTCTAATGTACTCAATTTCTAATCCTGTTCATCCTTGTTACACCCAACGCAAATCTTAACACCTTTAATTCTGACACCTCCAGCTCTGTTTCCTGTTTATTGGTCAGTGCCAAATTCTCCAACCCATATAACATAGCTGGTCTCACTCCTTGCAGACCTTCCCTTTAACTCTTGCTGGTACCCATCTGTCACCACAAATCATTCCTGATACTCTTCTCCACCCTGCCTACACTCTCTTCTTCACCTCTCTTCTACATTCCCTGTTACTCTGTACTGTTGATCCCAATTATTTACACTCACCCATCTTCACCAACTCTTCTCCCTGCATCCTCATCATTCCTCTGACCTCCCTTTTATTCACACATATATATTCTGTCTTGTTCCTACTGGCCTTCATTCCTCTCCTCTCTAGAGCACATCTCCACCTCTCCAGGGTCTCCTCGATCTGCTCCTTACTCTTGCTACAGATCGCGATGTCATCTGCAAACATCATAGTCCAAGACTCCTGTCTAATTTTGTTTGTCAACCTGTCCATCACCATTGCAAATAACAAAGGGCTCAGAGTTGACACCTGGTGCAATCCAACCTATACCTTGAATGCACCTGTCACTCCTACTGCAGACCTCACCACTGTCACACATCCCTCATACATATCCTATACTTCTCTGTCATTCCTGACGTCATCATACAATACCATAACTCTTCTGTAGGCACCCTGTCATACAATAAGCTTTCTTTAAGTCCGCAAAGACACAACGCATCTCCTTTTGACCTTCTCTATATTTCTCCATCAACACCCTCAGCGCAAATATTGCATCTGTAGTGTTCTTTGCTGGCATGAAACCATACTACTGCTCATTAATCATCACCTCCCTTCTTAACATAGCTTCCACGACTTTTTCCTGCAACTTCATGCTGTGGCTCATCAATTTTATTGCTCTGTTGTTACTACAGTTCTGCACATCCTCCTTATTCTTAAAAATCAAAACCAGTATATTCCTTCTCCATCCTTTAGGCATCCTCTCATTTTCCAAGATTGCATTAAACATTCTGGTTAAAAACTCCACTGCCATCTCTTCTAAACACCTCCATGCTTCCACAGGTATGTCATCTGGACCAACAACCTTTCCATCCTACATCCTCTTTATAGCTGTCCTTACTTCCTCCTTGCTAATCTATTGCATTTCCTGGTTCAGTATCTCCACATCATTCAACCTTCTCTCTCTTTCATTCTCTTCATTCCTCATCCTCTCAAAGTACTCTGTCAATCTGCTCAACACACTCTTCCTTGCTTGTGAGTACGTCCAGTAATAATTTTAATAATAGTGAAACTTGCTGTGCTGGTCATTATATTGTTGTAACACAGTCAGATACAGTTAAAAAGACATGCATAAAATATATCACTGAGCTGCATGGGCTGTTGCAGTAACATTTCAAGTCAACATAGTTATTTCATGTAAGAAAGAAACTTTTTGAGGAAAGGTAATTATACTCAGTAATCCTGGCACTGAAGAGTGGCAACATGTTGCAGACTGATTAGCACATGCAAGTAAGAATTTCATTGTACTCCATACATAACAAAATGGCCCTTTAAACCTACTGCATATAATTACACATTGAAAATGTCACATTAATTATAGTAAAAGCCATAAACACACAAGAAATTCATAATAATAATAATTCTTTGCATTTATATAGCGCTTTTCTCACTACTCAAAGTGCTTAGCAATTGCAGGTTAAGGGCTTTGCTCAGGAATTCAACAGAGCAGAGTCTCTTTTAGCATTTACAAGTTGTTGTGCCTGCTTATGGTAAAGTCATCCCTGATGGAGGATCGCTGGAATCATGGGAAAGCGGGGTCCTTTCATCAGATTGGCTGGCCCAGCACCATTTCAGTTGTGGAATGGCCAAATGGGGGAGGCAGCTTGATAGATAAGGTCTCTAGGACTATAAACAAATCCAAATCATTTTTATTTTTATACTGTATTGAGTATTTGTTCTGTTCTGTGTATTGTATTTTATTGACTCCCTACTTTTTGACACCCACTGAACGCCCAACCTACCTGGAAATGGGTCTCTCTTTGAACTGCCTTTCCTGAGGTTTCTTCCATTTTTTCCCTACTGGGGTTTCTTTGGGAGTTGTTCCTTGTCTTCTTAGATAGTCAAGGCTGGGGTTCTGTCAAGAGGCAGGGCCTGTTAAAACCCATTGTGGCACTCCTTGTGTGAATTTGGGCTATACAAAATAAATTGTATTGTATTTACGGGATTCAAACCGTCAACCTTCCAGTTGCCAGTGCAGATCCCTAGCCTCAGACCAACCACTCCACCTGTGGAGTGAAGATCAAAATGAAGAAATTGTCCACAATTGTGCTGAGAGCCCTACAAGAACACACTCCATTTTTCAAGTGATTAGCAACATCCAAGCACCAGCATCTTTAAGATTGGAACACAACTTGTCCAGGATGGAATTACAGACTTCATTCATACTGTATGTGGTTGCATACTTTATGTTATATGTCTGGAATGCTGCATTTTGTTCAGGTTAAACCAGGTGACCCTGGGAGCTCCTGCAAAAGATGGAAAAACACTGACCAAACAGAAAAACATGGAAACATAGTGAATACATGCTTTAGTCTCCACAGGGTGTAGTCAGAGATGTCATTGTGGTCATCGGTGTCAGACACAATGGTGAAACAAGCATGGATATCCTGAGTTTAGCTGCACCAATAGAAATGCTACAGAGAACGGGGAGGTTCAGCATCAACCTGCTAAGACACAAACAGACTACTTAGTGTTTTAAGTGTTGGATAGTTATAGGAGGAATGAAGAAAGATATGAATGAGCTCACATGGGTCATTTTTAAAATGTTGCATGTCAACAGATAGACAAGCTGATAATCACATCAGTAAAGGTGTGTGTGAAACAGATGACCGTGATGTCTGATGGGCTAGAGTCTGAAAGTCACTTGGAGAAAGATGGGGCACAGTTATTTGCATTCTAGAGGTTCATTTGAAACCCAGTCTTTTGTTTTCTTTTGGGTTTTCCCTTTAACTCAGAAGGTACATATTTCTCTGTTAACTGTCAACTCTAAATTGGCTGGAGTGAGTGAGTGAATGAGTGATTAAAAAAAAAAAGCTCACAAAATGGATTGATAAAATGCTGTGCTTAACATAGGACTCTACTGCTAATTGTTTCTTTAGATTTTTCAAAAAAAACTCAAAGGCAGGAGTTTTCTTTTCATTTTCAAAATTAATAAAAGTCAGCAAGTAGTCATTCTGTCCTTCTGCTTATAGTTTCTTTGTGTTTTTTAAAAATCTTGGAAGAAGTGCTTTCAATGAAGAAAACTTAAAATGGATTTCTGTTTTTTTAAACCATCCATATGACAAGTAAAAGAATAGTACCAACAGAGTCTGAACAGCACCCTAAGTTAACTTCTGCTGGAAACACAAAGCATGAATCATTCACCAATGGGAAATGCCAGGTTCTCTCAGCTGGGTGCCTATTCAAATAAAGCAAGTATTTAAATATTCCAATATGTGAACAACAATGGCAATATAGACGCCTACTTCACTGTTCAGCCAAAATATAAAGGTTAGGCAGCAGAGAAAGCAGACAAAAGCCTACTGCCTACTAGCATTTGCTTTCACAATGCGTTAATATTTTGGGTTTTCCTCAGCTTAGTTGCCTTTGTCTGCTTTCATTCTTTGATCAGTGAATGTTGAGTGTTGCACCCTTCATGGTGAGCTTATGAACACTGAATTTCGTTCTTGCAGGCTGGGTACGCCCATATCTCTACAGTTCCATTTATTTATTATTTTCTAAAAAATCAACAAAATTGAACAAGGCTTCAGACTGTCATAGCATCATTGTGACTAATCTCACCAACACATACACCACCTCATACTCAGGTCAACATAATGTAACTAATCCTCTTGAATTGGATGTATTCAGGATGTGCAACAAAGTACACAGAGAAAATTCCATCCCACAAAATGATGTTATGATTTCTTTAGAATTTTTTTTTTTTTGCTTTATACATTTTTCTGTATGATTCCTTTAGTGTAAGTGTATGTTTTAGAGGTCAAGGAATACCATATTTACATTACTTTTTGGATTTGAAGTGTTTTCACCATGTTAAAAACAAATGACTTTTGCCGCAGCACCATTTTGTGCTATTTGTTATCTTTGTTGGTATGCAGTTGTTAGTTAAAGTCAGCTGGAAGTGTGTGATGTATGACATCACAGAGTTGTAGCTTAAAAGGATTACATTGGACTGTGATTGGACAGTTCCTGGTTTGTCTAAGTTTATGGAGACTGTGGCTACTCTTTGCAAGTCAATCTCCTGTTTGTTCTGGCCAACAACTTCTAGTGGGGATCTTTGAGTTAGATTTTTTTAATTCCACTTTTTGATAAGATTGGATTGATTAATTAAGATTTGACCCATGCTTTGTTTTGACTATGTTTCATTTCCCAGTCCTTCGATTAATATTCTGTACACCTGTGTGATGTCACAACAGGAGAGTTTTCAAAATCCACAAAGAAAGAGACTACACCAGAATTCAAAACCTCTTAGTTTCTACCAGTTTCTTGATGCATGGCTAGTTTTCTGCCTTTATTCTACTACTATTCTACTTAATTTGTTTGCTGGCCCTGCTCTTCTCTCTATGGATGTGCATTAAGGTATTTGGCACCTCTAATCTGGCAAAGTCTAGGTCAGCATATGAATGTGCTTTGTGATCCAAGACTTTCATTCAACTCCAGTTGTTGTGGTTTACGGTTTATAGATTAGAAAGGAGAACTACATATCCCAAAAAACACGATTACCCAAATGTGTTCAATTAATTACTCACATCAATTACAAATCTTTCAAAGAGTCTTAAAGGCAAATATAAAATACTAGCCAACCCGCGGCGTACCATACACCACATAATCAGGCCAGTTTTTTAATGATTTTTAAGCACAGGGAGAAAATTAACATTTGAAAAATCGGTAATAAATCAGCAAGAAAATCAACATTGCAACAATGCACGAAACGAACCAACACACAATCGTCCGTGACTGAAAACTGGCGGACCGCCATCGCTCATGTGCCCACCTCCAACTCGTCACTTGAGTCGTTGTCGTCTTTGCACAGTCCAGATGCACCTGTGACTCACGTAGACTTTCCGTGTCCCTGCAGGAGAATCTAAGAAGATGCATGTTTGTCGCGGATACGAATTGCTGTATGTAGCGTGTAAAACAGTTTGGTATGGTGCACGCGGTCGTGCGTCGTAACCGAAAACTCGGTTTTTAAAGACTGCTTACTTCATTGTGTTTTAACCTCAGTTGTAAAGGATTGTTTTAAGGATCTCATGGGATACCCCTCGCAAACCGTTTTTCACTCCGCATATGGCGATTCACCTCTGGCGTGGATCCTTCCTGCGTGCGCCATAGGTGTCTTACTTGTCGGCGGCTTAGTGAATCCACGCCCCTTCCGGCGTGCTTTCCATGGGTGTCTTACCTTAGTGGATTATATATATAGATTAAACAAAATGCCATGCAATACATAGGTCAAGATACCAAAATATAGTACAATTACATGGAAATTGAGGGTGAAGCAATCATTGTTGTGATCAGGTTTAATTTTTGAGATATATTTTATCGTCTTTGATTCCACTTTGAGGTTTTCCTATCACCGACAATGTTGGCTCCGTCATTAGGGTCGCATCCTGCATTTTTAGGAAGTGACCTATGAGGTTGCAAGCTCATAAGGATTAAAGGTCAACTAGGAGCTCAATTCCTTATTAGATCTCCAGATACAATACCTTAAAAGCAAAAGTTCTAATCACTACTCTGTTCTTCATGTCTTTCTTGGTTTTGACTTCGGTTCTTGCCTTTTTTCTGGTTTTGGTTTCGATTTTTATTTTTATTTTTTTGTTTTGTTTTGGTTCTTATGTATATCTCCTAGTTAACCTTTGAAAAAGCTCACCTGCCTGTACAGAATCAGGACAAAATAAAGGTGAAAATCTCTAAAATAAAGGTCAAGAAATAAAAAGCAATTCTTAAATATCAAGCAATATCCAAAGGCCAAAAATACAAAACAGGTCAGAAAAATAAGTCCCATTATAGAAAATAACTCAATGCTCCTGGGGCCTCTGTAGTTTTTTATATTTGAGTTCTGATGGCAGCCCTGTTAGCTGTGCAACTGAAGCACTGGGAGAAATCCCTCCTGCCACACCTCTGGTTCAATATAAAGAATGAAGGAGAAAATAACTACGTTACAATAACTAAAAGAAAACAAAATTATTTCAGATAGTTTTCAGAGAAAACTCTCAATGAAAAACAAATATTTAAGATGAGAAACTTACAAGAATATTTACAAAAAATAACAAACGGGAGAAAAAAAATATCATGCCAAAACCTATAAAACATCGACCCCATATTGAAGTAGGATGAGAGAAAAAGGAGGAAAAGAACAAGAAGAAAAAGAAGAAGCCAAGCAACTGAGACCAGAGATGGAGTGCTGACAAAATCATAACATCAGGTTGTGTCGTCTTTGTGCTGAAATACCAGGTTCAGAAAAATAATTTCTAGATTTACACAGATGAACACATTTATACTCTCTCATACCAGCAAAGTTTCAGTCTCCAATCAATCTAACAAGGACATCTTGAGGATGTGGGGAAAAAACTGAGGGAACGTGCATACAGATACAAAGAATATATACAATCTCAACATATTCAATGATCAGGATTAACACTCAGTTTTCTGAAGCAGTGAGGCAGCACCACCACACTGGTGAGTAGCAAAAACCAAATTCAAAAACTGAAAACCCCTACACCACTAATTAATAATAATAATAATAATAATAATAATGTTCTTTACTGATGGAGAGTATTGAAAATAAACAGCACAGAGGCTGGCATGAGCTACAAAGTGACCTGAGGAAAAACTGTGGGAGTGTGGATAAGATTAAAGAAACCAAAGACAAATTCTTTCTCTCTGCCCAAAATCTTTTACTGATTACAGCTGGTACTGATCTTCACGCCAAACCTAATGACAACCCCTGCCTTCTAACCACAAAATTAGTTCCGAGCATCTTTGAGTCCTAGTCTACTGTATGTGGCTTCTGCAATAACAAAATAATACCCTTTTGAGAGTAATTACTGCCCTAAGTCTGTCTTCACAGGTCTCTTTCAACCTTGCACATCTGGACACTGCACACTTTCCCTATTCCTTTTCTTTCAGGTCTAGTCACAAATTTTCAGTTAGATTGAGATCTGGACAATGACTTGGCCATTCCTGGACATTTACATGATTGTTTTTAAGTCATTCTCATGTTGTTTTGGTTTTGTGCTTGGAGTCATTGTCTTGCTGGAAAGCAAATCTTCTCCCATGGTACAGGTTTCTTACAGACTGCTTCAGGTTTTTCCATCTGAGAAGCATCTCCACAGTGTAATGCTGCTACAGTCATGCTTAATGGTGGGGATAGTGGGTTTTTGTTAACATGTTGTGTTTGGTTTACACATGGTGTTTATCCTAATGGTCAAAAGCTCAACTGAATGTAGAGTCTCCCGGTCTCTTATAGCAAGCTCTCTATGCATTTTAAACTGTCTTTCTCTTTGCCACTCTTCCATTTACAAGTAGCTGCCACTGGTGAAGCATCTGGGCAGTATTTGGTGTATGCACAGCTTTTCCAATCTTAGCCAATGTCGAGTATCTTGTGACACCTCTGGAGTTATCATAGGTCACTTGGTGGCTTTCCTTACTAGTCTTTTCTTGAAAGATCACTGTTTTTTGTGGCCAGCTTTCTCTAGGCAGATTTACAGCTTTGCCAATATTCGTTCCATTTCTTAATGCTTGATTTAACTTGACTCCATGGGATATTCAGCGACTTAGATATTTTCTTGTATCCATTCTCTGACTTGTGCTTTTCAATCACCTTTTTACAGAGTTGTTTGGAGTGTTCCTTTGTATTCATTGTGTAGGTTAGGCCACAATACTGACTCACTATAACTTGGACCTTCCAGGAAAGGAGCATTTACTGTATACTACAATCGATTGAAACTCCTTGACTACAAACAGGTGATCTCCATTTAACCAGTTAGGTGACTTCTAGTGACAGCAGTGAGCATTTAGATGTATCATATTAATGGTAGGGAATGCTTATATGATCAATGATTTAGTATTTTTTATGTAATTATTTTAAACTGCTTTGTGGGGATCTGTTTCAACTTTGACATTAAAGAGTCTTTTTCTGTAAATCAGTAGCAAAAAATATGTTCAATACTGTATAACAATAAAATGTGAAAACTTCCAAAGGGGTGAATATATTTTATAAGCATTGTGGCTGACTGTTCCCCCTGAATTGGTGCTTGCTTTGTGCCCGATCCTGCCATAATATTCTCTATATTAATGTATGTTACTTAGAATTGTCCTTTTGTTAACTTTGCAAAACGGTGTGTTATGGTGCACTATGTCAAAGAACTTATATAAAAAGATTAATTGGAAGTCTCTTACAAACATACATTCATCCATCTACCAAACACACGATTTCCACAACAGATGTCATCAAAGCCTGATGGCATCAAAGGAGCCATTAGGTTAGAAATAGAAACCAACATCAGACAGAGTGCTACTCCAGCGAAAAAGTAGAAAGGGATTCATCATTTATGAAAACTGCCTAACTCACATCACGTTCAGAGAGCAAAGGCAAAAACTACAACGACAAAAAAAACAAAACTTAAAGGGGTACAGTCACACTATTCTATATTTTATTAGCAAAGTGTACTTTTCCATGAGGATTTTCTGTACTTTGAAAAGATTTTTTCATAGAAATCCCAAGAATCAGCACAGCAGTTAGGTGACAGGCTGACCATTCATGGCATAGCTCACACCGGGATTTTGTGTTCTTTCACCAGCTCAGTACTAGAGCAATAATATCTCCAGTCTATTCTCCTCTTATGATTCATATGACAATGGTTGCACACCATGATTTTTTTCAAAGTGGCAACATGAAGGAGTATTTTTTGTACAACCTATAAAAACTGTACTCCTTTAATTTATGCATTGTCTTTGAAGGCAGAAAGTATTTTACTAGATATAAGTAGACCTATGCTTTTTATATTTCCTTTATATTTGAAATATGGTTTTTCATGGAAAAAATACTTCGGGTTTTCAGTGGAAAAACCTGTTTTTAAATCACTAGAACATGTTTTGAGCATTTTTGGAAAGATATCTCTGTGTGTTAGTAGTACAAAATTTGTGGCACTGTATCTTGAGAAAAATTGGAAATAATTCTTATAAAATTTTGCGGACAACTTGCACTCATTAGTCTTACTAGCTGATTAAGATTCAAGTGAATCCCAATTGTATAACCTTGAGGTTTTGAAAGGTGTTAAAGGAGATCAAAACAGTCAAAGCATTGCTCGAAACATCACATCATTTGAGAAACATTTGGGATTTTGAAAAAAAGACTTTCAGATTTTGTGTTCAATCCAAAGCTCAAGGTTTGGGGCCTTAAACTTCAAACAAATTTGGCTCATGAGTTAGTAAATTCACACTACATTTTGTACTCCTAAATCTGAGAAAAAAAAACATTTTTTGAAAATATATTTATAATGTATATGTATATTTCTACAAATTGAGCTGCAGTTTAGTTCAAATGCTCAGGGTGGCACTAGAGGACATTTGATATGAATCTGCAACGTGCGTTTTTTCCGTCTGATTTTATAACCATATGTAAGACATACAAATCATAACACATTAATAAAATTAATAATACACACTTTGACGTTCAGACTACGAGTTCTTTAAGCAAATATTTTTTCCACAGAATTTCGATTATATTAATTTGTCAGGAGCAAAACGATGTGTCGGTGTTTGTTGCTGCTTCACAAGCACCGGAGACAATGTTCGAATCTCGATGACATTTTGTTTGAAGTTCCGACATCCCACCCGTCTACCTGAGATCTTCCCTGATTTACTAAAGACGCTAATAATTGGAGGTTCTAAACAGTGTGGCTGTTGATGGACAGACCGCCCACCTGTCCAATGCAGGGCTAATCTCGAGCTCATTGTTGAACTGGGTGCTCATGTGTTCAAAATTAGAATCAGATCAGATTTTAACGCTTTTGCAATCGCAAAGACTGTCTGATGAAGAATGGTCAATCCAACCGGTCACTTGCTGGGGCAGTGCAGCACGTTGACATTTGATAAACTGCCTGACAGACTGCCTTAACTCGAGAGGGGTGTATAGTCGTCTCGATGTGGTCTCTCGGTTTGTGTTTTGTGCGAGTCTCTCTCCTTAATGTGTATCTCGCTCTCAGGGAGTCGTAACGTCATCCAAAGGGGTGGGGCGAGAGCGGGACAAGTAGAAACAAGTTCAGTCCCTGTAGCCGGAGTGACCGGGGGATCCCTGCTGCCTCTGCTTAGTTCTAATATATATCCGAACTGTCCGCTTTATTCATAAGAGTTTGGGGGCGCACAGGACAACTGAGAAACTAGTTACGGTGATCACATCGATGTCGATGCGCTACGTCGCTAGGGTGTTCTGAGGTTGTAGATGGAAACTTTGTAACGGATACTGGCAGGGCACTATGAGCTCACAGAACAGAGTTCTGAAAGAAGGCTTTTTGGAGAAGCGGAGTAACGGGCTTCTGCAGCTCTGGAAGAAGAAGCGCTGTCTGCTCACTGATGACGGCCTGAGACTCTACGACTGGAAACGGAGTGGCTCCGATTCGTCTGCCAAAGCTAAGGAGTTGCGCTTCGAGCGCATGGCCACTGTCGACTGCGTTGAGTACAAACGTGGGCTCGTCTACTTCACCGTAGTCATGGCCGGAGGGCAGGAAATCGACTTTAGGTGCCAGCAGGAAGGCACCCCTTGGAACGCCGAGATCGCTTTGGGCTTGGTCCGCTTTAAAAATCTGCTGGCTGTGCAGTCCGGGCGGACCCGCCACCTGGCACACCTGGGTAGCACTGGCGAGGAGGAGGCGCCCGACTTGTGATGTGCGGCTGCTTCAGAAAGGTACGGGATAGTTAGTGACCTTTTTTGAATTAGGAATACCGAGGGAGCCACTGGATGAACTTAAAATTGGCTAAATGATATCCAAGCACGTCAAAAAAATCCCCAAAATTGAGGTGCTAATAAAAAGCCATTCCAGCCTCATACAATGTAAAGGTAAGGTAACGAAATGCTCTGGTGTGTTGGATGTTTAGTCAAAGTCATCCAGGCATTACACCTCAAAAGTGCAGCCAGGTAATCAGAACCACACACTTTAAAAATCAAGGTTCTAACTCTGCTGGGTTGTGTGGTTCTTATAGAACAGGGGTTTCCAGCTCCAATCCTAGAGGGCTGCAGGTTTTCATTCTGACCATTTTCTTAGTTAATGACCAGTTTTTGCTAATTAATGACTTTCCCCTTCATTTTAATTGACTTGCTATTTAAGACAAATCCATTAACTATTTCTTTTATTCATTAGTTACAAGCCAAACAATAATGAGATACAAAACAAGTCAACACATGAACAGATGACCTGTGCTGATCATACAATATCTGAAAATAAAGAAAAGTGAAGGTCTCAGTAAATCCGATCTGCAAATGTTCACTAAACATTTTAATGGTGCTTTCTGCTATGGTCGAATGAAAGAAACAACAAACCAATTACATAACCAGTTAAATTGACAGCAAGCTCCAGCTTCTAAACTGAAGTTTCTATGAAACTGGTTGGAGTGGAATTGGAGTTTGAGGCACCAAACGTATCTGGTCTTCTGTTGGCTCATTTCACATCTCGTTATTGTTTGGAAGCCATTTATGTAAAAAAAGCAGCAATTCAGAGGACTGAAAACAGGCAGTTAAAATGAAGAGAAAATATGCCAATTAACAGCAGAAATTGGTTGGTGATTAAGAAAGTGGCAGGAAGAAAAATCCGAGGCCCTCCAGGGTCAGAATTGGACACCCCATTATAGAACTATTGCTTGATAAAGAACCATTTCATGTTATGAAGGATTCTTTACATATGAAATTGGCTCTTTGAGCTTTGTAAAGGCTCATAATATAAGGACGAGTAAGACATCTTTAATGTATAGTAGCCTACCAATGGGTACTGACAGATCATGAACACCTGAACTTACATGTTATTATACGCATTAAGAGTCCTTTTAAAATCAGGAATTCACTGGTATTTTACAAATCTGTAATCATCTATTCATGGTTATTTACGGAGCCTGTTACTGACCTAAATAAATAAAGGACCTTTCTGAAACCTTTATACTGAAGGTACTGCTCTGAAGAACTTCTCTCTGACACCTTTATGTTGCAATGAGTACACTGGGACTGACAAAGAAAAAAAAAAAATCAGATGGCTCAACCAGGTGGCAGAAAGTGGAAGGTGGCAGCAAATCGCTGATCTGGGGCACTAGTCTAGTGACTATGGAGCATGATCTGCAAAAGGCCATTAAGTGAGTAAGGGAGTCCAGTGGGACTACAAAGTGAGTATGAACCTTGAGACTACTTAATAGTGAAAGAACATCAGAGGGGATAGTTTATAACCTAAGAACATTCAGCCTGTTGGAAGCATAGCAAAGGTCCATCTATGTTACAAGGAACCCATCTGAGAGAGCCAAGTAGCAAAGAGTAAAATGGAGGGTGGTAAAGGGTTATTGAAATGGCAATGAATCCCAAAAGAAATAGTCAGATACCTATGACTTTTAAGCCATCTGAAGACTTGACAAAAGTCGGTCCAGGCTATGAGATCAGAAGCTCCAGAAAGACTGCCAAGCAACTGAGATCAGTGTTGTTGATTGTGACAAAAAGGTTGACCTGATAGAAAGAAAACCCAAAAGGTAGAGTCATAGAAATAAATATATGAGAGACTAATTGAAAATGGCATTGGGTCATCTTGGTGGTAAAGATTAATAAAGAAGTTCAAATAATTTAGGCTCTTTTCACTTTGGCATTTAACTCTCGGTTTTTTTCAGCCACATTTTTGGTCATGTGTTTCATTTTCACTGTATATGTATAAAGAGCGGAATATCCATGTTGGTAGCACAAATACAGTCTATAAAAGAAATGTAAGCAAAGAGATACAATATAGGCTTCTTAAATAAAAATAAAATATAAAATAATATAAAAATAAAACAATAAAAGATACTGCTAGAAATTTATCTTTAGATGAAGAGATAGATTGATAAATATTTAGGAGCTATTCATAGACTGGCAATCTATTTAAAATTACATTTTGAAATGACTGAAACGCACAGTATAACCACATAATATGTTGTAAAACCTGGTGAAAAAAAGAAGATGAAAGAAAGGAGAATAGGCTTTGTGCTGATGGTGTTTAGGATGTTGACCTGAATAATTGTCACACAGTGAGTATCAGAAATTGTTCTTGATAGCCAGCAACTTGTACAGTTTCTTTCTCCTCAGTATTGTCTCCAGAGTTCAGGCTAGCAACCACAACAGAACTGACCTTCCTGATTAACTTAAGTCGGATGGTATTTCCTGTTCTAATGCTACTGCCACAACATGCCACTGTATTAAATTTATACAGAAGCATCTGGCCGTATGTAGAAGTTAAACATTCATAGTCCATGGCTTTATGGACAATGTGATCACAGTTATGACTGATGCACTTTTTGTTCTGGGGCACAATTTCAAAGCTAGTTAAACTTCTAGTATGAAATAAATGAAATTATAAGAACTGTCTTCTTTTAGATATCTAGTCAGTAAAAGTAAAAAAAAAATGTGGACACAGTGTCTTTTAGATCAGTTAGTGTTGCAATCCCATAGTTGTTGGAGGCTAGATAAGAATCCTGGCCTAGTAACTGTGTGTGCACAGTTTGCACATCCTCAGTAGCCATATGTTTTTCCCCCTATGGTGTTATGGTTTCCATCAAGCCTCCAAGAAATATCAAGGTTAACTGGCAACTTTAAATTATTTGGTGTGAGTGAAAATGGGCATTTGTGTGATAGTGCCCTGTAGTGTACCGGTGCCCAATACAGAGTTAGCCTTACAGCTAATGCTACCGAGATAGAATAGAAATTAGAAAATAAATGGATGGATGTGGGGGTTTTGCAAAATATCCAACTATGGATTGGCTCTCTGTCCAGGAGAGTTTCCTGCCAGTTTATACAATTCAGGGCCAGAGCTAACCCTAGAAGCGCAGGGAGTAAGGGAGGAGACCCAGGAGAGGATATTCTTGTCTTAAATATTATGCTGTTCAATATTTTAACTTGTATTTATTTTCTTTAGAAACCACAGAAGGGCAGTTGTAAAATTTACTATAAAAAAATGGAAGTAAGTACTGTAGGAAAGCAGAGTTTTCACTTTTTTATTACTCTCTGTTAAAGAAACATGTGGTTTGTATTTTCAGGGGTTGCCTGGCAGACGTTTTAGGATGAAATATAAATTCCAACAAAAGGGCTTGCAGTGCCTAATGCCGCCCTTTTCTGATTGCTTTCATATGTTTGGCTGTGGAAATATAGTTTTCCAGAAGTCTTATGCACATTCTTCCACTCAGTTCAAATACAGGTGTGTACTCCATTTTGCTTCTGCTGTCCCATAATCATATGGAATTAAATGAAGCATAAAAATCATATATGGAGGAAAACAACACTGGGCTTCCAACAAACTTCTCTAACATGGAAAATGAAATAAGTACCTTCCCTTGGATCTATCGGGAAAGCCACAGATTCAGCTTTTCCAAGTGACGGAGATTTTATGTTTTATTGTCTAGAGCCCACTAAGGCCTTTTACTCTTTACACATGTCTGCTCAGAATTCTCTAGTCTTGCTTTGTTGTTAGTAGTCAGTCAGTCAGTCATGTTCCAACCCGCTATATCCTAACACAGGGTCACGGGGGTCTGCTGGAGCCAATCCCAGCCAACACAAGGCGCAAAGCAGGAACAAACCTCAGGCAGAGCACCAGCCCACCACAGGGCGCGCACACACACACACACACCATGCACACACTAGGGACAATTTAGAATTGCCAATGCACCTAACCTGCATTCTTTGAACTGTGGGAGGAAACCAGATCACCCGGAGGAAACCTATGCAGACATGGGGAGAACATGCAAACTCCACGCATGAAGGACCCGGGAAGTGAACCCAGGTCTCCTTTCTGCGAGGCAGCAGCGGTACCACTGCGCCACCATGCCGCATGTTTTTAGTAGTTCTTTCTTGAAATATAGTGAACCTTAAATATTTTTCAGTGCTCATTATAGGACACAATAGTAGTATAGCATAGAGTTTGCATATTATTCCTGTGTCTGCATGGTTTTCCTTCCTTAATTCCCAAAGTTGTGCTAATTAGGTTAATTTAATATTTTCTAAGAACAACAACAAATTGTACACACACACGCACGGTTATCAAAAGTATTGAAATATCGATAAGTGTCAATTTTAACATTTTAAGATTACTGTACTTCAGTTCTAATTTTTCCAGGTATCCAAACTGCAGCCTACATTATGAATGCACTTCCAGTTCGCCATAGCTTGAGTTACAGCCCTACTTCCATCCACTCACAGGAGTTAATAGGATGCCAATTTCAGCAGTGGAGCCTTCACCAGAATGCTTAACTGAAGAAGAGGGCAGTCAGATTGGTATCTGGAAATACTTTGGCTTTCGTCCAAATGGGGACAGCAAACCTTTAGACACATGCTATCCTATGTGTGCAAGATCTGCGGGCGAGTCAATACAAAAAATCTTACTTCTAAATTACAGAAACCTTAATACGTATAAACCTGTAAACTGTTTCATCTTAAGAATAGATGTGACATTTATTTTTTTCTACAGGTTAAAACATTTTTTGTAGCGAGTTAAATCTTTAATGCATCAAGACAATGGTTTACAATTATTTTTACTTGCAAGTCACTTTAATTCTGCAGTGTTCATTCATGGGCAATGCTCTTTAGTACTAGAGTTCCCTCACCGCAAACAGTCTTGCCAATGCGTGTTACTTTTTTTTATTTTATTACTCACTATTTTAAAATCACGAATTTATTATAAAATGTAGGTCACTATAATTTTTCTTGCTTAACTGCATAAACAGTGTCATTACTCCAGCTGTGCTTCAGAGTACTGTATGTATTTAGTATGTCAAGGCTCAATTGCAGCTAAACAAGAGCACATTGACATGCTAGTCTATCTTGCAAAAAAGTTGGAAGTTAAAAAGACATTGTAGATTTTTTTTTTTACACAAAAATGCAATGTGCACTGTTTGCATTTATATAAAGCCTTTAAGTGTGTTAATGGTCTGTTTGTGTATTTCTCTTTTGAACAAGACCGCATTAATGTACTTTTTACATGAATGTTTTATTTATTGTTTGTTTTAATATTTTTATAGATACTATGTACAAAAGATTTGAATACTTATTCAAATAATATTTATTGACATTTGTAACACTTCATTGTACTACCTCAGTAACAATTGCTTGCTTTCATCAATGTAAAAAAAAAATATAGACCGATTGAAACTTGCAATACTTGAAGTATTTAAATTTAATGACTAAAGTTTGTAGTATTTGTTTTCATCGATACATACATAATTTCAATTTATTTAAATAATTTCTTTATTGAGTTACATTTTGTACTGTGTTTTGTGTTGAAAATGGTATTGAATCTCAATACATTTTAGTATCATATTGAAGTTTGAAATTTTGGTATTGTGACAGCACACGTTCAACTGTTTTTACTTTCAGTAAACTTAATGTGTAAATATTTGTATGAACACTAAAAGAGTCAACACCATAAGACATAAACTAAAAATGTTTCACAATGTGTCCCTGAATGAAGGGAGGCTCAAAATCAAAAGTACCAGTCAGTATCTGGTGTGGCCACCAGCTGCTTGAAGTACTGCAGTGCATCTCCTCCTCATGGACTGGACCAGATTTGTCAGTTCTTGCTGTGAGATGTTACCCCACTCTTCCACCAAGGCACCTGCAAGTTCCTGGACATTTCTGGGGGGAATGGCCCTAGCCCTCACCCTGAGATCCAACAGGTCCCAGACGTGCTCAATGGGATTGAGATCCGGGCTCTTCCACTGCGAGGATGATCAGCTGTCCTTCCTGTCTCCCTGTAGCGCTGTCTTAGGCGTCTCACAGTGCGGACATGGCAATTTATTGCCCTAGCCACATCAGCAGTCCTCATGCCTCCCTGCAGCATGCCTAATGCACGTTCACACAGATGAGCAGGGACCCTGGGCATCTTTCTTTGGGTGTTTTTCACAGTTGGTAGACAAGTCTCTTTAGTAAACTCTCTGCGTTTTTAGAACTGTGACCTTAAATGCCTACTTTCTGTAAGCTGTTAAGGTCTTAACGACCATTCCACAGGTGCATGTTAATTAATTGATTATGGTTAATTGAACATGCATGGAAAACATTGTTTAAGATCTGTAAAGTTATTTGGATTTTTAAAACATTATTGTTGAAATACACAGTCCTGAAAAAGGGACGTTTCATTTTTTGCTGAGTATATAAATTCACACACATTATATTTGTATTATATTGATTTACAGCTCCATTTGGTGCCAGCCATTTGGTTGTATGTCTGTCAGAAAAATGCCAAGGTCATTGCAGTGGAGGCTCTGTGTGTCTACTGTGTGTACTATAACCCCCACTACAGAGTAGCGGAAACCGATCCTTGTGAGAACAACATATTTTTTTATTGCTTACTGCTACTTTGTGGCCCTTTGTTGGTTGCAGTATCAGTACAGGAAGGCAGACTGCAGAGAGACTGCTACTTCTGCAGCTCCACCACCGCTATTCCTACTGCTTCAATTCAGTGTGCATCATTCTATGATTGGCAGTGCTGCTGCAAGTATGTGATAAAAGTAAAGCATGCAGCCTCTGTGGCCTGTAGTAGCTGTTATTGCCCTACACTATTGTTTTCCTACTTTTTTATGTAGCTGGAAATCCACAAAGGGAGAAAATGGATCACGTATCTTAAAACAGCTTTGTTCCTACGTTTTTGACTCCATTCAGGAATCATCATCAGAGGAAAATGATTAGACGCATAGGAATCCATGGCAATACTGCATATAGCAAATAAGAAGAGGAGGGTAGGTGAATGTGTGGGGGGTTAATGATGTGGGGTTTGGAGGGTGCTGCTCATAAAGTCTTATTTATTATGTGCATATTTTTCTTTTTAAGCCTGCATATGCTGGATTCATATCCAAGTGTCTGTTAATAGCGTTTTCATTGGATAGCCATGTTTCAGCCAGTTCTCTGGATGGATGGATTCCTGTACGACTAATCATTTTCTTCTAATGATGATTCCCAATAGGAATTGAAAGCTTAAGAATAAAAAACTATTTTAAGATGATTCGGTTTCTCCCTTTGTGGATGAGGTGAGGTGTTTTATTTAATTGTTTTGATCAATGACATCTTAGTTAAATTTTAAGTAAAATAATTGGCTGCAATGTGGTGTATTTTGAACTATGTTGTCTTAGTGCTATCTGCAGTGCATCTTTTTGCACAATACAGCAAAATGTAAATGCAAAACCTCTTATTTTAATTAGTCATATGTTCATTTTTCAGGAAGAACATACCTTAATCGTGTTTAATTATGATCTGTGGCCAGACTCAGAAAACATTTTCTAAAACTTGTTAAATTCATCCTAACTATTAACAATTTCCATCCACTACATTTTGTAATCCATTTATTTCATTACAGAGTTTTTGAGAGAACAAGTATCAAAACACCCAAACCTGGATGGGCTGCCAGTTCAAAGTATGGCACATCCACACACACACAGTCGATAGTGACTAACATTAGGCCACTTTACAGTTGCTAATCAGCCTAGCCAATACATGTTAGGATATGTGGGAGGAAACCAGTGTACTTTCCTTTAATAAGTTGAAAAATGCTTTCCAAAAGTTGTAAAGCAGAAGGTTTTTAGTATACAGACATTTAAATTACAAAAGCTACTTTTCACGCAAAGTGAGAGTGTGCAAGCCTTTATTTGCGTAAAATCATTGGACATGACAATCTAATAAAGACAAACAAAACAATTTTTAATCTTTCTACAATACACCTTTTAATAATTTTACGATTGTAACCACTTATAAATTAAGAATATATTAAGCATGAACTCAAAATGTAAAAGGGATTTTCTCCAGGTGCTCCACTGAGCCTCATATTGTAAAGACAGACAGGTTAGGTTTATTCACGAGTCTGAAATGCCCCCATGTAAGCACCGTTTTGTGAGAGGAGACCCAGAGGTCACGTGGTGTTTCTTCCTCAAATGCTGCTGAAATAGTGCCCCTTTCCTCCCTTGGCAATTCTAATTTGGAGGAGGCAAGTTTAAAAATGGATGGCTTGATTATTTATTATTTTCTTTTAAACTAAAGTTAAGTGTCAGCACATTTTGTGTTTAATGTTGGTTCTGTGCATGACTTTGGAGTGAATGGATTTAATTAAAACGAATAAGAAAAACACAGACTAAACTGTTGTGTTAACATGTTGTTTGCTCATAAAGACTTGAGTGAAACAAATGCTTGACGTGTATGCTTGTTTTTGACTCGTAGCTATAGTTGTCTCACAGACCTTTGTGTGCTACTGTAAGCATTGCAAAATTCATAACCTTTCAAAGTGGAGTGCAAAGCTTGCCCAGAGCTCAACAACAGAAAGCCATTGTTGGCTTTTCTGCATGTCACTAGATCTTCCCTGGCATCTTCTAGTGCTTTGATGTCAAGTTTCATTTTAGACTGGAAAGCCTCTTGGGTGCAGTTGGCTCATTTCTCCATTGTTGTACTATGATCTGCTTGTACCTGTGTATGTCTTCTCTGTGTTGAATCACCTCATTCATGGTCAGTGTTTAGTAGATTGACACCTTGCACCACAGTCAGTTGTGTATATTCAGCTGTGGATGGATATTATGATTCACAGCAATATTGAACCATGTTAAGTTAGAAATATGCAAAATTCTGCTGAGGCATTGCTGTACAGACTGACATTAGTCAGTTTTCAGTTTATTTGTAGTGTTTTTCTTTTGTTGTATTCTATTCTGTAATCTATTACTAAAACTCATTTTTGAAGTACAGGTTCACAGTGCCAGGAATGCATCACTATACCACTGCATTCAGGGCAGAAGTCAACCTTGGATGATGTAAACACTTTCTCAAAGGGAGATAATTATGTGCAATTTGGGATGGAAGCTGGGTCATAAAATACCTTGGTTCAGAATATCTGGCATTTCACAATATTGCAAGCAGTACAGAGATATTGTAGACAGAAGGCAGTATGCTTCTGGCTTGGAAAAATGTTCAAGAGTTAGTTACCTCAAAGGATAGTAGAGGTCTGTGAGTTTGGCCAATAGGTGACAGTGGTTGACTCCCAACAACACATTATAATGGACAGGTGACCTGGTGTTTATTTGGACAGCAAGGAACCGCTAAAGCCATTCTTCTAGGATTCCCTCTATCATATCAAAGGCTCTACTGGCTAGCTCTGACTCTGGAAAATATCCTTAGGATGTTCCTGGAAGTAGTTCCAGTCCAGGGCTTAAAAACCCTTCTGTCAAGAAGGCCTTTAAGCTTGGAGTTAGGAAGAAGACATTTAATAATAGCTCAACTGGCAAGAGAAAGAAAGGCAGGAGAAGATGAAGAAATATAGGAGAGTTGTGTTAAAAGAACAGCTTTTAGTATACTGTGGTAAAAGAGTGCAGAAGACTGTTGACAAGAATGAAGGAACTTAGGAGTGGACAATAAACCGTTTTATCCTGCGTTTTTTATGGATTTTGAAAAAAACATTTTACTGGTAAGCCAAAAACTGGTGGAAAACTTGTGAACACATTTAAACATAAAACACATCATATAACAAAACATGAACATCTGTATGTGTAAAAGGATATGTGACTTTATGTTGTATTCATGTCTTAAAGGAATGTCTGTATTGGCTTGTAGTTGAACTGTTTATAATACAAGCTCCTGTAAGAACATTGCTCAGAGAGATGTGCAGTTCAGCCTGGTTGATCAGTCAATGCTGGGTCCATGACTCTGCATTGGATTAAGCAGGCTTAACAATGTATATATGTTTAAATTTGGTAGTGTGAAGCATGAGTGAAAAAGCAGCTGCACCATTATCTTTAAAGATATGAATACATGCTATGAAATCCATTTGAGTAGAATGCCAGATTTTGTGGCTGACTACTCCTACAAACACAACATAGTAAAGAGTACCAGGGTAGTAGGCCATTTATTTTTCTCTTTGTTTATTTATACTGTCTGCTCCTTGTGTTTCACCCATTGCTGTGTGATTTGTTTAGTAATAAATACACATTTTTTCCAAAAACATCTTGGCATCTTTAGTATTACTTGAATTTGGGGACTGCCCAAAAGCACTCCCTAACGTTAACAGCAGTCAAGCTAAAGTTCTTATAAACCAGAAGCATTTGAAAAATCGTACATGAAACAATAGCAAAGGTCACACAAACTGATGGAGGAGAACTTGAGTTTGTAGTGCTAAGAGGCAGCAGTGCTGAGTAACTGGCAAATAAGCCTTAATTTTCCTTAATTATTACCCAGCTAACAGATATTTTGCAGATGCTTGTAGAATGCAAATTCCCAGAGCCTAGATGTTTACAAGTATGTATGCTGGAGGCCTTCCTGCTGCTTTGTTACAGACAAGTGTTTTGTGGGTGCCTAGTCTGTGTGTGGTCAGGTGACCACCACTGATAGTGAGAATACAGTATCTCTTTCATTTCCTAAATTGTGCAGGTAGAAAATACAATTTGCATAACATGCAGCAAGTTAGTTAATTATATTTAGAAGTTCAGTTTGTATTTTTTAAATGCACATTTTGAGGTGTATTGTACCAAAAGTAGTAGTAGTGTTAGATAATGATTGCAAGTCCAAACAGCATACAACATGTCATCATTCTTCTTATGATTATATTGGAAATACAAAGGAGTGCCTGACAGTACTGTAATGTGTGTCATTGTAACTATTCATTCCATCTACTGCTCCATACCCAAATGACACATGAAATTACCTGCCTCGGTTATAATTTACAGCCGAGTGCAAGAAAATGATTGACAAGTACATGTCTTTCTAAGAACATCTCAATCACTGAATTTGTTTCAAAGGAGGAAATCTCTACAGCTGACACTCAAACATGAATTCATGTTGTAATAATTAAAATACAGACATCGCAGATCAGCATTCTAATAGTAAACTACATTAGTTGAAAGCAGCAAAGAAATAAAATCAACAAAATAATTGGAGATAACTGGTGTGTGTCATTTGGAGGAAAATCTGGCGCTTTCTCTCTTCATTTCTTTCTTTGACTGTTACTCTGATGCTACTGACCCTTCTAGTATTTGGACCATACTTTCTCTTGTTGTGTTGTCACTAGCATGAATTGTTCTGTCCTGATGCTTCAGCCACCAAATTACTACTTGCCTTTTGATGGAAACCCCAAAGCTTGTCACTTTCAACAACTGGTGTTCCTCATTTTTTAATTTAATCTACTCTGAACCATCCTTATGCCAAATCAGCCATGCTTCATTTAAATCCATCAGGAGTATTTGATTTGCCTTGACTCAGTCAATTCCTACCTAGGTTGTTCTTTTTAATCTTCTCCTGTTTGGACAGTTTGGTAAATTTGCTGTTTCCCTGATTGTTTGTTTGTTTTGGGCTCTTTTTATCCATTCACCATTCTGTTTTTGTTTATTTTGTTCCTAGGCTGTAATTGGGGTATTAATGGGAGGAAGCAGCTTTGAGTTACATAGTTCCCTTCATAATCAGGTTGTCTTCATGTTTCTTGACTGCAGGTCTTGTTTCAATAAAAGATTTAATCACAAAAAAAAAAACAAAGAAATAGAGCTCTATAAGGCTCCAGCTGTTCACGCACAAGTGGAACAATTTTACTGCAGGTTTCCTCAGACTTCTAGAACAATGCACAAAGTGCATTGAGTAGAGTTAACATTTTTTAGAAAACTGACAGACTTAATTGACACACATTAATTCTGTTTTCATATTACAAAATGAATATGTTCTTTCTGTTTGGTATAATGCTCAAACTCTGTCCATTCATTGATTATCTGAATTTGCTGTTCTAATTCTTGTACAGTATGTAGTCATGTGAAGAAGGATGTTATCCCTACAGCACTGGGTGCAAAACAGGAAGCGACCCTGGGGTGGACACCTCTGCATTTCAGTTTACTTAAACAGAGCAGGACAATTTAGAGATACAGACCTGCATCTAAGTCAGAAATGCATACAAGTCTGAAGTTAGGAAGCATTTCCTCACACAGGGAATTGTTAGAATTTGAAACAAACAAGTTTCATACCTGAAGTATACTCCTAGACAGCTTTTAAAAGGTAACTGGATGATTTGTTGGGACAATGTAGCTATTAGCTAATCAAAGCAGCCTGTGGCCATATGAAAGCAAAGCGCTTGTGTTGAATGCAGTAGTGGCAGCTACTGGCTTATTATTTCATTACCCTCATCCATCCTATTTATCCTACGTATGCTGCTTGTGTCACATTCAACACATTTTCTCCTGGCAAGTATTTAATATACTTTAGCTACTGCAAATATAAAATTTGACTTCATTTTATATTATACAAGTCAAATGTCTCTGATTTTACACAATATACATTAGTGTGGGTGAATGTAACATTTTCAAAAGTATGGGTACCTCCTCAGTCAGGGGTCTTCTAACTTTTTGTCACACTCCTGAGCACTAACTCCTGCTGCCTGTTTTCAACTACTATTCTTCCTCATTGTCCGTGTGGCGTCTGCACATTCACCTTGTGCCTCTAAGAGGTTTTTCCTCTTGGCTTCCCAGTTTCCCTGCAAACATGTACAAGTTAGATTATTTGTCAGCTCAGTAAGAGTGTGTGTTTGCATCGGTGGGCCCTATTTATGGGTGTTTCATGCCTTGCACCTATTGTTGCCTGTAGGCTGTGGCACTGCACAATCCTGAAGATGGTTTGAGAATGTTATGTTTATGTTGCATATCTAATGCCACGACCAGGAAGAAGAACTTCTCCAAAACAGGGTGAGTTTACCACTATCCACACAGTTCACACTTAGTAAACTGATAAATCGAATGTCAGTTCTACCCATTATGCTCATGTATGGCTGATTGAGAGAAGGGTAGTACCTCCCTTGACATTTAGCGATAAGCACATAGCTAGAGGTTTCCAAAGACACCAACACAAAGCAAGACAATTCAAAGGACAGCATTCAGGTAGTATAAAATATAATGAGAAAAAAAGGCATGGTATGAGAACTGCTAACATTGTGCTGAAATAAAGGGAAAATGGTAAGCACCATTCAAAAGACACTGATTTTTCCACTTTTTGTTTAGAATTAAAAGCTAGTGTGCAGTAACATAAATAGATATGAATTTTAACAAATATGGTAATGGTTCAAATAGAGCTGTGACAACAAAAGTACAACTGAGGATCAGACTTCATCCTAGTGACAGCAATGTGCACCATCCTGGCTGTAGCTTCCAAGATTTCTCATTAGTGCTGTTTTTAAAGCCTTATTTAAATGCATCTAAATAAAAGGGCAGCAAGTTATTTATTAGTATTAGAAAGGGCAGGCAGATATACTGAATGATTTTAGCCAGACTTGCAACTTTTTGAAATCAGCTCAAAATCACAGGAAAGTTAATAAAGGGTGTAAAGTTGCTAATCACAAGATATGAAATACATTGTGACACAAGCCAAATGGCAAATGGCAAATGGGCTTCAATTGTTTAACATTTCAAAAACAAATCTCAGATCCAACGGACTTCAGTTCATCAGGTGTGAGAGACCTTTTGGACTAATTCTGCATTTCAGTGCCCACTGACCAGTCAGGAAGAGACTCTGTGTTTATACTTTTGCAAATGTGGCAGTGAAATGTTAGTGGAAAGACTGGTTCAGTGGCAAGAGAACCTTTCCCTGTATGATGTGATGGTGCCTTTAAAGAAGACATACTGAGGAACTTTATCCAGCAGTTACAAATTGACTGGTAAAAGCACAATCATTTTTTTTCTTTTTTGCAGCAAATTAAAATTGAATCGTCATAATAAAAACACTACCTCCTCGGTTTCCTTTCTTTACAGTATCCTGTTAATCTGGTACTGTAATGACACACTTGATGTTCTCACCTATGCAATCGTGTAAGATTGTTGAAAAAGCATCCTTTGTGAGTCTGAAAAATTGCTTAGTGTATGCCAGCTTTTCTTTTACAAATAATTTATAAGACTGAGAAGGCACCCAGTCTCCTAATGTTGCAACACACAAGAAAATTGTTCAGTGTGTGTCTGTCCTTACTGTATTAAAGCATGAACTCCAGTAAATATACCAATTCAAATCCTTACATTAAGTAACACTTTATACACGTTTCATCGTGCAGTGGTTTTAAACAGAGTTCAGACATTCCCATTTCTAGTCAAAAAAATTATTTATGAAAGTTAAGTTCTGTTTTGAAATATAAAAGACTGGGATACCCCTGCACAATCACCTCTTTTTCACTGACCTTTTTTTTTCCTTTTAGGTTTTCACATCCCCAGTTTCCAATGAAGTGGCAAATGGAAGTGAGCAGATGACACAGTTTCGGGGTGATGACCCCCCAAGTTCATCAATGATTGGATGTAATGGCTCAGCCTTCAGTTTTGCTGCTCTCAGCAACTTAACTCCTTAAAAATAGAATCCAAATTAAAGTAGAAGACAATGGCAGGGATGGCTGTCTGCTGAGAATCTGCAGAAGTTAGATTCCTGCCTAGTGTATTTTCTTACTTTTGATATTCAAGCAGGATTTTCTGTAGTATCAGCTGCAGCCTATAATGTCGTACTCCTGGGGCCAGAGTGTGCTTGGTGAAGCACTACTGGAAGTATGCCTGCTTTTCAGTTGTGTGCGCAGGAATTTGGTCGTTGGGTGTTACAAATGAAAGGCAGCTGCTGGCAGGGTGGTCGTTCAGGTACATGAAATGTAATGGGATCTTCTTTAAAGTAAGAATCTTTCCAAGGTTCAAGTCTCAGAGAGGAAACATAGAACAGAACCACAGTCATCTCAAGTTCATACCAAAGAATTTGTAAAGCAAATATATGTTTTTCTCCTTTTTCACCAAACGCCTCAACTTCAGAGTTTTGGGAAAAGGTTAGCTGGCATTTCCTCTCAAACAAAACATGTTATTTTAATGACTTAATAGCATAATTTACAGCATCTAGAAGACTGGTACCTGATCTGTTTTATACACTTTTAGTGAGTCAGCAAAAGGCCCTTCTCTAGTTTCCTGTTGGCCTCTCATGTCTCATAGCCGGTGATATACTTGGTAGAAAGAAGATTTGGTCTTGCTTCCAGTATTTACTGTATTTACCACTAGACAATTGTGCACTTGACAATTCAAGCCATACAGGAGGTTATCATTGACAGGCTGGTATATGTTGTCTACCTCTAGCCTGGAATGATTTGTGCTTGGGATTTGAAAGGCTGTAACATTACATCCTGATAACCCGTAATTTAACATAGTTGACTATTAGAGAGAGGTGCCTTGCTTTGGTTATTGTCTTTGTCAGGGATAAATGCTATTTTAAAGGAGTTCTTGCGCTGGAACATATGAATTAAGTCTTTGGAGAGATACTGGGAAAACTGGAGGTTCTAAATGACATTGTCGTCATAGAACAATGCATAGAAACCATTGGCCTTTCATCTCATATGCTTTACATAACACAATGCCAATGCTTTACCTTTCTCAAACATTCATCTATCATAGAACTCCATTAATGCATTCCTGGGCCACTGGGAATCAGAGTGTATTTCAGCTACTGAAACCAACCCTGGATGTGTCATCTATCCATGACAGGGCACACCAACTCACATACACTCGCTCCTTTTGAGACATTTTATAGTTGCCAAGTAAGCTAAGATGTCTGTCTTTGAAATTTGGAGAGAACATGTGATTTTGAAGTTGTGAGACAACAATGCTGATGACTATACCACCCTATTTTTTAAACCTACAAAACTGCGATGAAGATACAAGGCTTAAAAACGGAAATCATCACTCCCTGAAATTGGATCTTGCCAAACCTGAGAAATCTCCCAGCTGTATGTTATAAAATGTGAAGTTCTGGGAAAGAGGTTTCCTTGAGAAGCTAATTTTTTTTAATCACCAGCATCTCCTGACAGTCTAATGAAGAAACATCTGCCATTTGCATTGCTTTACAGCTTGATGGGTTCCATGTTTATTTCTAAATTTCAAGTAGTGTAGTGAGTATTGCGTAAGTATGCCGAGTGTGTTGAATTAGTTCAAACTCTGTTCATGTATTAATGTTGCATTAGACAGTGGCACCAGTTCACACTGCCAGTCATTACAAACATTTGCCATATTGAACAGGCAGTATGAGTAATGACTGAAAGTTGCACTCAGCCAATCACAATTTTGTATATAGTATAAAGATGGCCTGTTTCAGAAGTGCCCTGTTTGTGAACCGAAGGGGGTGAAAAAAAATACTATTCCTCTGTGAGAACAAGTACAGATCCTGACTGCTATAATGTCATAGCATTTAATCTGTCGTTGTGTAAACACTGTACCAAACTAGGCTCTAGGAGGTCAATTTCCTGGAGCTTTCCAGTTTTTGCATATATACAGACAATGTCTCTAATGCTTTACCCAGTATAATGAGTTTGCTACAAGACGACATTTTTTGAGAACTGACTAATGCAACCTGCTTTTTAAATAAATGTTTGTATGTAAAACTTGGGTTCAAATCCCCTCCCAGACAATGTTTGTGTGTAGTTTAGAGATTTGCCCCATGCTTACATTGGCTTTCTTATGTTACATTTGTTTTCTTCCACATCCCCAAAACACAAGACCTTGTGCACAAATACAGATCGGAGGCCATGAGGGTCAAAGTATTTAAGTTTATGGAGTGTAACTGAACATTTCTTGTTAGCTTTCGATAAGAGTCCCACAATGGGTAAATGTGTCTAATGTGTTCAGCAATGTACATATGATATAGTCATATATTCACATGGGAAAATTTTTCCCAGCTGCCTTGGAAATTGCAGTGTTCCAGCTTTAATATTTTGTAATTGGTCAACTACAGAATCATTGGAAAATGGGTCCCATTATCTTAGGTAAAATATATGATCCCACCTTTGATGCTCCTACATTGTGAGACTGTAGTATCATAATGCCTACAAATATTAATCTTTTCTTATATGCTGCTATAGCTATCGTTTATATTTAAGGCCAAAGGAGAGATATAATAAATTGCCAAAGATCTTGAAATGGCTGTGTATTGCGAGACAGGGACTGAGGTTGTACTCCTCCAGATTCAAATTTTCTGTGACATTTTACACATCATTCCAATTTTTAGACATTTCTGGAGATGAGTTGTCATGTGTGGAGTCAGTCCAGGCAAAGCCACATGACAGATCTTCCAGTGTTCTCTTAAAATGAAAAGTTACAATTCAGTGTTATTCTCTCAGGATGTCAACCAAATGTTCACCATGTTCTCTTTTCATGTCTTAATGCCAATGATTTCTTTTGGTGGGTTAAGTAATAAAAGTGACATTATGCTGACTTTCTTTGTGTTGCCCTCTTTTATCAAATGACAGTTGTGCAGTGCTGCCAGGGCTTGCTTTAGTAAAGTGGACAATCCAGGGTCACAAGTCATTTTTTACAGAGATTCCTGTAAGTCACAAGCCAAATTGTGTTATTCTTGGGTATCTGTTGTATTTACTCACATGTTGTACTGATGTTTGAATAAGATGAAATATTCCTTTGTAGACAGCACACCTTCAAATGTGCACAAGCCAGCCAAAACAGAGAACAAGGTGTAATCCCAAGCATCAAGAAAGAAAACAAAAAATTTACTTTTTATTCTATACAATAGTAAACCTCTTTTTTGGGTCCTAGTATGGTACCGATTTTCCTAATTTATGTGCTTGGATTAAAAAGTTTCAGAACCCCTGTCTTTGCATATTACACCATGACTTCTTCCGCCTCTATTCAGCGAGGAATTTGTGTACATGTATACAAAAGGAGTCAAGAGCAGTGGGACTGTATTGTTCACTGTTTTGATGACTCCCATTGGCTGGCAATCTTTAAAATGAGATGAATAACATTCAAATATTTATGCATTAAATATTTTTCATCCTCTCTACACAACTATTTGCTTTGTCCACCATGTTTGTTTGCATGCATGATGCACAAAAATGAAATATTGAAGTTATTTCCTTGAGCAGAAAACTGATCTGACCATTTAAACTCAGAACAGATATGAGAGATGTGAAATGAAAAGGAATTCAGTACCACATACAAAAGTGACTTGTATGCGATTTAAAAAACAAAAAGATAGCACGTGGGTTTTAGATGTTTACACCAAAATCAGATCTGCTAGATTTGTGAAACCAGTTCATATCAGAGTTGAAGTGTAAATGAGGCCTATACAGCAGCAAATGACATGTTGCATCTGCACATTCAGATTTCAGACTACAGCTGGGAAAACATAGTTGTCTTATGTTTTCAATACACTTTGTTGACTGCACAAGATCCACTGGGAAATAATTGTCCAGGTAGCTTCCGCAGATTATGCAGAGAAAAGGCAGGCTAAGTTAGCTCATTGGCATTAGGTTTCCAAGCTACATGATTACAGAGAATATTTCAGCTGGAGTATGATTGCTAATATAACAATGAATTTTATTTGCAAAGCAACTTTCCAGGCTTAACAAGATCAGGATACATTGCAGTTATTTTATATACTGTATGTTTGAAATCTGGAATACTGGAAGGTCAAGTATCTTGCTACAGATCAGGACTGAGTTCGATGTAGGAAATAAACAGTAACATTAGACCACAAGACTAGTGCCCTAAACGGCAAAGCATTTCATTCAATTACTATATTAATTCATCCACTAAAGCATCTAAATAAGCTTTTTTCAGCCTGTCTGCTGCAGCCCATTGCTGCACCTTTAAAATAATAATGTAGCACACCAGGATCTGAATCTTAGAGTTTCAAGGTCCTCAGGTGGTCAAAATCTGTCTGAGGAGGACAGTACTACCTGGAGAAGCTGACATAAAAGCAGCTCCACGATGGCTATGTTGCAGACACAGTACTTAGAGCACTTTGGACACATCTCCTGGCTGCTTCAGTCCATCTGGCTGGGTGTGTGGTTGCCAGTGAATTTCATAGGATAGATGGACAGTGGGCATACGAGTTGTGTCTGAGGCAGAGAAAGGCAGGCAAAAGGACAAAGCAGCTGGGAGATTCCACCAAAGTGCTCACTAAGTGCCATGTCTGTGAATACTAAGCTGGTTTTTACCGGTGTGACAGTTTAGGGTTTTTCGCCCCCTTGTACCCTCAGACCACACGTCAGACACAAGGTAAAAGTCCAAATAATTATTATTTATTATAATAATAAGGTGCACAAAGCACGCTCCTCTCCACAATACTCAATAAACAATAACCAATCACAATCCTCCTCTCCCAGAAGCTTAGCCACCCTGCCTCCCAACTCAGCTCGTCCATCTGGGATTTCTCACAGTCCTTTATAGTCCTTGACCTGGAAGTGTTTGTCCCTCAGTCCATGTGACTTTCTATCACTTCCGGGTCAGGTAAAGACTTCTCTTTTTCTTCAACCTGGAAGTACATCATTCCTCCCGTTCACGTGACCAGGACGCACTTCCAGGTTATAGGGCACATATGAGTCTACGAGCCTCGCTACAGCGACTCCTTGTGGTCCCCAAGGTATCCAGCAGGGCTGTGTATAAGAACTACAAAGTCCATGAAGCCCTGCTGGAACTCGGGGCACGTCCATGCTGTCAGGAGAGCTCCTCCTGGCGGCCTGGGGGTGAGGGCCGGCAACTCTTGCCGGACATCCATCACACCGGTTTCTCCGGACATCCAGTCTATTCAGGCAGTTGAGCATATGTATGAAACATAGTGTGCTTGTGGTTAGTGGAATAGTGGTGTGCCTTGGGATGGTTTTAGTTACAAAAGGAGTGCCACCATAGTAAAAACATCAGGAAACATTGATCTAAATGTTCCTGTGTCAAACTCCAAAAGTCCAACTTTTACTGTGCATGAAATTAAAATCTTTTAACAATAGTGAAGTCAAAAGGCATACCTATAGGGTAGAGTAGGCAGTAAATAATTACAATTATTATGGAGTTTATATTTTAGTTAAATCTGAAGCACTAGTCAGGGAGATGGCAGCAGCAAGACATTTAAATGTTATTTTGAAGTTTACTATTTTATTTGTTAACAACAAATTAAGAGTGGCTCAAATCTGTGTGACCTCATGACCACTGGCACCTGAGCACTGAGAGCAGGCGTAATGAAAGGAAGCTCATATGCTTTGCTTGGATTTTGGAAGATGCAATGTTGTGGTGCAAGCATTACAAGTGGGCAGCAATAGTATGGACAGTGAGCTGTCCCCTCAAGTACCCGCCTTTGCTTTTGAAAGGTCCCTCTGCCTATAATAGAAGCTATTGTAACGCCTGACCTGTGGGATGATGGTACCAGTGGGGATTTCCAATTGCCTAAAAATGAGAGATTTGTGAAAGCTAGTGAGTGTGGGAGCTGGGAGACATTTATGATGTTCTGCCCTCGTTATAGACAAGGTCCTCTTATTTATATTTGACTAATTTTATTCATTTAAACCAAACTGATGCATTTTCAAGCTATGCTTTTCCTGACACTGAGTAAAATGGACAAATCTGCTTTGTGTTTCTAGCTTTCACAAAGGACCCATTTGCCAGCTTGGCCTAAGTTTTTCGTAGAAGATTACCAATTTTTCACATTTTCCATGACTTAATGACCCATGTGGGTGGCGTGGCATGATGTTGCAGATGTAAATGCTGTGGCTTCTCAGGTTAAATTAAAAGTGCCCACTCCTTGTGTGTTTGGACTTTTTGCACATTCACCTGTGTATATGTGAGTTTTCCTTGCACACCCTCTAAGATGCAGGGTAGGTTACTATGGCAACACTAAACAACTTTTTTGAGTGAGCACTGCAATGAACTGGCACCCCCTCCAAGGCTGCTTTTTTATTCATGCTGCCAGGATAGGCTCTGGTCCTCCACTAACTTGATTAAGTCGGTTTAAAAATGTTATGTTATGTAAATTTCACTCAATTTAACAATTTTGCTTTGCACTCAATGGTGTCATGGCTAACTTCTGCAACCCATGACTTTGGAACAGAATAAACAGAATCCAAGGTCAACACTAACTTTTAAAAGTGGTTGCATGAAACTGAAAATATGGTTGCCATTTTTAACAGCCTATATTTAGAGCAATTAAGATTTTATGCAATTACATATACTGTATATATATATATATATTATATATATATACTGTATGTTTCAGCTTAGTAATGAAAACATGACACAAAACAATGGTTAAAACCTCTATTACATTCTTATATGTTTGTTTTGTCTGCCATTGTATAGCAGCAAATATCCATCCATCCATTTTCCAACCCGTTGAATCCAAACACAGGGTCACAAGGGTCTGCTGGAGCCAATCCCAGCCAACACAGGGCGCAAGGCAGGAACCAATCCCGGGCAGGGCGCCAACCCATCGCAGGACACACACACACACACACACACACCAAAAGGCCAATTTAGAAATGCCAATCCACCTAACCTGCATGTCTTTGTACTGTGGGAGGAAACGCACACAGACACAGGGAGACCATGCAAACTCCACACAGGGAGGACCCGGGAAGCGAACCTGGGTCTCCTAACTGCGAGGCAGCAGCAGTACCACTGCGCCACCGTGCCGCCCGGCACCGAATATAAATGGCTTAAATAAGCCTAAACTATCAACCCAGCTCCAAACCCAACAAAATGAAAAGGTTTTTCTACTTCTGTCATTGTTTTGCCATCTTAAAAGCATAAGAGCCTAAATCACAATAGTATAAACAAAATATAAGGACTCCTTACAGCTAGATAATTATTGCAAGTGAAAAATATATTGGCACTTTATTAATTTTATTAACCTTAATAAAAGGTGTTGAAAGTCAGCATATTCTACTTTGTGGAATAATTTTAAATGTCTTATTAAACTAGTAGTGCCTAATGTCTTTGCTTTCACATACATATTGCAGTCAGTTTGTGTTTCTTCACACATGTTAATGTACACACAGCAGACATTTATAGTAGTTCTCTGGGATTTTTCAGCCCTCCTCATTGATGGCAGCAGGTGAAAAAAATTTGGGCGGGGCAGAACTTTTGGGGGGCCAAACTGAAGGAGCGGTTATTTATTATATAGTGCCTTTCACATCTATTTATTATATAGTGCCTTTCATATCTATCTATCCGGTCATTCAACATGCTCTCATTGCCCTCATCATAGTGTCAATGCACATCTTGGCCTGTCCAGTACCAGGACCATTGGTCAAAACTTGGCTAAAATATACCCTTCCCACCATGCTGCCCAATCTGATGCCAGCTTTCCCATTTCTGCTGTACTCCAAAACTTCAGTCTGTGACATCCACAGTCCCTTTATTCTTCCCATAACTTGCCCTATAGATATGGAAAGGAACAGGCGCACCTGCCACCCAGATTTTATCCTACACATGTCTCTAAATTGCCCAATCCTCTGCCCAATTCCCTATTTTGCCATAACCCACACCACAATGTTCAAACCATACCTCCATAATCTTCTAGTAACATTGATTTCTGCCTGTCCTATAACACATCCATAGCATATGTATAATCCAAATCTTATTCTGCCACTGCTAATAAAGTGTCCAGTCCTTGGCCATTTCCACCATATTTCATACAATCAATAGGCCTCTGATTTTTCTCAAGTCTTGCATCCCAGTTTATCATTTACCACATCCTCAGAGTCATTCCCGTCCCAATGTAATTCTACATTTTCTGCCATTCTGCCCAGTCCTATGCAAGCTTGCCAGGTTTACCTCAAATTTGCACAAATTCATATTGCAAGATCCACAGACTGTCACATCTTAAAACATAACTCTCCACCAAATCTGTCTTGTTCCACACGCACAGGACAAGTCCAACCAAAATCTTATTCTGCCTTTATGATCAGGATACCTATATTTCCTTTTTGCCCTACTTTCCTTTGGGCCTGAAAATTTCTCAGTTACTTTCTCATTAAATGGAGTCATTTCATTAAGCCTGCCAAAAAAACATTAGCCGCAAACTATTGTCTAAATCAGTGTTTCCCACCCTTTATTTCTGTAGTGACAAACTTTTTGCAAACAAAATAAAGGCACACTATTCTACTAACCACAAACACATTATATCTCATCTATTATTCTGGACAAATTGTGTCAAATTTGGTTAACTCTTTGTTGTGGTATTAATGCGAATCCTGTAGCCTTCTTCTAGCTGATTAGCAATACTAAGCCTGCCAAAAAAATGTAGACTCATGCTATTGTCTAGATGACTGAGACTACTTTCATGGCAACTTGCATGCTTCAGAAAGATGTTTTAGGTCCCGAATGCTTTGAAACAGCAAACAGGGAAAGCATAAAAGACATTACTTACATCACACCCAGTTAGCCATCTCCATTTGCCATAACAAGAGCTATAAAAAGTCTGTATGTAAGCTCATCCTTGATCACTTGCTTGCTGCCGAATTCTTAAGTCAGGTCGCTCTGTTCCAAGATCTTTTATCTTCTTTTTTTTTCTTCAAGTGTACAATTTATGAAGGGGTGTTTAATTAATGAAATAACTGGATATTCTTGTATTTCTGAAGTTCTGCTTGAAGTTCTTATCAAAGTCATGCTCGCTCATTTGTAGTTATGTAATATGAAAGGCGGGTATAAACTGTGAACCATTAAAGTCAACATGACGATTGTCAAATCACATTCGATTAAAAAAAACTAAACCAATACTAATTCGCTGCCAATAAATGTGGGAGTGTCTGGGGAACAGAGAGCTGCGTCACCAGAAAAATCTGAAAGCAACCAATTAAAGGGCAGCCTCGGGTCACCAGCTTGCCAAAAGATCAAGGATATACATACACTCATTTGGCTAGCATCATTCACTCTGGAAATATAGATATTCACACAGAAATTACAAGTACAAGTTAGAACCAATTTTTAATGAATGTTGACATGCACTGACACCAGACACATTGTGCAAATAAACAAATTTATTTCATGATTATTTTGCATTATCTAATTAATTTAAGTAGTTTTTAAAGTTTTTAATGCACCTCGCATTACAAACCGCCACTGCTCCACATTCATTTCCCAGCTTGATTCAAACGGGTCGCTCTGATCACAAGACAGAAATGTCACAGCAGAGTTAAAATAGACTTAAAATACCTGTTACATGCACAACTGGCTCACACACCTTTGCAAGTTGGCTGGTCATTACTATATTTTTAACTTACTTTACACAGACTTAAATTCTGTTCTAATCGTAAAACCAGCTAGTGATTGGCCAGTTATATGTTAAACACATAATGAGCAAAAAACCTGCTACTTTGGATCCATTGCTGAAAAACCAGTGCATCCATAAAGTGATTGTCACTGATTGTAACCAAGATCCAAGGACTGGTTGCCAAATGCCTCAGCCTGGATGAAAATGGCTACCTTCTTAGCAACCGTTACTGTTGTGCCCTGAGAATACAGAAGTGGATGAATGAAGGCAAACACTGGCTGGGATATTTCAGGGCACACTTGCAAACATTCATCAAAATTAAAACAGCCAATATACTTCAAATGAACATCTTTTAGCATGTCAGTACACTGGAGAAAGTCCTCTCAGATGCATTCAATTTCATGTGCAAAAAGGCTGAATATTCTTTGTCTGAAAAGAGTAAAGAATTTACCTGAGAAGTAAAGAAAGGAGATAATTTGTTAAAAAAAAATAGGATTAATAAATAATTTGTAAATGGCCTTTTTCAATCACTCCTCACAATGAGAAGTGTTTTGGAGAAGCAAGGCTTTAAACATGCTCACTCCCCAAACTACATCCCATTGCGTAGTCAGATTGTAAAACTGTTTTCTTATGTTGTTAACCTCTTTCCACCCATTTTTACTCTTTACTGCAGGAAACATAAAAGAGCCACTTTTGGGGGGTGGGATATAAATTGTGAACAAAGTTGAATGGGGTCTGCTAATAAGTTGGATTTCTTAACAATGAAAGACATTTCTAGAAATGAAAATCCAAAAAATAAAGGGAATAATGGGGGGATCCCATTGCCACGCTATCTCAAATAGTAAAGTGTGATGTATAAAGCCAACACTGTTTTTTCCAGACAAGGAAAAACATCTGAAATATTTGGCTTAAACTGCAGTCTGTCCATAGTTGAGCTGGACAGTGCTATATGGATGAGTATCTGTAGCCAACAGTGATGCATGCTGGACGTTTTTTGCTGGTCTGAGGCTACATTTCTACAAGCAAAGTTGGTGATCTGGTTAGAATTAATTAAATTCTAAAAGCTGACAA
The DNA here is from genome assembly GCF_016835505.1 of Polypterus senegalus. Taxonomy (NCBI): domain Eukaryota; kingdom Metazoa; phylum Chordata; class Cladistia; order Polypteriformes; family Polypteridae; genus Polypterus; species Polypterus senegalus. The sequence continues at coordinate 232,089,682 of NC_053156.1, read as the reverse complement.
ATACAAGCAGATTGCTTTTCGTCACAACATACTATATGTGAAGGGACTGATTGGTCCAAACTTCATTTTACAGCAGGACAATGATCCCAAAAGCCAATGACAATAATCTCAATATTCAAGGCCAAAATGAATAATCTTAAAACAAAAACAACAAGGCGCTCTGCAACAGATGATGTGGCCTCCACAGAACCCTGATCTCAACATCGAGGCTTTCTGGAATTTCCTGTAGAGACAGAAAAAGCAAGACTGCCAAAGATGGCAGAACTGTGGTAAGTTCTCCAGGGTGTTTGGAACAAACTGCAAGATGATTTTCTCATAAAACTGCACAACAGTGTATCAAAGAGAATTTATGCAGTTTTAAAGGCAAAAAGTGGTCATACTAATTATGGATTTGATCTATTTCTTACAGGTTACTGCTCTTTATATTTGTTTGATATTTAAAAAATGCTTCATTCCAGTGACTTAATTTCATAGCATCCTACCTTAGATATTTTTTTCTTGTGCTAAAGATTTTTACAAAGTAATGTACTGTAAGTGTATTTTAGTACTTTACTTTTGTTGCATTACAGCTGTAAGTGTGTGTAAATACTGTGGACCTACACCCTTTGACAGATACGATATAATAATGCTTAAATCATTTCAGCCCAAAGGTAAGTTAACACTGGTTACATTTACAGTATAATGCGACAAAGAGAACTCCCTTTTTCTGTAACTCATAACATATCCAATTTACACAACAAAAATTTGTATTTTGTTAAAAAAAAAAGGCCATTACAGAAGCACATCACAGTGCATATTTCTCAGGGCCACGCCTAAACTGGAGTACCTTCATTTTATAATTAATAATTAAACATTCTTTCATATCTCTAAAAATGGATTTGCTACTTTAATTGACAATTCTAAATTCACACTGTGTGAGCTGGCCCAGCAATGGACAGGTGCCATGTACAGGGATGGTTTGAGCCCTGTGCCCAGTGTTGCAAGGATCACCTCCAGTACTCTTGGACTCTGAGTTACATTAAGAAGGTCTGCAAATGTTATGATCTCCCTGTATGCATGTCAGTTTCCTCTCAACATCTAAAGCCATACAGTCAGACTGGTTATTGACTGGTGACTCAGAATTTGAGAAGTGTGTCTAGAGACAGGTTGACATCTCAGAAAAGAAACAGCCAGGTACAAAAATGCATTAGTTGAGCAGACACATGTGAAAGAAACTCTTAAATATCTCAGGCCACATGTCTGTACTTAGCGGAAGAAACTTTGACAGCAATTTGTGTGTGTCTTCTTAGTTATTTCTTTATTACTCATCTGAATTTGGGGTTTTTCATTTAGTCATCCTTTCAGATAAGCACACTGCAGAAAACCTGAACCCCAGTCTTCCAGTCACATCTCTTATTTTCCAAGCCAGGCAATGCATTTTAGGGTCATTTTGGCAGAATGTTTGGGGTCAGTATGGTTTATATTAAGAATGGTGTTACACAACTGCAATCAGTTTGCCCAGAAGTTATCAAGGTCCATTGCTGTTTCAACAAGCTAAACAATCATTTTTCCTAGGCTAGATATTAATTTGATGTACTTTTCTGTGTAATGCATGGCGGTCACTTTGCTAACTGAGGTCTTTTTTTTGGATGCTCAGTATCAGAGGATGGCTTACACTTGGGAGTGCTCCTATTATTCTTTTTTTACCCCTGTATTTTCCAGACATGTGACATGTTAGCATTTTATCACAGCATTGCACATACCTGGTATTCTTGGCCAAGTTTGTACTCTCACATGCACTGTCAATAGTTGAACCTTTTATTGGAACGTGGGTTTATTTTGACCAGTGGGGAATTATACAGTATTACTAAAAGCTTTGATGGACTGGAATTCTAACCTGGATTGCCTCCTTCCTTGTGCATATTAATGCTGAATAAGACTCTCATCCCCAAATAGTGGGTTCAGAAAATGGAAGGATGGGTAAATGGACAGGAGAGTAAACGTAATATGAAAATTACTGCTCAATTTTGACTTATATATGATCGAAAAACCCAGGTTACATAACATAACATAACATTCTCACATCCACATAATCAATTTCAGGGTTGTGGGAAGCCATTGCCTATAAGAACAGCATTAGGCACAAAGTTGTAACCAACCCCAGATGAAGCTCTTGCACAAATCCACAGGTTCAGTTTAGAAGTACTAATCAAACCAGAGTACACATAGAAAAATCCACAGGCTTGTGGACAACATGGGAATAAATTAGATAGATCGATAGATAGATAGATAGATAGATAGATAGATAGATAGATAGATAGATAGATAGATAGATAGATAGATAGATAAACTAAAATCACAGAGAATAACAAGGCATTGAATTTAAACCCAAAGTGATGGTCCTTCAGACACCAGATACATGCACAAGCCCCTGTCCTTTTCCCATCATTTGCCAGAAGTGTGTACCAGATTTTTGTTGTAAAAAGCGAGAAAAACCAGTCATAAGCCAAGTGCCTTGTTAAAGCTAGGTCAACTTTTGTTTACTATCCTATATGGCCGAAATAATAAGGAAAAAAATGTGAAGGCAACAAAACATACCCAAATTAATGTATCAGCAGTTACTTTACTGTACTTATGACACAGCATAAGCAAAGACACTTTATGACAATGTTCAAATTAAAATAAGATTTATATGACCACTATGATGTAGGGTAACTAAAAAGGCAGGAGTGTAGAGTTAATGTCTAGTCTTACACACTTAACAGTAACCTATATATAACCAATGATCTAAACAGTTTCATGTTTTAGTTTACAAAGACACCAACTTTCAAACACATGTGTAGTGAAATTAATGCTAGCTAACAAGCAGCGAATAAAATTTGTTAGTTTTAAAACCTAATTTTGCACATTATTTAGTTTTTGTTTTTTTTTATAAACGTTCAGCAAAGAGCAAGGTCAGCACATCAGTGCATCAAGGCTGGAAAAAGACAGCATGACAATGGAGGAGCAGGTGCATCAGAAAGTTGGAGTGGGTGGGGTGGCAGGCAGTGCAGCATTAGCACCAGCATGTGCTTTGATGAAGGTGAGGGTCCCCCTGTGACTGCAGGTTTTTGTTCCACCCAATTTCACAATCACAGAGTCACTTTCATCTTTAATTGATCCCAATGTTTAGATACAGACCACTTTTTTCTTCTCATATTTTTCACTCAGAAAAGCACAGAAGTGCGAGAGTTTCATTTACAAGACTTTTTTTGAAATTTGTATTTATGCCATGTCTTAATATGCTTAACTAACTGTCATGTTCTAAAAGCTCATTTTTTCTGTCTGTTTTGCTCCCTTAATCATATTGAAATATTAACAGTTAGGACTGCGTAATTAATCATTTCTTAATCATGATAAACGTCTGCATTTTAATCAATAATGATTAAATAATCAATTTTGAAATTTTCATTTAAACAATTTCATGTCAACAATGTTTAATCAAACCTCTGGAAAACTGCTAAATGGAGGTTCTACTGTACTGTGTATATACAAAACACTATATGCAGCTGGCAACACAAAATACATATTTCATCGTAGTGCTATTAATCAAAATTAATACCTGCAACTACAATATCAAAAGGTAGTAATAATGAGCTGTTAATTTTGCAGCTATCATCCATCTTTATTCATAATTAATGAGAAGCAGAGTAAACACTAGTGTAGACAACACTGATTATTAAATGACAACAGCTATTTCATTCTCAAACTCTGCGTTCTTATTAATAGCTTAAAAAAATAGAAAAAAGTATAAATTCATCTAACACACATTCATTTTTGATTCAATGAGTAAAAATTTAGCATAACCACTTAGTAATTCTCAGACTTGTATTCAATAAGCCAATTAGGCTTAAGTTGAGAACTGTTGCACTATACTAAAAATCTTACAAATCAGCATTGAATGGTATGTAATCATTCATTGGGGATGGAGGTGGAGGCTGTTATAGTGGGCCAGACTGGACAAAAGTGCAAGGCTAGTTTTTGACCCTAGTCCATGCCTGGTTTACAGCTATTACTATTAATTCTGGAAAAAAATAAAAATGTACTTTCACTTTATGCACTTTATACACATGACAATAACCCTATAATAAATATTTGTGTGCTGGTCACTTTGGATTGTATGATGTTATGAAGTGGAAGGTAGCTGTAATGGCTGTGCGCAAGCCGCACAAATTCACTTTGATTACAATGTCAGGGTTTCGGATTGGCTTGTGACAGATGTTAGCTGCTACTCACTTTCAGATATTAGAGATTTACAAAATTGTTTATAACAGCAGACAGTTTGTTTCAACCATCAACTCAAGCACATTGCCACCAAACAAAGCATAGTAAAACTGAAGAGCTTTGTGAATGTGGGTCTCAGTGTTTTCTCATAGAGAAAAAGAATCGATTTTCAGTTTGAGATTTGGCAGTTCCATTATAGGTCAGGTATATTGACGAAGCCAAAAGCATCACATTTTGTATAGTTCTGCCCAAAAGATAATGCTCAGACAGTAATGAGTATATACAAAAGAGTATTTTCAGTTATTTGATGTTTCCAACACTGTTTTATTTGCTCAAACTCTATATCACATTGCCTGTATGAACAAAAGTTTTTCCTAAGCTAAATTAAATTAAGCCCAGACTCAGACAGTTACATGAACAATAGCAGCTCTCTGATCTTCTGATTCTGCTGCTAGAGAAAATTTAAATTATTAATAAAGATGATGTCATTGCAATCTATCAAAAGGTTTTTCTTTAAAACTCAAGATATTTTTTTTTGCTATTGAAAGATCTTAACACCTGTATACAAAAAAGAAATGGTGATATATGGTACTATATGGTACCAGCTGATCTGTTCTAGTGGCTTCCTGAATATTTGACCCACAATAGGAAATTTATGGTGGATTTTTTTTTTACATTTTTGATTTTGTGTACTGCATGTGAAGTGAACACTTGCATTTAAGGTCAATCGGTACTTGTTACATGTAACTAGATGGGTTGCTTTTATTTGTGCTTTTGTCTTGTTAAGACTTGATATATTAAGAAAATAAAAGATACTGCATATGCCCAGTAGACAAGGCATGGTATCTATTCTGATAATTTAACACAATTAGCAATCATGGTGAAACATTTTTTGCCAAGGTTGTAAATATTACAATGCTCCTGCGAATTTATCCACATTTCCAATGAAATTAAAAACAAAAAAAAAACTATCACAAATTTGTGCCTAGGATTAAAATGTAAGAAGCCATGATCCAGCAAGTGCTCTTTCTCCCTTTTAAACCATGCACTGCCCAACAATAGTTCTGCTTATGTCACTGATTAGCACTAACCTCTGTGTCAACACATCACCACAATATGTCATTATCTTCTAGACTGTGACTGCAACAACCGGGAAAGATTCCAAGAAGGTCAATGTCTTCTGAAAGCACTATAATGGCAGTATATACTGGACGATTACAACATAGTGTTTTTTCCTGTTTCACCATTTAAACAGGTCTTGACGCCCCTGGGACTTCGCTTTGTTTAAGTGAACACGGCTGCTGTAAACATTGGAAACAACTCTAAGAAATGTCTTCCTTGAGAACAGCATGAATCATCTCTTTTGGGTCTTTTTTCAAATTCTCACAGACTTACAAGTCAATTGAGTGATGAGTGCATGCATAGCCAGTATCCTGCGCCAAGTACCGGGGGCTTCATTTTTGGGAAGTGGGTCAGTGCTTATGCAGCAGGTCCTCTGTAGCTGTACTGCATTGAGTAAAATGCAAGGGGTAACAGTGGAGTCACCCAGCTGCCGCACTAATATTCTCTATGCATTAACTGTAGTAGCCAGTGCAACATGCGACCCTTTGCCAAGGGCTGCATTTTCATTAAAGATTATAAATTTATTTATTTTTACTCACTAAGAAATACTGCTGTGGCCAGTGAAGTTCGAGGTGTTCGCTCCGCAATTTCTATGCTGAAAAGTAACATTTATTCACAGCTCATGTAGTTACTGGAGTGCAGGATAGTTGGTTGCTAATAAAATTGACGTATGGACGCAGATCAAAAGCGCTCATTATTGCCCGGTAATGCAGCAACTGGCTGCAGAGTCTGAAGGTACTGCTGAATGCGCCTGCGTGCTTCACATCTGGCATCCTGACGGGCATCTTTATTGGGAACCACAGCCAAGTCACGCAAAAATGCCCGGCATTACAGAAAACAAAAGTTTAATATGAACCGTACGAACTTCAAGCATATCCAGTGCCTTACTTGTATTTACGACTCGTGAAATATATTATCTTTTTGAAATTTAAAAAGGACAAACGCCTTTTGTGCAGGATGTGTAGAATAACGAGGTTTTATTTCGCCTTCGCAAAACATAAGGCTTTATATAACGCGCTGGCCCTGGCGGTAGTCAACTTAAGTGCTAACTTGCACCCGCTCTCCATTCCCAGCCAAATGTAAAGCAGACTCATTATACGCGAATTAATCCAACTGCACTATTATAAAAGAATATACTTTAATTCCTTAAAACCAAACACGAAATTATATTGCACAAAAAGGACCAAATGAAACGCTGTACATTGTCTCAGCCATATCAGCCTAATAAATGTTTGATTCATAAAACCTTACCTTAATAAGATGATAAAAAAGAGTCAGCCTCTTCACTTCTACTTGCTGCTAGCATAAGACATAGAAAAATAAAGGAAGGATGAGTTATAAGGCTTAATGTAAATATTTAAATATGTCATCTTATTTATATATTAGTAAAATATACAACGGTCATTTAGTCAAGCGATGTACTATTTACACATTTATATCAACTTTAACAGAACGCGACCGAACGCTCATAAATTTCTCACCTCGGCCAAATTTAGTGTGGACTGTGACGAGAAGGCGCGTAAAACTCACAACTAAACTAAACTGAACTCACAGTTCAGGCAAAGGTCAAAGATTTAAAAAAAAGCCAACAAAATAATTTTAAATAATTTTGTCGTAAGTTAAATTAAATACAAATAAGCACATGAGGAATTCTGAGCGAAATTAACAAAGAAATAAAATTCCGTTACAGCTCCGTTCACATCACACCATTTTCAAATGGATGCTCCGTTTTGATCGCACCTGGCAGAAGAGTACTGGTCTTGTAGTAATATACCCAACAGGGGGCGATACCAACAAAGCAAAGTATAAGAAAAAAAAAAACTGCTTCCATGGAGCCTGGGAGTTGACAGAGGATGCAAGCGTCTGCCTGCACGTCCTGGACGTACACATTCAGGGAGGAAACTGTGGTTTGCTTGTTTTTTTTACATCCTTATATTTCATATTTTTTCACTTTCTTTGTTTCTTTGAGACACCTTCATCTAGACAAATTTCACCAGATCTTTGGCCTAATACTACAGACCTTGTCTGCCTGCTAACAATATGTCTTTTACACTTTTATTAGTTTGGTTTAATTGATTTTGCATGAAGGTAGTGGTTAAAGATGCTTTCTCACAAACTCAGGGATCTGGATTTAGTTCACACTGTACACTGCAAACAGTAAACAACACATACTAAGGGGGATTCATTTAGGAAACACCAAAGTGAAAAAAAAAAAAAAGACGGAACAAGATAGTACGCCTTTGTGACCAGTCTGGCAGGTAAAGAAGCTCACCTGCTTGTCCACCTCTAAAACACTGCCTTCTCATCTTCTCTTCACTACTCCATGATCCTGCCATTAAGCCTTTCCCTAAGATTTCTCTTCTGTGTCCTCACTCAATACAGCATTAGCCTAACCTCCCAGGTTCAGGTCCCAGAATCAAGAAATCATTTTAGGGGTCAAAAGTTGTCCTCTTTGACCGCAGGAAAATTTGGTTGGCACTTTCTCCTAGCAGGTGGCATCTGTGAGCCCTTAGCAGTCCTTAGGGCACCAGGACTCATGGTAGCTGCCAAGATACATAATGCAAAGAGGCAAAAGAGCTCCACTTATTCTCTTATTGAACTGTGTGCTGCCTTCCAGTGGCTGGATGTGAAAGTACTGGATAATAAATTACATTTATATAGAAATTTTCTAACGTAGTCAAAGGGCTTTTACATAGACAGTGGTGGAACATTTCACACACCACCAGTGTGCAGCATCTACCTGGATGATACGACTAGCAGCCATTCTTGCAACAGTATGCTCTCCGCACATTAGCTATTAATTGGGGAAGGGGATCAAAAGATAGTTAGCCAATATGGGACAGAGGATGATTAGAGGGCTTGTATAGCCAGGCAGTGGTTTTCAATTTAGTTAGGACATCAGTTCACTCTACGTTTTTCAATAGGTGCCAAGGGATCTTTTATAACTATAGAGAGTAAGGACCTCAGCTTTACATCTGGGGCATAGGGGTCCACACACATAGCACAGGTAACCACCCCCTGCTGGCATCACAAACACCTCATCCAAGAACAACCAATACCATCTTCCTTTGCTTTCTGTCCCTGCACTGCAGTGCATGACTCCTGTGCTGCCATTTTCTTTGGCTTCCCTAAGAATGTAGTTTCTGGGTACAATGTACAGAACCTCATGGCTCCTGGTTTTTCATGTTTCCACGAGGAGGGGACCTTTCATTTCCAGGTTGGCATCCTTAGGATGTTTTCATGCCTTGTGTCATTCTTCCAATTCTCTTGTCTTAACATCTTACTGACTGACCAGCCCATTCTGTCATCAAGTTGCCTAACTTTTCAGTTTCAAGATGGAAGCACACACAAAGACACTGGGCAGCCCTCTTCTCTTTGGCTGATAGTATCCAAGCAAAATTTGCAAATCAGAAGGCAATCCATGTACAGCATGCTTCCATTCATTGTCTAACCCATTTATCCAGCCTATGGTCCCTGGGAATATGTGTCTGTTCCCAAGGATGTGACTATAGGTGAGCACGGCATCTGTCCTCCCAAAGTAAAAATCAGTTAAAATAAAATTTTAGCTTACTTTGGTATTTAGTTGCCCGCACTTCATATCCAAATGCCCTCCCCCGAATGACATTCTAGTAACACCACCGTCTATTCTAACAGCACAAATGCAAGACAGGAAACAAAACTTTACAAGCAACATATATCTTCTTATATAATACGCTACCATGGCTGTTCATTTGTCTGTCCAGGATTTTAAATCACCTGTAGCTCACAAACTGTTTCACCCATTGACTTCAAATTTGGTACACATATACTACATGACATCTACTATCCACTTTTGGGGTGATGATTTTTATTACTCTTTTTATTTTTATTTTATTGTAGAATCAACTCTCTGCAGCGCGCAACAGGGTGGCTGTGCGGCGCATGTGTATGAGCACCGTTCTCATTCCCTACCACCTTCGCTAATCATTCTTGAGGCAGATTGAAGACTTAAGTGCCAGCTTAAGTGAAAAATTAAAGAAAACGTACTAAGTAATTGCAACACAAAAACTAACTTAATCAGTTTTAATGCGAAAAGATGCAGACGAAAAAGAGAAGCAACGGGCCGCTAGGGTGGAGAAAAGAAGAGCTGCTCAGGAAGCAGCAAGCGTATCAACCTCTGAGCAAATGAATGATAAACGTACAGAGAAAGAGGATGAAAACTCTGAATGCTCAAGTGGATTCACTGCACGTTTTTGTACACTGGAAGTGCTTTCTGTGTTACTATGAACAGAACTGAGAGAGAAGAAGTTGATTCCACTAGCATCAGGCACAAAGGCAGGTATCAACCCTGAAAGGAGCCTTCGGCAAACCCACATCCACACCCTTGATCACTCACAATGTAAATGTTCCATCAGCATTGAAACTGATTATTTATTTTAGCCTATGGGAATTTGGAGAGAACATGCAAAATAAAGGCAGACTGAAATTGGAAAACTGGGACGTGTATGTTATTCCACATTACTGCAGTTCTATTTCATTTTTTTAACTCATAAATACTAGCACACCTTATATATACTGTATATGGACATCCAGTTAAGAAAATGTTCTTGTCATACATTTGTTTCTGCCATCCTACAAGAAAGATAGATGGATGGGTGGAAAGTCAAATGGTGCCTACTGTATAACATGCAGAATAAAATGAGTGCTTGATGCTAAAAACCATCATGTGAAAGAAGAACTAAAGAACTTGAAAGTGTCTACTGCACATTGTGTTGCCTCTGCTTAGCTAGCAATACTTTTTTGTTTATTGATTTTTAAAGTTTGTCCTGTTTCAGTACTACACGGGTTATGCAGTGTAGACTTGCATGTTAAGAATGGGGCAGTGTAGGTACTTGACCGTGGAATAGGTAGCCTAGGTCGATGAAACATTAAACCACATTAAAAATGGGTACACTGTGGATACTGGTCAGATTACAGCAAAGATTATTTTCATTGTGCATCTTCATGGCTTTTTTGTGAGGAGGATGATGAGGATCTTAGCAGTAAAGCCATCCAAAGTGTCAGCCTGCTGTTTAATAAGTACTACGACTAGACCACTTTATATATTTTAGTGATATAAGTACCGGTGAGGATAGTCTGACCTCCTGAATGTGGTTGAGGAAAATTTCTTACAGTACCTGGCCGGGCCAATGTAATGGATGAACTGCTGGGGTGGAGTTGCAGATCAGCCGAGCAGTATGTTAATTGGTATGAGGGATGAGTAATAGAAGAACCAGGGCAAATGACTTTTTATGGGCAATTCATCCCCTGGCACAAGAGGTGGAAGTGTTCATCTGACTTACTTTCAAGTCAGACACCTTCGGGGTTGCCTGGGAGTTGGAGTCAAGAAGGGCCCTGTAGGGCCCTGTAGGGGTTCTTCGGTACCATCAGAGGGCACTACAGAAAAGGAGTTTCCAGATTCTGTGTGACTTGGATGTGCATTCACAGGTTAACATCTTAACCCTGGAAGCACTCCCAGGTTTAAGATAAAAGGGAGGCGCATCACTGTATCAGTGAGCTGGAGTTGGGAGGGAGGGAGTGAGATGATACTTGAAGGGGAAGATGGGAAGAAGACAGAAGATATGTGTGTGTTATATAATTCTTTGTTTGCTGGATTAAAGCTGAAAATGGTTCTTTTGTTAATAAATCACTTTTTAAGTGAACTTTGAACTGGCTGCTGTCAAGTTGTGTCTGGTGTTAGGGCTCAGCGGTGCATCCTGATAGTCACAATGGCCTGATAGGCCCTACTCCTCACTCTGCTCTAAAAAAGGGTGAGCCAAATAACAAACACCACAAAAATGATGAATTTGACTTTTAAGAATCTAAATCCTAATTACAAATACAGGTACAGAGGTGAGTAGTATTAGGTTGATTGCTTATTAATAGTATGTGTCAGCTATTAAAGAGGGCTGACAGTTTTCAATTCTGACTTGCAGGTGCCTTGGACACAAAAACGGTGTCAAGGAGAGCTGCCTGAAAAATAACGATGGCATATGCCAAACTTAGACTAACAGCATTAGCAAAGAGAAACAGGAGTCGCAAGCCAAGCCCCACTGACTGGACTGACACTTCTTATGTTAGCTGCTAATTGCCACAAAAGTACAACTTTGAAAATAGCAACAGAATTAAATCAACAAATCTGTGAACCAGTCTCAACAAAAACAGAACACGATGAGCTTCACAAAGCTGGAATTTATAGTAGGATTTCCATTTAGCATGGCTTGGATTCAAGGCCAACACAAAAAGTTGCACAACCTGATGCAAGGAGCAGAAAACCTCTGGCCTTGTGCAATAGAGAAAAGAAGTATAGTCCGAAGAGTCGTCTTTCACTCTATTTCTGATGATGGTCAGGTTTACATTTGAAAAAAAGAAAAAAAGAGTGATTTTAACCCACAATGTCAATTGTCAACAGTTAAACATGGTAGAGAATCCATAACAGTATGGGCAGCCTTCTTTTGGAAGTCTTCATGTTCAATGATTGCTCAGCGAGTTCATATAATGGCCAAAAAACATCCATCTATTGTACTGAACCAGATACACCCAATGGCAATGGTTCTGAAATTCAGTCCTTAAAAACTCCATGTGACTGCAGGGTTTTGTTCCACCCAGTTTTATAATCAGTAAGTCATTTTGCTTCTAATTGGTCTCATTTAACTCTACATTTAGAAAAGCACATAATAATTGTTTTTGTGCTGTATCTTTAAAAGCTCCTTTCTGTTTTGTTGTTTTCCTGATAATTAGCTTTTTTTTGGTGTAATTTACTGCCTTAGTTGTATGCTAATAATGACGAAAAACAGCAAACAGAGCAGACACCCAGGCAAATGACACCGAATACTGAAAGTCTGCATCTACTTCAGTCTCAGACCCACTAATATGCTCATTAATGTATAATGCTTGGAAAAAAAGAATGAAAATGATGATGATAGAAATCTTGAAAAGCTACTAAACTACACCCATGTAGTATACATAAATATTTGGTACATTTGAAAAGAAAAAATGACTAAATGTAGTTGTTGTCACATATGCGTGTCTGTGGGTCACCCTCAGGGCATGTGGCATGTGATTCCTCCCTCGGTCGAGAGGGGGTGCTGTTGCTAATTATGTCCTCTCCTGTTCCTCCCACAGCAGTAAGAAGAAACTCAGTGAGTGCATCTGACTCCACCCCTTCCACTTTCCCACCCATAAATCACGGGGTCAACAGAAGGAGGTGTCACACTGTGAACAGAGCATGACAGGGGACAGTGGACCTAAAAGAGACTGTGGCTACTTTTTGTTTGATTTATTTAATTTTCTCTGTGCCATTTGGTGCTTGTATTTTTTATTATTCGTTAAAGAATTAAACAGAGATGACTGGGTTGGTGCCCCAACTTTTCTTTGTTTGGGACTTGTAATTCCTCACTCATCCACATTTTAGAATTTGTACACCAAACACAGAAACTGGGAAGTGAGAGCTTGCTTAATTAGGCTAGACTAATCAAAAACAGAACGTGGTTATAATGAAAACTGCAGCCACATGCCACTTTCAGGAGTTTTAGAACTAATGGCCTACAGTACTAACCCTGCTCTGTCATGATGTTCTCCTACTTCAGGTTGATAATACTCTTGTTCATACTGCTAAACTAATTCAAGTTTCTTGAATAACACAATGAATTCCAATGCCTCCCATAACCTCCCCATTCACCAGATCCAAACATCATTTAACATTTATTGGAATTTCTGGAGCTCAGATTGTGAAATAGACCTTTTATTTCAATTAAAGGTTATACTTATTGTTTTGAACACAACATCAAGAAGATACACGATAAAGACTTTTCTTCACAGCCCATTTTACTTTTATTTGCCAAGGGTGCCAATGTTAGAGGAGGGCACTGTATAAAGACAGTTTCTGCCTTTTACTTTCATGTGAATGGCAGTTTGGTAATGGAGTCAAAAATTCACTATTGAGTTAACTTCAGATTGTGAATTTACAGCACCGAAAATGTAGAGAAATATTGTAGTGTTTAGTTTGTATGTGTGTCTGTGGAAAATTTAAAATTGACCAGACTATAGGGTCAAACTCAGCTTTCAAAGTGGGCAGCACAATAATGAGGCCCCAGCTGCCAGTTCCTCTCATACTTGGGTTTCTGCTGCTCGCTCTGTTACTGCCTTTGGTGCAGTGTGTATCATAGTCAATAGCAAGCTATATCTTAGTTTGGAGATGGACTTTTGGCATTTAGGAATCAGCATAGCTGGTAGAAGCTACACAGCTTAGATGTTGCTTCTAGAGTTAGAGTACCAGTCTCAATCATTAGTAGGCAGTGAATCAAAATAATCTAACAAGAAGCTGTATAGAAAGACAGTGGTGCCTTGGTCCTGAGCGGAGGCCAAAAGATGTTCCCACAGTTGTATGAAGTGCCTGTCTTATGTTCTGTAGCCTGTCCATTTTGGCTGTGGGGATGTATATCACTAGTGTACACCATTTCTATCATTCCCATACTAAACCCTGTAATGTTGTGCCCTGCCGTAATCACCTGGGATGGAGACTACTCATATGAGCCACCTAAGTTGGTGCTTGGCTTAAGAAGCTAAACCTTGAACCTTGAGGATTGCAGTCCTCACTCCCAGTCCAAAAGGACCATTCACATAGCCATGGTGACTTCAAATTCTTTTCACTGGGGAGAGTTGGTGTCACTGCACCAGTTTTAATGAACCCACATTGCTGAACCTAGGCGTTTCCTTGTTAGAAATAATATTACTTCATTCTGCCCACTCACTATATGGTGTGAGTATATGTGCACAGATAAGCAGTAAGTGTGACATCTTGGTAAGCACTGTCCTGCTGACGGTCTTCTTCAGAAGCCCTCCTGTTTGCCTGTCCAGGTGCGACGCTTTCATACCAGTCACACCTTTATCTCCTCCGGGTGTGATCGGTCGTCTCAGCTGCGTGAGAAACTGTAAACTGTCAACCGTAAACACCTCGCGCCCCCACGGCAGCTGCGCTGGAGACCGGCCGGCCTCGGTCTGGCTGGAGACGGCGTAACCCCTTCGCTGCCGCAAATCATTGGCGGAGACGCATGTTGGCATTCCTGTCCGCCCTTTTAAAGTCATCTCGCATTTCTCCGCTGCTCTTTATCCCAAGGTCGCACTGCATATCTGCTGGGTGAGAACGTCGGTTCCTCCTCCTCCTCCTTCTCAGTAAACAGCCATTCTTAAAATAACCGCCGACGCCCATTACATCAAAGCCATCGGAACACTTCGGGGGCGCGATGCCTCGCATCAACCTCGGTGTCGCGCTGATTACGACAGAGCCTTATCCTTTATTGCCTACCCGCTATGATCAGGGATGCACGATTAGCGTTCAATAGCCACTCTTACTTAACGAATGTAAAACGGCGCCTGACTGAAACAATTACACGTTTAAATGTCAGCAAGCTGGTCACACGAGATGCATTTCGTTATCCTTCCAGTTTACCAGCAATGATGTGGTGGGGTCGTCTACATCTACGTGGCGGTTACTTAAATGATCACTGGGGTGGGTGATTTCCCTTACTTCCCTTTTAATTGTGATAAACAACGACAAATACTGTTACCATCAGGTGAAATCGGACTAAGTTTAGGTATCATTAATGATTTAGATGTTGGCCGGCATCCCGCCCAGAGTTGGGTCCTGAATTGCGCCCGATGCTTCCCGTTGGTGACATGATTGGCATTCCACCCACCGCAAAACAAACAAACAAACAAAAAAAAAAAACCTCACACTGTTCCAGTGTGGTGCTGAAGTGCCACCCGTTTCATGACTGCACTCGGATCCCAATCCGGGTGGTTCGTCATGTGGTGGGTGCGACTGGGCGCTACCAACCTCCTACTCGTCCTGCGCCTTCCCGTGGAATGATTTCCTATACGCTTGTTTAATCCAGCGCGGAGTCACGAGTGCCAAAATTAGCAGCGACACAAATCGACTGTGTAGGGCGCCACTCTACCATAATAAATTTCTTTATAACACTGTATAAAAGCCCCAAACTCTATAAATCAACGTCAGGGCTACGACAGGATATAGCCTATCCTGGCAGGCAACAGGCATGTTCAGAAGGATCACTCACGCACGCCCTCCAGCGGAGCCAATTTTGAATCGCAACTTAAATTGACACACAAGTCCGTGCGAACAAACAGAACAGGGACACGTGCAAAGTTTCGGACTTTGATTCGAATGGAAAACGCTGAATCCGTGAGAAGAGAGAGAGACAGAGAGAGACAGAGAGAGAGAGAGAGAGAGAGATGTTAGAAGCACGCGCTGGTACAGAGCATTGCCGCACCCACCACAACACAAATGAACTCAGGATCCCAGATTACTACTCAAGTGCAGCCATGCCACGGGTAGCACCTCAGCGCCACACTAGTACAGATGAAAATGGAACAGTGTGAGATTTATTATGGTGGCAAAAGCTGTGAGTTTAATTACTTTCCTTGTGAAACTCAACGACAACTGCTCCTTTTATGTTTTATGAAAATTAGAGGTTTAATGTAAAGGATTCTATTTAAGCTCAGTTAAAATCTCTTGTTCTACTCCCTGACTAAGCAAGATATCATTAGACAGGGCTGCGCAAGTTCATCTTTTCTTTTTAATCTGATTTCACAAATGGTGACACTTCGTATTAAAATATTTAAGTGAAATACAATTTTATAGAAAGAATTAAATAGTCTTAATTTGCAGAAGATTTGGCTTTCCCCCAAGTGACCTAAATTAAGTCAAAATATAGTTAAATGTTTGAATACTGTCTATTCTGTATCTGGTCTGTTATTAAAACTGCTTCCTTTAGTATTGAAAAGGTTGCTATATACACTACCGGGCAAAAGGTTTAGAATACCTCAGTGTTTCTTCAAATTTAACCAGTTGAAATGCAATGAATGACCTAATATAAGGAGTAGGTAAGCAGTCAACTAGCAGAGATTTAATGTTAAAGTTTAGGTAAGCAAAAACAAAAAAAAAAAAAAAATTTCACAATATTACAAACGGGCCTCCATCACAGAACAACTAATTGGTTACAACCTACAGATGTTCTGCAGCAATTAAAGTAAACATTAAGTCTTACAAGTTGAAGCAATTTGCACAGGTGTCCCGACTTGTGCTGTTACTTAAAAACTGTCTGTCTGTTTTAAAACAGAGTTGGAACTGACTGTATTACTACACCCTCTGAAGTACTACTTGGACAATATTACACTGTAGAAAAGTTGTAATTTCTAGTAATAATGGCAAGAAAATTGCAATTATCAAATAAAATGAGACAGAGCATTATTAATCTTAGAAATATAGGTATTTCATTTTAGAGAAATTGCAAAAAAAACAAAAATAAAAAAAAACCTGAAGTAATCCATAGCCATAGCCGGTATTTCAAGGCCCTATTTTGTCATTTATGGGATGGCTTCCTTACTGCCACTCCCCCTGTCAAACCTGCAGCACAAAGACTCCACGTCACAGCAGGAACTGACACTTGCATTTCTTGACCATTGTTAAACTGCGCTTGAAACTGTCATGCTGTGAGGCACCTATCACTCAAGCTGCTGACCCTCAGAAACTTGTCATCTCATTGGTTTGTGATTTTGGAATGCTAGATCTCTTACTGTCAGAGTGTCTTCCAGTTTCCAGTTACCTTTGGATTGTGTAGGACACTGTACTCACTCCTGCTGGCCATAACTTTCCAACACTTCTTCCAGCAGCAAACCAAGCTTTTCTAGATGGTTTCCAATCCTAGGACTGGCCATTCCCAAACAGGTAGATGACCTCTTCTGAAGTGTTTCCACAAGAATATCCTGCATATAACAACCAAACATCATTTTATAAAATGTCTTTCCACAGACAACAACATTCTATTTCAAGCACAGTACATTGGATTGCAGATTGGTACAAATGACATGTTCTGGATCAGTGAGTCATTCCAGGGGACTGAAATGACAGCATTGTTCTTAATAGTCCAGAAGCTTAACCACAAAAACTAACTGCATATACTAGGCAATCTTGATTTTAACATCCTTCCAAACTCAGCAGAATATCTTTTACTGGTATGATCTAATTGTTATTGTACAGTTGTGCTTGAAAGTTTGTGAACCCTTTAGAATTGTCTATATTTCTGCATAAATATGACCTAAACCATCATCAGATTTTCACTCAAGTCCTAAAAGTAGATAAAGAGAAACCAGTTAAACAAATGAGACAAAAATATTATACTTGGTCATTTATTTATTGAGGAAAATGATCAGATATTACATATTTGTGAGTTGCAAAAGTATGTGAACCTCTAGGATTAGCAGTTAGTTTGAAGGTGAAATCAGAGTCAGTTGTTTTCAATCAATGGGATGACAATCAGGTGTGAGTGGGCACCCTGTGTTATTTAAAGAACAGGGATCTAACAAAGTCTGCTCTTCACAACACATGTTTGTGGAAGTGTATCATGGGACGAACAAAGGAGATTTCTGAGGACCTCAGAAAAAGAGTTGTTGATGCTCATCAGGCTGGAAAAAGTTACAAAAACATCTCTAAAGAGTTTGGACTCCACCAATCCACAGTCAGACAGAATGAGTACAAATGTAGGAAATTCAAGACCTTTGTTACCCTCCCCAGGAGTAGTTCGACAAACAAAGATCACTCCAAGAACAAGACGTGTAATAGTCAGCGAGGTCACAAAGGACCCCAGGGTAATTTCTAAGCAACTGAAGGCCTCTCTCACATTGGCTAGTGTTCATGTTCATGAGTCCACCATCAGGAGAACACTGAACAACAACAGTATGCATGGCAGGCTTGCCTTAATTGATGGAACAATGAATTTTGAATTATATCAGAGAATTCTAAAGGAAAATGTCAGGACATCTGTCTATGAACTGAATCTCAAGAGAAGGTGGGTCATGCAGCAAGACAACGACCCTAAGCACACAAGTCGTTCTACCAAAGAATGGCTAAAGAAGAATAAAGTTAATGTTTTGGAATGGCCAAGTCAAAGTCCTGACCTTAATCCAATCGAAATGTTGTGGAAGGAACTGAAGCGAGCAGTTCATGTGAAGAAACCCACCAACATCCCAGAGTTGAAGCTGTTCTGTATGGAGGAATGGGCTAAAATTCCTCCAAGCTGGTGTGCAGGAATGAGCAAAAGTTACCAGAAACGTTTAGTTGCAGTTATTGCTGCAAAGGGAGGTCACACCAGATACTGAAAGCAAAGGTTCACATACTTTTGCCACTCACAAATATGTAATATTCGATCATTTTCCTTAACAAGTAAATGACCAAGTATAATATTTTTGTCTCATTTGTTTAACTGGTTTCTCTTTATCTACTTTTAGGACTTGAGTGAAAATCTGATGATATTTTAGGTCATATTTATGCAGAAATATAGAAAATTCTAAAGGGTTCACAAACTTTCAAGCACAACCGTATTTCTTTAACTGATTGACTCAGTGGTTGTGATTGAACCAGGAATTTTATTCTTTATGCTGTAACCCATGGTTGGGGTTACATGGCCTATAGGAAGCCAAGTGTTACATGCCAAATAAGTTTACAGGTACGCTACAATTTTTTCTACATTTCAAGAAATAACTTCCTTAGCATCAGACTGATAGAAGTGGCAATACTAGAATATATTTGGCAATTGAAGTGCAACCAACAGGTCACACTACTTATAGGAAAAGTCTCTTATATAGCGTCATTCCATTATGGTTTTGAACACATGAAACTTTACAGGTACATTAAATATCTTCCAAATATCAAGTTGTAGGAACTGAACCAGGATGCTTGTGCATCAGTTTCAAATGCTTTAAACACTAGACCACACTGTATGTGACAAGCAAGCTGTACTTTAAATGGAATTTACAGTATCCATAGTGAGCACCCTCCATTTACAGGAACAGTATTCTTGCTTTCATATTTTAAATAGAAAATGGTTCCGTTATATTCCACCATTTGTGTAGCACATTTTGCTATGTGGGCATATAAATCACTCTACAGGTTCATGAAACACTTTAATAATTCTATAAATATAGCATAGACGGACCTTTTAAGTGATTTATTGTACATCATGCACTTACTGCTTATGCTTTGTAGTCTAATGCTTTAGCTGCTTATAACAAGCAAAAGCAATTTTTGTTTTATATGGTGTAATTACAAAGTTAACATCGTCCATTTACAGGTACAATTTGCCTGTTTCTATATTTCTAAAAATTAATTTTACAAAGTTACACAGGGCTAGGGAATCTTAACTGCATGTTTTCACATCCATTGCCTTAGATACATGAATAACTTAGCCAAAACTTCCTTTTATCATCTAAGGAATGTAGCCCGACTTCAACCATCTTTGACCTTGGCAGATGCTGAATGTTTAGCCCATGCTTTTATGACATCATGGCGGGGCTACTGCAATGCCTTATTGTATGGTCTTCCAAAATCTGTTCTAAAGAAACGGCAGTTTGCTAGGGTTCTCACTTGCACCAAGCCCTGGGAACACATTACGCCAACTTTGAGGAAACTACATTTTGCTTCCAGCTGAATCTCATATCCACTATAAAATATTTCTGTTAACTTGGAAAGCTTTAAATGACCAGGCTCCATCTTATCTCTGTGATCTTCTACATCTGTATGCTCCTGCCTGCCAACTCCAATCATCTGACCCATTCTTATCATTCCAAGGACTATGAAGAGTATTGTGTTTGGCAGAGACTTTTGTGCTCAGCTCGACCCTCATGGAATGCTCTTCCTCAGAAGCTCCAAGAAGTCAAGTCACTATCAGTTTTTTAGAAATAGATTTAAAAGGTGTCTGTTTGGTAAGATTTTGCATAATCTATTGTGTCATCCTTTTCTGCTCTCCTCTTATGCATTCTTAACTATGTTTGCTATGCTTTGTACCACATCATTAAACTGAAAAGAGGCACATTATTAATAAGATTTATTATTATTATTATTTAATCACAGCTGCATTTTTGGTTTTAGTTTCTTTTCTTTCTTTTTGTATAACATTGTTTTTAGTTAGTATATTCTTGTTTATTAACCATTTTGCACTATTCTTCTTGTTATTGTCATGATTTGGTATGATTTTGGCTCCTCAAATACCGCTAGTGTTTATTTCTGACATGAGGTGTGTTTCCAGCGTTGTTAGAGGTGTGGCCTCTGAGGTCAGGACCCATGTATAATCAATTTGCTGAGATAAAAGGGCAGCTATGAAATCAAATCCTTATTCGATCTGCGGATACCAAATCTCTGGAATGATCAAAGTTTATCTTTGTGCTCATTTCTTGCATGAACTTTTGGTTTTGACCCTCTTGTTGACCACTATTATTGTCTCTCATATTGGACTTCTGTTTTGTTTAATTTTATATCTTTTGTATGTTGGTTTTTGCTCAAAAAATTTATCTGCCAATTTGCTAAAAGAACAGTTCTCTTTTGTTAAGTTATTTCCTTGTTCATTATAAGTTGAACCCAAGGGTGTAGGGCCCCCCTCACAGCTTTGGCTACTTGGGGCATATTTAAGGGAACTGGATGTTTCAAACCTGGACTGAGGCATTAGCTCCATGTTTGCAACTTTTGGCACCTGTTTTCATTACCATTTGGATTCTGTACATTTGCTGCTCTTTAGACCTTTTTCAGTTGCCTTTGTTATGTGGTTTTGCATTGGAATTTCATTTCCAACTTGTTTGCCTTGAATGTATTTTGTTTAGAATTATTTAATAAACTTTATACTCTAAGAAATATACATTTTGTTTTTAATGGTTCCCTTCTCCCATTTTGCATTAATAAGCTTTTGTACACTTTTTGAGGGTACAAACCCCAGGTTTGTTTTTGAGTTTCATGTCTATTTTTTGGATCAGACTCTTTTAAAACTTTTGGGGCCTAGACTTACAACAGCTACTAGGCCATATTGCTTAAACATGTATCGAATTATTAACAGTCTTTCAATTTTCTAGTGCTGGGAAACTGTAGTTGGCTTTAAATTACATGAGTGGGCGAGATGTCTTCTAGGAATTCTCGGAAGTTTTACTCAGACAGCGGATAAAAGCTGCAGGCTGACGTCAACCACATTCTTGAAGCCTAGCATCTCAGTGCTGTCTGCGTTACACTGGGACCAAAGTACACTGCGCAGCGCTTAGGCATTAAACATGCCTGGAGAGGTTCAAGTATTGTAAATAAACTTTTTCATGGGAGAGAACTTTTTTTTATTTCTTACACATTCCTAAAAATGAAAAAAAAAATATCACGAGTACTAGGCAGAATTTTGTAACACTATAACTAAAGTGTAACTAAAGTAACTTGTGAATTTCCCCTTGGGATTAATAAAGTATCTATCTATCTATCTATCTATCTATCTATCTATCTATCTATCTATCTATCTATCTATCTATCTATCTATCTATCTATCTAAAGTAAAGCTAAATAGGAAGGATGTTAAAGAAGGGTGTAAACAATCCAATCAAGATGTAATTTCTAATGGGGATTGGAACATATTTGTCAACTCTCCATTCTCATCCTAGTACTAAACTTTAAGCAATATCACAAAAAAAAACTGGAAGAAAAATCAGCTTAAAGCGTACAAATATGTACATATGTGGTCTTATGGCAGTTGACGTTCACTCCGATGCTACTACTTGCAAAATGTAAAATCTGTCACAGGATTTTTATGGAGGGCTAGTGCATTCCTAAATCAAAGAGCAACATATGAAATTACTTTTGTCACTTCAATTTTGAGTTGTGGGCTTATTCAGTGTCAGTTCATCAAACACATGAATTCAATGAAACCCTGCTTTCAGGATGGAAATCAGGAAAAGTGTGTGTTTTCTAGAAAGTCAGAGTCTGAACCAACTGCTTATGTGATTTAGAAGCACTTACTGTATGAAACACAAGTTCAATTTTCCAAGTCTTCTGTTCTTACTAAATTCCATACAGTGACACCATTTATGTGCAATTGTGTTTCTACCTCTAGCTGCCCTATCCAACTTTATTGGCTTTTTTCAGTTCTCTGAGGGAGAGGTTAGGAGGATGTGCTGATATAGCCCATTGCTGCACCCACCACATGACCCGAGTGCAGCCATGTAACGGGTGACACCTCAGCACCACACTAATTCAGATGGAGTGGAACAGTGTGAGTTTTTTTTATGGTGGCTGGAGTGCCAATTCTACCAACCAGATTTTTCTCTACAGGTTGGAGGGCCTACATGCAGGGCTGGATGTAGGTTAATGTCATACCCAGGACGGAGCAATTGCAGGTTGCAGGTTAAGGGCCTTGCTCAAGGGCCCAATGAAGTAGAGTCACTTTTGTCATTTACGGGATTCAAACCGGCAGCCTTCCGATTACCAGTGCAGATCCCTACCTCAGAGCCACCACTCTGCCTTCTCTGAGGGTCCTATCAAAATAGGGCTTCCAAACAGCAATTTGTTTAAACGGTAGCCCCTTTAAGCTAATTCTGTCCCTGGCAGCAGTTACCTGTCAGTACATTGGTTGTATATTGTGTGAGTGGACTCAGTGTGGAAGCAAAAGATGAATATCCTTTAACAACATAGTGTATGCAACCTTGATGAAATTATGCTGGCAGCACTTGGAACAATCATACCTAATGACCTGAACTGAACACGTCTGTGTGTTTTTATTTTACACAGATGAAGGGAATAGCAGGAACTGATTATGTCACCATTTGGTGGTCCACAAACACAAATGCTGAAATAAAAGGGAAACATATGATACATGTAGGCTGGCTTGGCAGCAGTTTTGACATCAGTTTCAAGTCATTCAGGTTTGTGAATGGTCCTAGCCAAAGGCACTTGGATTCTTGGCATCTTTAACATAAAGCAGAGTGTTGTGACTGATATGATCTATTCTTAAAAGCTGAAAAGGTCAGAATAGTTGTATGAATGGTATAGAGGTCTTATTTTAGGGTAATTCTAGAGGGGACATGTGAACTGAGCAAGGGTCACTTCATTAATTTCTATGGAATCAACAACTCAAACAGAAGGACTAAACGAGGGAGGGTGAACACCAAAGTATGTGAAAGAAAAAATGCAAAAATCCTTGAAAAGAAATTGCTAGGATATTCCAGCTAGCAAAATGTCATTCCTTTTTAATCAATGTTTGAGCAACGCTGGAGCATACGGTGCAGTCTTAAAATGAGATACCCACTGAAACTGCATGACTTCGGTCCAGTAATATCTAATGCATATACCTTCATAGCCACACCACCTAAAAACAACGCATGTCATTATACCAAACACCATCCAAAAGTGTGGAATGATGACAAAATCATTGTCAAACATCTAAATAGCAGAAAATAAGCAACATTAAGTAAAATTAAAGAAAATAAAATTTCTTAAGTCTTCAACCTCTTGGTAAAGATTTCTTTGTTAAGGAACAAGATAACCAACTTGACAGCAAAGTTTATAACTGTACAAGCAAATTCTCAATACACTGTTATAGGTATTGTGTGCCTAAAGTCAAACATTTCAGATCTTATAATTATATTATATTATATTATATTATATTATATTATATTATATTATATTATATTATATTATATTATATTATATTATATTATTGTGGCAGATGACCAGGGATCTTGCCCCACCAGGACGCCTGGAAGAAGGTCAGACCATGAGAGGGACACTGTTTTTCCGTGGGTGTAAGAGGGAAGCCCCTCCTGGATTCCATCAGGGTCACAGAGAAGGACTCGTGGCCACCACCTGGGGGAGCCTGGACAGTTCTGAAGCCGTGGAGGACAGCACTTCTGCTAAACCAGAATGCAGGTACACCTGGAATTCTTCCGGGTGCTCATGTAGCACTTCCGCACACCAGGAAGTGCTGCAGGGAGATCATCGGGAGCATAGAAATAGACTTGGGAGCACCTGGAGCACATCCGGGTACGTTATAAAAGGGGCTGCCTCACTCCATTCGGGGAGCCGGAGTTGGGTGGAAGAGGACGGAGCTTGCGAGACAGGAGTGGAGGCGGCTGAAGGAAAGGACTGAGTACTGTGTGTGAGTTAGCGGAACTGGATTGTGCACTGCACTGTAAATATTGTAAATAAACCGTGTGTGTTGTGGACATCTGGTGTCATGCCTGTCTGTGGCCGGGATATCTGTTATATTATATTATATTATATTATATTATATTATATTATATTATATTATATTATATTATA